>NC_137131.1:5417001-5751723 GCF_949319135.1 Squalius cephalus | reverse complement strand
ACACACAAGATGGATATTAGCACATATTGAGTTGTTCTTATAGCATGCAGTGTAGATATGATTATAGGCAGCAACTTCAATTAAAATGAAATTGTAAAAACACTTCAAGCAGTAAATGGATGGTCTGGCCAAACACACACACACACACACACACACACACACACACACACACACACACACACGCATCACATGAGTCATATGACTTGGCCTACACAGAATTTCTGTTCAGCTCCCTTTATTTATTATATAAAAAGTATGCAGCTCACTCATGCTTAAAGCAATTCACTGCAGTAACAATGCAATAAAGCAAGTAAAAGTGTAGCAACATTACAAACATTACAAAAAAAGTGTATAATTTATACATATATATATATATATATATATATATATATATATTTATATTAAGAATTTTGGATGGATCTAATTGTTTTATTAAACTGCATCTTACTAAAAAAACAGCCTTAAAATGTTAACAGTCAATTAAAAAATGTTAATCAATTGATTATTACTTAAGATTTATCTTAAATATTGTAATTATTAAGATGATAACAATACAGATTGCAGCAAAGAGTATGGAATAATATAACTGTTTAGTTACATTTACTACCTACAATAATGCTTCTTACTACATTGCTCTAATAACTGAAGTATAAAGTTAAAGTTCTCTACATGAAAAGCAGAGTTCATTGAATGGTATCCTATCCACTAACATATCCCCCCCCCCCCTCCTTTTTATTTTTACTTTGTCGTTTTTAGCTTCCCAAACTTTTTTATACTTTCATCTCTGTTGCTTTCTCTAAACTATTTTTTTTTTTTTTGCTATAATGCTTATTGTTTTAACACACACAGAGACTCTCTCACACACACACACACACACACACACACACACACACACACTCTTAGACAAATCTAACAAGAATTTACAGACAACTGTTTTTTGGAGAAAAATGTAATTCCTGATATTAATTTAAATCATGAATTAAATTAAATAGTGTGGTGTCATTTGTAAACCTAAATATTCTTAAAATCACAAAAACTGTCTGTCTGTCTATGACAGCAATAATATTAGATTGATCCATAGCAACTTTTTTTTTTTTAAATGCATTCTGGACTGAACAGAAGACAGAGTTTGAGCCAAACAGCTGTTCTGGGAGAGACGCCGATGGCACCATTTAGTCATTTATCAAATGTCCAAAATATTATATTTTTGGTGCATTGCTGTGTGTTAAGTGGTTACAGTGCTAAAAATGATTCAGACCTGCACAAACTTCTACAGTTGATAAAAGATGGCAAACAGTATCCCAAACAAACAAAAGCTTTACTGATGATTAGAAACTATTACAGCATGTCTACACCAGACACGAGTGTGCGACGTACAAAGAGTATGTGATATACAAAAACTACCGGGTAAAAAGTAAAGTGCATGGGTAATACCACAAACATGCATTGCAAAAAGTCACTTGCAATGCAATCACCCTAATCTAATTGAAAATGTTTAATTTACTTAAAATGTTCAATTTAATTTACAGACTGCAAAACGTTTTGCAATGTTTTCTAACCGTTTAGACTTGAATAAAGAGAGAAGACCTGCACTTTATCGCATCGCAGGACGTGCCATGTCAAGTATAGGGATCGTAGTTAATCGGTTCCGAACGCATGTGATTCGTGGATTAATTGCAAAGTTTAACCATCATAGAGTGACAGTTTTTAAGTCGTGTCAGTTTAAACAAGCACAAGAAGACCGCGCTGTTTTCTGAGCTGCACACACAGACAGAACACCGCATTCTGGCCTCTTTCTCTTCTTTTGAGCTTAAACAGACACGTGCACGCAAAATTAAGTCAAAATCCCTGTCTCAGCGAGTATCCCCATAAACACAGTCAGTTATGTGTTAAAAACAATTGAGAAAGAAAACAAATGCATATTTTTGATGCATGCATTCGTCTTAAAGTGAACGCTGCCTCATATACTCGCAGTTTTTGTGTCACAAATGTTAATCAAACAACAAAGGAGAAAGAGAAAAATCACTTTTGTGGCTTTAACACTTAATTTATACAGTGAAGACTATGCAGTGTTATTTTACACCTGATTATTCAATGTCTGTACCTGAATACAGTTCGATCTACCTGAAAAACAAAGCACTGCTTATTTCATTTGTATATTTGTTCTATTGTATTTATCTATGCTTGTAATTTGTTTATTATTTTCTGTGCAATCTCAGAAAAATCATTCTAGAATGATTAATTCTTTACAAATAGAGTCAAATCATCTGGTGAAATTGTTTTCATATCGCAATATATAAATCACAGAAAAACAAAATATTATTTTTTTCCAATATCGTGCAGCACTAATTTGCAGTCACCAAAAGCAGCTTAAATAAAAATGTATTATGTATAGTATGTTTTATATAAAAAGCGAATAAATTATAAATACATATAAAAAAATAAATCATTAAATAATTTCTGGAACTGAACAACTGAGTACTATTATTAATATTTAAAAACAAATATATTTACATTTACAATGGACCACAGCATGGAGCATTTAATATTGAATTAAAAAAAAAATACAAATATTTAAAATATTAATTAAAAAATTAAATAACGCAAGTCTCCTGATGACTAAAAAGTAAAGCCAAGAAGAAAAAAAACCACATGCATAGAGAAAAATCTATTCACAGAGAGTGCCGACGGTGTATTAACATGGAAAAGCTGATAATATCCTCATCGCTTACTAATCTGGTTAATGTTACAGCTCATCTAGTTAACAGTCGAGTATTAAAGAGTGTGGATTAGGCAGCTTCCGGGGCCAATACAGCAAACACTCTTTAGGCTCAGTGTGGGGCCGCGTATGTGTGCGTGGCACGATACGGTACAGAGGATATCTAACGGCAAGCCTTTCAGAAACAACAGTGGCGTTCAACAACAAACTTTTATTGTTAAAAAAAAAAAAAAAAAGTACTTGCATTTTAATTTATCTGTTAAAAAAATATATAATAATTAAAAAGGAAATACAAATAATAATAAAAATAAAAAAGTTCAGCATTTCAAATTCAACTTACAAAAAGCTACCAATATTTATCTCAGCAAATGTTAATTCAGCGACAACTTGGAATTAATCGATAGCCTCCACCGCATTTTCTCTCTCTTACACACACACACACACACTTCTGTAAGTTTGCAACGCCAGAGTAAGGGAGCAGCAGAAACCGGGAGAGAGGGAGCGGTGGAAGAGAAAGAAAAGAGAGAAGGCTGTGTCTGACATTACAGCGGCGCTCCAAAAATAGCTCCCTGGCGCCTGGCCTCCAGCTCGGTTGTCATAGCGACAGAACCACAGGCGCTATAAATAGACTATCAGCTCCAAATCTTGTGTGACTGGAGAGAGGCCAGAGAGAGGGAGAGACAGACAGAAAGAGAAAGAGTGAAGAGAAAAAGAAAGACAGAGGGAGGGAGTGGAGCGAGAGAGAGAGAGAGAGAGAGAGAGAGAGAGAGAGAGAGAGAGAGAGAGAGAGAGAGAGAGAGAGAGAGAGAGAGAGAGAGAGAGAGGAGAGAGAGAGAGAGAGAGAGAGAGAGAAGGGCCAGTCAAAAAGAGGGGAAAGCAAAAAGAGAACGAGAGAAAAAACAGGTCTGGTTTCGCAAAAGAGGGATAGGGGAAGAAAAGGGAGAGAAAGAGAGGCGCTCGAAGAGACAGAAAGAAACATGGCGGATGGTTCAGGAATTTTTCTCTCCATGCACTGGGCTTGTGTTTAGGAATTAAGGACAAGCAAGAATGCAATGTTTATCTGGTTTACAAAAAGCTGGTAGAATATATATGTTTGTATATATGAGTATATATATATATATCTTTTTGGTTTCTTTGAAAATAGACAACCTTAATTGAACATGTTTTCCTCTCTGAAACGCATGCAAGCAAGAATGCAACATTTTTTTTGGTTTCTGAAAAATAGAAACCTTTTTATTTTAGAAACATTTAGCTTTCTCTGAAAACAGGCAGCCATGAAACATTTCTTTATGTTTACAAAATGCACATCAAGAATGCAACATATCTCTGAATTACAAAAAAAAGCTGTAAAAAAAAAAAAAAGTAAAATTTCAGCTGAAGCTGAAAAAAATAAAGCACTGTTTATTTAACTTGTATATTATGTTGTGTATATGTGATGTGTATCTTTGTTCTTATTTTTTAATAACAAAAAAAAAAATAAAGATTTTTTATCTTCGCCACTTTGGCCTAAATGTCTACCATTCTTTTTTTATTTTATATTGTGTGCCCTTGTAAGGCTTTGTTTGCATAGCAGGGACATTAGTTTGGCTGTAATGCTGTCACTTGCAAAATAGAAAAAACCAACATGCAAAAAAGAATTGTGATAAAATGGTGAATCGTGATTTATTTTCGCCATAGACGCACACCGGTTACATAACTTTCCCATCGCGTCATCGTACAGTTGTAGCACTGCATTGTCATTGTACTGTTGTTGTGTTTATCACTAAGAGTAATAATGAACCCACCATTCAAGCAATTCCTGCTAATTTGAAAGCAAAAGTAAAATGCGCACGGCCACATGTGCATTCACAAGCGATTGAAAAGAGGTGTGGGAGAGGAGGGAAAAACTCCAACATACGTTTTAGTTACCTCATCTGTTGACATGATGCCGGTCAATTGCAGAGCTGGTACAAACATACCCATATCCTACGATCAGATGCTTTCTAGGCCTCTGTTTTCTCACCACTGTCATTATTGCGTTTATTTTGTTATTGAGGCGAAAGCATGCAGCTCATATTTACATATTCATCTAAACGTCGCTCTCAGCGGTGTAGACGGCGTCTGGATGTTCACTGTAAATGTATTTCCAACTTTTTACTTCTAAGTGAAGAACGAAAAGAAATTCGGCGTGAGTATATTGGGGCCTTTAATCACATTCAGTCCCTTGTACGTTTCACGCTTCACGCATTCAATAAGTCACTGGCTGCAGTTCACTTAAGGGCCACGGTGTCGCTAATAACAAGAGTTTCTGAATTCAACACACAGCCCTTTAACTGAAAAAAAGCAGAAACCCTAATAAAAATAAACATCCTTGCACTGGATTGACACTTTAGAAACGCAACAAAAAATGGAATTCAATGTTTCTGCAATGTAATTTCTTTCTTTTTTTTCACCTCTGTGCACAAGATTTTTTTTTTTTTTAATATAGTAAGCTCTGTTTTTTGTAAACCCTTCTTTCATTATGCAAGCTAAATGCGAACTAGCAAGAACATTTCTCTGGTTTACGAAAATATAGAAAGCTCCATGAAAATTCTGTCCACCAGCTTTCTGTAATAATAGATGTGCAATAATAAAAATGTCTTTCGTTTTCTCTATTTGAACACCTCTTGCACACCTGAATAGTTGCAGGCAGGTGCGTTGGATACAGAATATAAAACAAAAGAAAAAAATCCTGCATACTGCTGTTGCCTGCAAGAAATCCAATTTTTACTGAGATAGCAACATTTCAGTCAAAAGACCTTTGTCAGGAATTAAAATAAAAAATAAATAAAAAAATCCATGCACTTGATGCACCATTTCTCTGTTTTATGGAAATGTAGAAAGCTTGTAGATAACATCAAAGGAACATTTTTTTCTTCTCCATATACTGTATTTACGCAAACAAAATGCAAAAAAGGAGGAATACAAAGTTTCTTTGGTTTATGAGAACAGAAAGCCTTGTGTAAAGAAAATATTGCTTTACACTCAATTATTACACACTCGCCCCTGAATACACTAGAACCACAAACAAACATTTCTTCTCTGAATTACAAAAATACAGAAAGCTTGTAGAAACAGTCATATTTCTTTGATAATACAACATAACATAATATATAGCATAACACTAATGAAACTATTCTCATTGTTGTTTTTTTCTATCTCAGCCATTTTCTGTGACTGCAACTCTACTAGCAGATGCAGGAAGAACTAGTAAGGAGAGGGGAAAAAAATGTTGCGGGATGAATAAAATCTGTGAGAAGTCTGTATTCTTCCCTTGCTTTTTGAAGCGATTTTTTTGTTTGTCTCCGCATCAATGATAACATTATTGAGCCCACAATACCTCTGCAGCTTGAACGTACAAAGAAACAGAGATGAATGAAAACTCTAACGCATACACACACACACGCACACGTTCAATATGGACACATGGCCATGTGACAGGAAGAGCCTTGAAAACGCTCAGACAGAAAAATGAGCTCATAACAGGACGAGCAGTTGACGACGCTAGTTTTCTTGCTGAACGCGAGTACGTGCTTGTGCGCGCTTGAAACAGCACCGTCATTCTCCTCCGTCCCTCTTTGCAGTCTGGGAGATGGGAGTTGCCCTCCAAACCCTCGCAAGAAGCCACCATTATCACTTCAAGCTCATTTTTCTCCTTCAAAAGGAGAAATGCATTATTTGCAATACTTGCGGATCTTCTCTGTCTCTCAAAGCGTCTCCTTCTGCTGCGAGTGAGTGAACCAGAGAGTTAAAAATAGCTCTCTCTCTCTCTCTGCGCTACGTTTACATAAGCGTGGGGGGGGGGGGGGGGGCACTTCCGGTCTAAACGGCTCAGGACAGCGTCTGATCCACAACAACCACCAGTGGATGTGGGAGAAGACAGGACACACGCACGCCACAATGCAGGAAACCTTTCAATGTATACCCAACCATGTTCAACATTCATTCCTCCATGTCTTCTAAAAGCGTATATCTGTCTAGCACTCATCAGTCTCTCTTTTTCACTTTCTGTCACTTCTGCCCTAGTCACATTTCTATTTCCCTCCCTCTTGAGTGCATAAATCAGTCCGATACATGCAACGTGCTAAGAAAGTCACACAAACAATTTCACATCAAGAGAGTCGAGTGCAACCAATCTGACCGACTATTACATGTATATTCAAAATGCGAATCAGCTTGGTTAAAATTGCTCTCATTTAGCTTTCAAATACTAATAATTCTGCACAATTAAAAAGCAATTCAAACCCAGCATTCAAAAGAATCAGAATACTCACTACTGTGCGCAGTCGATCAGTTGATATTCGTTGGATCTTTCGAAGCAAGCTCTCACCCCTTCATCCTGCCACAGGGTCTTTGTGTGTTCATAAAATTCCTGTTGGGAAGACAAGTGGAAGAGAGGACAAACCCATAAACCAGCTGTCGGAATCCAGGCAAATCTTTTACACCTCTGTAGTTTGGCCACATCATTTTTAATTAAAAAAATAGTCAAATTGTATTTTTTGTTTATTAAAAATTTCAGATTTTAACAGAACAATAACAAATAAATAAAAAGAAATTCTGGGGACTGGGGACAAAAATAACAATTTCTAATGAGGAATGTCATGTCTGCGAATACATCACGAGTACATGAGTTCCCAACCCGATTTAAATGTAAACCAAAGGAAAAATCCTGTTTCTGATTTAGGATTTCATCACCTTGTAATGAACACTGAAGGCCACAAGGAAACAAACGAGGTCTTAAAAGATGAAGAAGCGTGCTTTAAAGCAGGGGTTCCTAAACTTTTTGGGGCCAGGGATCCCTTACAGGGGGGAAAATAGGACTAATTTAAACTCAGGGATAGTTCATCCAAAAACTAAAATTCTGTCGTTGATTACTCACCCTCATGCCTTTTAAAACCCGTAATACTTTTGTTCATCTTCAGAACACAAATGAAGATATTTTTTATGAAATGTGAGAGATTTCCGTCCCTCCGGTGACAGAAATTCCAGACATTTTGGACTAAACCGCTCAATTCATATGGATTAGTTTTACGATCTCTTTACGAAATTTTTGAAGCATCAAAGTGTCAGTTGCGTATCTGTCAATGGAGGAACAGAAAGCTCTCAGATTTCATCAAAAAGATCTTCATTTGAGTTCCGAAGATGAACGAATGTCTTACGGGTTTGGAACGACATGAGGGTGAGTAATCAATGACTGAATTTTCATTTTTGGGTGAACTATCCCTTTAAGTTAATGTCAAAGTTAATGTGGGTGGGAATAATTAACACACCATGCTTTTTCTTTTTTTATTATATATTTATATTTTTATTTTATATATATATATATATATATATATATATATATATATATATATATATATATATATATATATATATATATATATATATATATATATTATTTTATTTTTTTTTTTTTTTTATTATATATCGCAACTGACTATCATTCGCACCAGGTCAAACTTGCATTGTTGAGAGACAAGTCGCATCAGTGTAAAAATCACTTTTTATTATTAGCCTACATTAGGAAATATTGTAAAATACCGATAGATAAAATGAAACGTTAAACATTATAAACACTATTAACATGTAGGCCTTTTTTTACTTCCCCTAACTCCACAAACTATCCTTTAAATTAATGGTATTCAGAACAAAACAAGAATTAAAAATAAGTAAAGTAAAAAATAAATTATAGTGACATTCACCAAAAATTAATTTGATTTTAAACTGATTTATTTGAATCGTAACTGGCGTTGGGCTTGCGCACCTCTCATTCGGTCCAAATGTTTCTATATTTGCGATGTAACACCTGGATGCTAAATTATTATTTACGTAAAGAAGGCTTTGTACTTTAGACAAGAAATAAGAGGAGAAATAAGTTTTGAATAACAGCAAGTCGAAAGTAAGGGGATGACTGACCGGCACAGCCTTCATATTGTACAACAGACAAATTAAATTAAGCAGAATAAGTTAGTGTGTTTAATTTACTGGATTTTATTTTGATAATGAACAGGTTGCATGATGTGTGCGTGCGTGAGGCATCGACGCGATCACTTTCCTCATAGCAGCGGAAACAACTTAATACTCTGTCATTTATGGTCAGCAAGCCATAGCAAAACATCATTTAAAACAGTAAAGTGTATTTTTATTTGTGTATATTCAATATAACTACAAAATGTCATGCTATTGTAAAATAAAGAAAACAAACAGGATGTGCTTTCAGCTGTCTCAGTTTAAACATCTTTCTGGAGCACGTCACAAAAAAGAACCAAAACACTGCGATTACTTGACGCACAGACATGAGAAATATATCTAGAAACCTTTAAGTGCCTAATTATTAGAAGTCTACGTTTTGGTCGGCGCCGATAGCCTCGTGGGCAGGTGCGATCGTCATGTAGCGCCGTTGTGCTTCGGGCAAACCGAGTTCGAGTCCCGGCTTGTGGACCTTTCCCAATCACGTCCCCCCTCTCTCACTAGGGCTGTCGCGATAACCGCAAAATTGTAAAACCGCGCTACTGAGAAGCCAACTGCAGAGGAATGCAAGTAACCGTAGCAACCGCGATATTCGCATGTTTTCTTTTTTCATAAGGCTATACCCTTCTTGTTTTGAACTTTGTGCATGTGTATTGAATGTTAAATAAGTTAATAATGATAACAAGACTGTTTTTATCATGGTGATTTGTACAGAGACTTCATTGATTTGCACTTAAGACTTAACAGTGAATGAGAGAGATCGACTGAGCGCGTGCGATTACCTGCGTCTGTCTTTGAGGTCAAGTCAAGTCATATATATGCGTGAAAAGTTTTCCGTGTCCAAGGAAAGCGAAATATTTGTCGTGTCATCCTCTTAACATTTAAGGGGATTTACCATGAATGGCATCAGCGACAGCGCTGGTCAGCATTCCACAGCGCGAGGAAGCCGCGGGAATCAAAAAGCAGCGAGTCACGCATTGAATCAATGTCATTTAAGCGTCAGCTTCAGCGTTACCCATGCGACGCATTGCTGGTCAGCTCAGCCTTGAAAAGTGGAGCTTAACAACTTGTTTCATTACTATTTTTTAAAGAATCAGCGTTTTTGAACGTGTTCGTTGAATGAACGGTTTAATGATTCAGTCAAAGACAGTCCATTGCCGTAACAATGTAATGCGCGCTGATTGACAGCCTTTCAATGCGCAGAGACGCTGTTTAGTTTCGGTTATATTGGTTTACTGAAAATGTAGGCTACTCGTTTTTGTGCATGCTGACCACATGGTAAAACCTATTTATATAGCAACAAATAAATATAAATATATCTAAATAAATAAATAAATGGCGATAATACCGCATACCGCCACTATTGAGCCACTCAAAATTACCGCAAGGGAAATTCCTTCACCGCGACAGCCCTATCTCTCACCTCACTTCCTGTCTAGCTACTGTCCTATCCTAATAAAAGGCAAAAACGCCAAACATAAATCTTTTTTTTTTTTTTTAAAGTCTACATTTTGATTATTTGACATTAAATGCATTATATAAGTCACTTTGGAATATAAATTGCAGAACGTTTCAGATGATAAAAATGTGACTTGTAATCCAGAAAATATGGTATAGCAACTTATTTTGCTGACCCTCTGGCTATGGGTCACGGACCCCACTTTGAGAACCTCTGCTTTAAAGACAAAAAATAAAGCCAAATTAAATTACTTCATTTTACAAGCTGTAGAGGACAATAGTGGAGGTGGATGTTAACATTTTACGCATCAGTTAAGCTCTTCTGCTTTCTTCTTTTGGATAACATGCATAAAAAATAAATAAAAAAAATCACCAAACAACATACGCACCTCATGTATAACAAAAGCCACATTTATAGAGGAGTTCAAGACAGAACTAAACGGTTCTGACCACCCACTGCGATTCAGATGTGGTGGTGAAATATGAATGAGCATTTGAAATGAAAGAACTTCCAATAAAAGCAGGACACAGACAGCTTTTCCACCCTTTAAAGCTGTTTATATGTAGTGCCCATAATGGCACGAACCTGAACAGCAAACGAGCAGGGACAAAGGAAGAGCAACACCGTGGTCCCAAATAGGGAACAGGACTTTGTCTCGCTTGATCTTTGTTTGTGTGTTTGGAAATGGCAGCATTCACTTTGGCACAACTCCTTTAACATAAAGTAGTGCCACTACACTGTTAAACATGTAGGACCAGAGCCACACACTTGAGAATCACGCCACCCACCAACTCTCACTGCTCTTACCATAAACATTTATTTTGTGGGTATCTGAATTTTTGTATCATGCTATTTATGATTAAACTTTTTGTTTCCATCATTCAAAAATGTTAATGGGAATCTACATGTGGCATTAAATATAACAGTAAAATATATATGTAGGCTAAAACTGTTCTGCATTATTATATAAATGAAAATGAATAAGTACTATACTTTTGAGTATTTCAACAGTTTTTACTGGTGGTTCTAACATTAAACTTTTTGAATGCACTTGGCAACAGTGGCTGTTTTGGTAAAATGACAGATCCTCTTACTAAAAAAAACATCATTGAGATTTACAATGAAATGGCCAAAAAACCCCAACACATTATAGCTATTTTGCCCAGCCCTAGCATGAGTAATGCTAAAGCATTTTGTGTGCGTTATTTTTATTCATCTCATCTACATCTGTTTTTCTCTCTGTCCTTATGCTAATACTCTTCACCAGCTTCCTCCTAGCTCGATAGCTTCGCAGCAAGTTTATTTTTTAATGGAAATATTATAACTCAGCCATGCAACAGTGTTAAAATAGCAGTCATTTACAAACTTCAATGGGACTTTATATCCTAAAATGACATGACTGAGTTATAAATGTCAATAATTGCTTTGCTTTTTATTTTTGTCTCTTGCTTGCAACACAATCAACCAGTCAGACTGGTTCCCAGCGGGCCCTGGGGCCACTGAGGGAAGGAGAGAGAGAGAGAGAGAGAGAGAGAGGGAGGGTGGGGCACTATCTTCTTTGTAGTAACGCTAAAACTACAGCCACTTCCTGCATTCAATTCTGAAGTTTAACAGTTAACGATCAACTCGGAATCACGCAGTTATTCAGACAATCCAGTGACATATCCAGTTTTTAGGTGTCAAAAATTCCAATTCATTGTATTCATAAGCTAATAATTAAAGTAATGTTCATGTAATGATGTAGCTAACGATTTAAAACCTTGTCTAAACCAGCAGGTGAGCTGTTTGTGTTCTCTATTTTTAAGTCCATAGGGCCACCAAGTTTGAGTCACCCGTAATTAAATCTTGAGCAGGCCCATTGGCGCAGGTCAGGGCGGCTCTCCACTGCCCTTTCCCTAGACACAGAGCACCTGTCGAGGTGATGAGGGAGCAGGGAGGTCCTGGGTGACAAGGTGTGTGGCTCAGGTGAGGCCCTCTTAAGGGAGAGTTTAGAGGTTATTACAAGTAATCAGGCGTAATGAACGCCACGCCATTATACCCGAGAGTCACACGTACACACACCCACATTTCCCTCAGGTGGGGTGCTTTTTCAATTCACCAACGTGTTGTCCCCAAGCAAAGAATCGCTGCTAATTATAATTGCACAAATCACACAAGGCAATACGACCAAGGAGAACAGTCAAAACAAACTTGTGCGGTCTGACAAGATCCACGACAATTAGCCAGAAACTAGATCCATGTAACACTTATTTTGTAGATGTACACACAGTGCTCACACACTTCTTTGGCTTTCTACATTTAAACTTGATCTGTCTTAAAAAAAAAAAAAAAAAGTCATTTTATTTTATAACTAATACGTCTGTTCAGTTGAAAAAGCACTGAGACGGTGCAAAGACTCTGGGGTGATGGGGTGACAATACCTTTCTACTCACCGTTGTAAACTCAAAGTCCTTCTGATTGGCTAAGTTGAGGATGTAATCAATTCGAAACTTATTTGCTTGACAGGCTAACTGAACTGGAGGTACCAACATGGACATTGCCGTCACAATAGTCTGTAAAAGAACAAAGACAGTCAGAGTTTCAGTTGACTTCACATTTGTACATGTTGAGATTACGAGTTAAACTCAAGAACCTTCAACACTTACCTCTATAGCTTCTTTTATATTATTCTTGATGTCTTGAATTTTCTGTTTTTTCTCTCTGTAAAAACAATAACGCTTGGTTACTTCAGATCAATTCATTTTTAGGCAATGTAATAAAATAGTTTTACCCCTGGTTTCACAAACAAGGCTTTAGCTTTGTCCTGGACTAAAATGCATGTTTAAACTGAAAGCAACTTGCACTGGCGTATCTTAAAACATGTCAGTGCCACTGTTTTGTTTCAAGATGCACATCCGTAATGTTTTTTTCTAAGGCATGTTTATAAAAGCTACTTAAATGTCCTTATTTAAGTAAGGCGACCTTGAGTGTCCAGAAAGGCGCCAAATAAATAAAATGTATTATTATTATTATTATTATTAAACTAAGGCCTAATCCTGGCTTAATCTAAGCCCTGTCTGTGAAACCAGGCCTAATGTCATAAATGGTATGAATTAAATAACTTAATACTACTTAGGGTTGGACATTACAACAATTTCTTTTTAATCACAGTACGAATCATTTCATATCATTGTAATACATCACAACAAATGCATTTTTGCTGGAAATTCAACAAAAATGGTTTTATATTTATATTATGAGTTACAAATTAAGGTGGTTTATTGCTATTAATTACTTTCTCTTCCTACTTTCTTCGTTATAATGGATGCAAAAGGAATAAGTCTCACATTATAAAACACTGGAATTAAAAACGAAAGACTGGATAACTAATATTATAAAACTGACGGTTCAGACTTTAAACTCTTATTGGATGAGCTGCAATGGCTGCAAGTTGTTATAAATGAGCAAAAATACAAACACGTGACCATACATAAACTGAATACCATATTAAATGCATGTAAATGATGTATTCGTACATGATTTGTATATCATGCACAAATATATCTACCACAGCATACATGGTATAACAAAATATCTAACATTACACAGCATATACCACCAAGCCCTAGCGTTAATAATTCAGTTTTCCTGACTTTTTCCTGATTTATAGTCATCAAATTATAACTTGTTGTCAAAAACTTTTACTATCGACTAATTCATGCATCTATTATTTATTTGGTCTTAAATCTGTAGCCTCTGTAGTATTTTTGCACACCTCTACTACACTGATCGAGGAGTAGATTAGTGTACTAGTGGATTATAGCAACTTTAGGTAATATCAAAACTGGTTTTAGACCATCCATGCATTTCTAGATAGTGTAAACTACTTATTGAAATAAAGTCAGCATTTAATTATAATGGGATTTTTAGTGAGCAATATCCATAGTACATTAATAATAAGTCCTATGATGAAACAAAAACCACTGCATTTCACAATAAATAAATGTACACTAAGGTTATACATATATCACTCTGAAATACATCAAGAGGACAACACAATAACATAAGGCACACCTTTACCACAATGATTTAAATTTCAACATCATCCCAAATCTTCAATAGGAGGAGTGAGACCATCACGAAAAACATTACACCAAGACGACAAAATGGCATGATGAATGAAACAGGGTTTGTTTATGCTCTATTTCATACTTGACTGTATGCTATGGTTATGGACGCAATAAAAAACTAGTCTTGAGTTTAACTTAAGCGGAATCAAAAAAGTACATAGATGTGAAAGCCATACTTACTCAGCATTGAAGCCATTGACATGTAAAATGCGCATCTGTTTGACTATGGTGCTTTTCCCCGATTCTCCAGCCCCTGAGAGATGAGCAAAAGAAAGATATAAATCACAAGGGATGTGGGAAGAGGGGGAGTCAGATATCACCTGATTCAACAGGAATAATTCATTCAATTTCACAGTAGCATTTCTTTTAGAAGACAAACTAAACAGAAAATTCCAACTAAAATCCAAAGCACAAACTGTTTATGAATTATATTATCATCATTAATAATGCCATCATAACAATCAAACCCCTTTTATATGGAATATCATAACTTTGTCCATTGCTATGCAAATAAAATGCCACCGGTTTAAGGTTTTTACATAACCACATGCTTTATGAATACTCCTTCCATGTTTCATATCACACAAGATTTCAAAAAGATGCGCCACTCATTGATTGATATTTCCTTAAATTGTGAACACTCCAATAATCACCAATCAATGCAAGTAAACCTAAACTAAAAAGTAACCGGTAGCTATCCATCAAATCAAATAATGTTAAAGAACTGTCTAGAAAAACCACCTATTTTATCTTAGAGCCACAGTTGTCAAACACTGACAAAGCTGAATGATTCTACAATTTATGGTCAATAGCGCACAGTTGCCTGAGTTTCCAAGTGCTAAATATGAAAAGAGAGTTAGCTTCTCCCCTGTGGATGTGAAGCACAAGCTACAGGAGCACCTCAGATTTAGGCTTTCAGTTCAGATGCATGACGAGAACCTCTTTATAACAACACATATTCTGTTACCAGGCTCCAATTGTGTCAAATAGGCCTGTTTGCATACAGGAATTGCACTTCTGTGCTCCAATTACACTGGTACACATCCCTAAATCATATATCATTACGACACACTTCAATCATGGGTATCTAGATATATACCCGTTTCCTCACTTAAATACCAGACATTATGATTTAGAGAGCTTCGCTATGTTGAATACATGGGATTTTGATTTAGAACAGGGTAGCCATGTGTATAGCTCAAGCATGCTAAACAAATAGGTTGTTGGAGAACTGAGTTTTATCAAAGTAAGACCAGACCCGTCTCTTAAACGGAGACTAAATCAAATCAAACCAATGTTAAAACATTTTCATGCCTGGCCACGAAAAGTCTATGAAATTGAAATGCCTGCTGATGATATCAGATTCAAGGTAGCAAGGCAAGTAGTGTTAGACCAACATGGGTTTTTCAATGGGCCAATATCTAGAGGAACAGGGTGGTCGAAATAATGCTGATATAAACACACTACAGATTAATGAAAGCTATTTTTTTTCCAGTATTTACTCAATTCACACAAAAAAAGTAAAAACAAAACAAAATGTGTCTCATCTATCAGTAGATTTTGGAAATGACAATAAGTGAAACTACCATTTCTATTAATCGTCTGGTTAATACAACGGTCTATAACTAATCTAAGATATGAATGTTCAAAGCATATGAGAGAAATTATTAACTGATCTAATCAGTTTCTGTTTCAAATTAAAAGTGCAAAATTATAAGGGGGAAATATCATTATCATTTTGGGGATGCCCAGAACTATGCAAACAACCCTCCATATAAAATGTCAGAGTAATTCTAAATGTCTTGAGATATACAGTGATGCACTATTCTTAATTCAGAAATGTTTACATAAAGTTATTTTATTTCTATCTCAGGCACATTGTTACTTTAGCAGAAACAATCCTGAACTCGTGAACACAGGCCTGAAGAAACATGCAATGTGTTTTTGCATACATCTCTACGAGATAGTTGTAAGTGAATTAGAAAATCATGTGAGACCAAACATTTCCATAATGCAAACCGTATTGAACACAAATCAGATGGGAATGAATGGAGAGATTGAGTGGTGTTGGATGAAGCACCACAGGCCTCCAGCCCTAAGCCCTGAGGTGTCCACTACTACGGCACAGGAATCCCAATCGAAGCGCGTGCACATACATCACTTACTCGGGACAAATGAATCAAATTCACGCAAAACGCTACGTGTGACAGACCCCGGTGACGTCACACGCCTCAGTCCGGCAAGTGAGTGACAGAGGAGCCTCAGCTTTCAGACCAACCTACCTAACAGTAGTAGTCGATGAGTTGCTCTGTAGATCTGTTTGTCTTTCTGGAGCTGTTTCTCTATCTTTTTGTTAGCTTCTCTCTGGGCCTTCTCCTCATTTCGCTGGTCCTCAGTTTTACTGTTGCCCAAACAACCCATTTTCCCGAAAACCCAAGAAAAGTTTTGGGGTGGGGTGGTGGGGGGGAGGTGACTCTACCGTATGAATAAATGATCCAAATTCCTTGATTGGCCTCCGATCAGAACACTTTGATGGAAAACCGGGACATTTATACTTGTATGCACATGACTCCCCCTGGATTTAGTTGATACGGGCAGGGGAGCACGGGGAAATATGAAAGCTGTGGGTGACTAGTATTGGCGAGGATAGGTGCTGGTGAAAACACACTAGGCCAGCCTACAGACGGCCGAGTCCTGTCGAGCGCTTGCTGCTATAAAATATGAGATTTGTGTATGGATGTGCATCCAGCGAAGCCTTCGACGTTACATGAAGGATTTCGGCTTTCCCACGACGGCGATTTAGCACATTTCCCGTGGCGAATCCATGGTCGGCGTCCCGATATAACGACCGACTCCTATTAAAATCATGAATAGCTCCACAAAACGCGATTCTTTTCGGTATCTTGCTGTCGAATCCGTTCGCCGATGCAACGACACGGGCAGAACGAGATAGAAAGGGTGGCTACAAATTAAAAAAATAAATATTTCCACCAAAATGACGGCATGTGGATCATTCCGCCCAGCGCCGTGGCCGACATGAACCTTTTAACTCCGTTACGAAACGACGTTTGTCTGCGAGGAAAAATACGGTGGTGCTGCTGAAAATTTCCCCTTAGATTGACGCTATTTTCCCTCCTGTTCTGCTTATGGTGACTGATCGCTTTTTTTTCGGCTTGTCCAAATCAAACGAGGCCCTTCGCCGTCTTCTCCGTTACCGTAATTTGAATTTCTGCTCACATCCGTAGGCTTTGCTTTGACGCGAGCGGCGATCCTTAACGGTTCTTACAACCGCAGATGCAAATGTGACCGATTCCGTCGATATTTCACCGGTTATCGCAGTCCGAGTCCGCTGTCAGGCTACGCTTTGTATCCCTCTTGAATTCGGGTGGTAGATCATGTGCATTTGGATACGTGAAGATAAATCCGATACCACAACGACAACGATGGATCCCCTACGGACGGAGCGCGTTGAATCCCCAATTGTGGCGAATGAATCCTTTTCGAGGGTGTATTTTTAGCGATTATTTCCTTTTCTCAGTGAATTGTACATTGAGATAGAGAGAGCGTTGAAGAGATGGGTGGGGCAAACAGCTCTCATTGAACCCTGAGTACGGGCTAATCACATGACAGCCAGAAAACGTCAGCAAGCGGCGATTCTGCGGAGAAAAGGCGCCCTCTTTGAAGACATGAATCATACGTGATAAAGTTCGCGATTCACCCGATCCATCTTTGACTACTATTTACAGTTATCGCTGGTTATATGTAGGCAGTGCGATATACTCTTATGTTTAATGGATACGTTTCTGAACCACAGCTTCACCTTTAAATCATGTAAATATGCGCATCTTGCATAGGATTGGGAACCGAGAACTGTTTCCGTTAAATAAAAAATGCCGGTGGCGATTAATAATTGTTAATGAATAATGGTTCTTGAACGTGCATTGTGCATCCGAGGCGGATGAAACAGTATTTAAATACTCTGACCAGTGTAGTTCGGTTCCCGAAAGGATGACTCTTATGAGTCGGTTCTTTGTATTGAATCACTAACATGCAGCGCGACTAGTGCGTTATGATTCCCAAACTAATGACTCGGTTCTTCTTAGTGAATCAAACAATTATAAAATCGCACGCAGCACTTACTGAACGTGTACTAAAACGTAAACATAATATGTTTGCTGTAATTGTTGTAATCAGTGGCATTTTATAAATAAATAACATATTTTCTAAATTATTTTCATTTTTTTAATTCTGAAATTCTCATCATTTGGCACTGCTCTTCTTTCAACGTAAAAAAAATGATGAATATTTAATCAGTCAGCGTTTAGAAATTACAAAAAGAATGTTTGAATTGAAGTGTTCGTCGATTGTTAAAATGTGTCCATACATACAGTTGAGGACTTCCTATTTCAGTGAATGTTAATTAAAACTCCCCCTTATCAACTTCAAGAATTAACTGATGCATTTGTGTGAGAAGGCACTTAATTATTAATCACTGCAGTGTAAATTAATGTAATTGCTCATAGGAGCATTAAAGAGAGAATACGTTAGTTAGGCTAATTTTCTTAATATTGTGCAAACAATTGGAAGGTGTATTTTACAGCCACTGATTTAAGCAATATGCAACCAGAAGTAAAACCTGTTGCAAAGCCTTGTCACAACCAAAGGTGTCCAAACTCATGTTCATTTACATGGATTAAAGTGCTTTTATTATAATTAAAAGCTTCATACATCAGTATTTAGATTTTCCATAACTGAAAACGTTAAATACCCTTTGTGAAGATTTACTTGTGCAATATATGAAATTCTGAATCAACAAACCAAAATAAATCAGAAATACTACAACAATCTATGACACCACCATATTATCTTCTATTCTGACAATTAATGACAACATTCGTTAGACTAAACAGGATAGCAAGGACTTCTTAGGGGTTTAAAACAATGGCTACAATCTAATAGTCTATTTCAGGTTTTTCTCCAAAATGATTTAAAAAATTAGTCTGAGCATATATTCATCAGACATGCTAGAAAGAAAATATACGCTTGCATATATCTGGCAATAAACCTTATTTATACTTTATAAATTGGTTTGTGTATACACCCCATGCATTAGGTGTGAATTATAGTCTACACTATATACAGAGCTGTTTTTATTATTATTTTCCTTCAGCTAATAAAAGAAAAGACAAGGCACTGACATTTCATTCAAGCTATAGTAACAGCCTAAAGCCAAACATGTATCTGGTGCCTTAAGTCATACTTCAACTTGAGTCATAGATTTTTCAAATATATTTATATTGTTCAAAACAAAGGCTTTAAATAGTGACATGATAACCAGAGAGTAAACCAAAGAATCATTGTGATGTCAACACATGAGATAAACTACTTTATGGCAGTGACCGAATTGGAAAATGACGTTTCATTGAGCTATTTTTCGACACACTGTGGTCTATTTTTGATCCCTTAATCTTTGTGTGGTGTTCGGGAGCAGAGACTAAACAGACTCATTTGGAAACAAAGTCTGGTTTTACAGTGAGGTTGTATTAAAAGTTAAAAATCAGCACACGCCACCATCTTCAGTTTAAGTTCTTCAATGGACACCCAATTAAATTCCATTCTGAGACTAAACCAAAGTTACCACCTTTAAATAAGGATGCATGATAAACTGATTATACCTCTTGGGTTTGGGTGATCTATCACCAGAAGGTGGCAGCATTTCTCTAATATTTGATCTCCAGCAGACTAGATCGTAATTTTAATGGTAAAAGACTGTACAAATGTAAAAACCTGTTAATAGGTTAACAGTAAGTTTCCTTACTATATACAGTGGAAAAACTGTAATAGATCAAACCTTACATTTGATGTAATTTTACAGTAAAATACTCTTCAATTTAGATTTTGAAAGTGTATAATTTACAGTGAAAACCGTTTAAATAACTGTTTAGTAGTTTTTTCTAATCAGTTATGTACATTAGGGTTTTATGGTACATCTAATGTTGTTAAATTAAATGTTTATTGCATTTTTTATGTCATGTCTGTTAGCATGATGGTGTTTAGTATTTGTGTGAATTACACTGTGTATTTACTACCTTGTGGAAAAGCTGCTTGTGATGATCATGTGACTTTCTCATCACCATCTGTTTATGGTTGTTGTCAGTGTGTTATACAGGTACAAAACAGATATTAGTATAGTTTGGTATATTAACATTATATCAGTTAATGAAATAAATGTTTTACTGTAAATTTAAAGGTATAATGGAGGATTTTTTTACCTCTGGGTGGATCACCTATACTATTGGTCCTCCTAATTGCCAATCATTCTGGTGAATCAATCAAACTTATTCAAAAAGTGGAGAGGGCGGGTCTTATCTAAAATTCGGAAAGATCCTCCACTATACCTTTAAGTGAAATCTGTAAAACCAAAAATGTTACTATCGTATTATTTATGGTACATTTCTGGCAACATGCAGCTGTCAGTTTTTTTAACCATAAATATCATGGATTTTTATTTATTTATTTTTTTTACAGTTGACATTCCCAAATTTAAGCTTTTATTCACATATAAACATTCATGCTGTGGTAAACAGAAGCTTAACCAATGAGGTTCATTCTTGTTCATTCTCATATTATTACTTTATATGTGAATAAAGGCTTAAATTAAAATCCATTTAAGGAGTCCAGTATGGATAGACCAATATAGAGTGGTGCAGGTATGACGAGTTAGCATTTTAGCACTTCCGGTTCCATCGTCCTGAAAAAGTCAATATGTTTTTTTAATGGCTGAAATAAGGCTCAACAAGCTCAAGACACTTTCACGTTTTATTCTATGACATAAAATACATCAGTGTTACCCCACTCATGATTTTTTAAAGCTGTTACGTGTCTTGAATAAGGTGGTTGCTAACAAGTAGCTAAATGGTACTACAGAGGCGGAGATTAAACGTCATCATGCTGAAAAGGAAAGCTCAGTCATTATGCTTATAATTGAGCTCTTATAAACTAGTCTAACTCAAACGTTCTGGGAAAATGTTTTCGAAAGCTAGTGATGATGGCGTTGAAGTCAAGTGATTGTGGTGTAGTTACAGCCAACCTTTAGCTTTTTACTTCTGGCGACTGCATTTAGGCTTTAAAATTCATAAAAGTTGTGTTCATCTGTGAACGTGATTTTGATGGACAAAACATGTAACTGTCATAAACTTTTGTTGATCACAGAGCTTGTTTTTTTTGCGATAATCCAAAAGCCTATGGACAAATCCTATTGGGTTTTTGTTGAGGGAACCAGTGTGATGCTAACCGCCGATTAGCCTACAAAGTGACGTCATTCCTGCACCACTATATCATATAATATTTCTGTGGCCACATTTGCTCTGACATACTTTTCACTATCTACTTTCAAACTGAGGTTAAAATCACATCTGTTAAACGCTGTGGGTGATCTTCCTTGAAGGGGGTTCGATTGCAACTGTGTCTGTTTTATGTCTTGTTTTCTATTTATTATCTATATATAATTTTTTTTCTTTTCCTCTTCTTTATGTATTGATTTCGTTTGTGATTGTAATGCACTTTGGGCAACCTGTGTTGTATTAAACTGTGCTATACAAGCTTAAGAAAGTAAGAAAGAAAGAAAGAAAGATACTGAGCTGTGGTGCAACAACAACAACTTTAATTCTGGCTCCAACAGCTTTCTCAATGGAAGGGATGCACCGATATGAAAATTTTGGCCGATACCAATATTTCTTTATATTCGAAAGCCGATAACCGATATATCGGCCGATAAATCTAAATCCAAAGTCTTATATAATTTTGAGAGCCTGATTACAAAAACAAAAGCCTCACCATTAAAAACCATGTCCCAAACACACAATTATAATGTTCTTATTATAATTTTACGTAGCCGATATGACAGAATTGTTTCACTTTACTGTATTTTCCTGCTTTGAAGTGATTTCAATCATATTTCAAGCAATTCAAAACCATCATGGTAAACAGTGGCAGTGCACATCTGAAGTGTTTCAGCTGAAGATAATAATCCATTATTTATCGGCTTTAATATATCGGACAAATCTTCTTACCAGGCCGATAACGATAACATTAAAAATGAACATATCAGCCGATAGTACCGATATGGTGGCCGATATATCGTGCATCCCTAAATTCTGATTTCATTTCAGAGAATTTTATTGTGTAAAATAAATGTTTTTCTTTGTCTCATTTGCCAAAATTACTTATTTATTATTAATGAATGAATTGTATTATTTATTATTCTTGTTTTATTTGCCATAATTCATTTGTATTATGCATTATTCTGCCTTTAATTTTGTATATATTGTGTAATATTTTGTTCACGAAATGAAATGAACAGAACGTGTGCTTGAGATGTGTATACAAAGACATGAGTTTTGTAGCTCGCTGAAAAAGTAGAACGAAAAATGTTTCGCTAACTCAATATTTAACAAAATTTTTACTCTTTTTAAAGAAAAAATGAGTAGCGTTTGGGTCGCCCAGAAGTCTCTGTGATGTTTTTGTCCCTCCTTTAATGTTCTATGGGTTTTTTAGCCCGTTTTTTCAGTGGACAGTAAGCGGTATAGCACTGTTACACAATGAGGTTTAATACAGTCAAACCTTTAACTCAGGACCCATTTGTGTTATGTCACATTACATAAGACAGTCCCTTTCAAGGAAAGCGGTAATTCTTGGAATTAGTCGCCTTCTCCTTGTCTATTGTTATATTAAGAACTGCATGCCTTCCTCAAGATTTTAAGATCCACTGAGACTGGAGCAAAAACTAGCAGTGATAAAGTTCGGGGCATGCATTATGGACGATTTGGCTTAATTTAGTTGTTTGTAGCCAGAGGTGTTAGCCACAGACTCTATTAAAAACTGGATGTGGTATGTGTTGAATGCTTTTTCTATTTCATCCTTCATGAGAAGATGTGATTCTGTTTAAGTGAGCAATAACACCATGCAATCAGTTAAACTAAGACATTACTCTTGTGGGCTTGCAGCTGCGAGCAGCGAGTTCCAGCTTCAACAACAGAGACAGCAGTCAAAAGTGGCCACATCAAAAGACTTAAGCTACAAAAAATTGAATTGAGGTTGATTCTGCATTAAAACGACAAATTATTATTAAAGCCCAAAAGCAGAAAGAAGGCATTCTATTGACACACTTCATAACCACACTTCCTTTTTAGACGAGCACACATATCACACAAACACTACTACCAGCCAAGCCCAATAAAACACAAACACACAGATCGTTTTCCAACATTCTAAGGTTGCAACAATCAGCTTTGTATGTGTGTGTGTGTCATCTGTTTTTGAACCGAGCGCCCGCATGACTAGAGTATTTTGGTCACAGTGCTTAACAGTTTCTTCGTTTGTGTCGTCGGGCTGCCCTCCTTTTCTTGTGTAACTTGTTAATAAAAAGAAGAACAGCTCTCATAAAGGTAGCGGCATATGAGGCCTTGTGTAATACTACTTTATCACACCATGCATGGCTGCTCTAACGCTGTTTACACCTCCAGTAAGTAAAGCCAAGGGGGGAAATCCAAGAATTCAACGAGTTTTAGAAGGAAAAAAAAATTAGGCATTGATGCTAGGAATTTCTTGGGACTCATAACAGACCTTTAAATATAGAATCAAGATGAATTCCAGTCGGATGGGCATAAATACGTCCGCATCTTTTGGTTTACTGAAGATATTCGGTGGAACTTGGTTTTTATCCAAAGAGGAAGTTAAGCCACGCGACTACTGCAGAAGTAGGCGGAAGGGGAAAAAATAAATAAAATGTATATGCCACAAGAATAGCACTGTAGTTTCAGAAAATAAAATGGTCTACGGAAAACATTTTCACTTCACCTTTGTACAATTTTAGACTAGAATCAGCAGAATGTCTAGATGTGAGTTTTTTTAGTCATACTCTAATTGACTTGTTACTAATTATTTTACTCTTTGCACACACACACAACAAGTAGGGCCAGTTTAGCTGCCACAGATTAGATCTTGACCAGATGTTTTCACTGTTATGACAGTTCATGACAATCACAGAACCAGGTTTAATCCGAGTTAAAGTTCTCAACTCTAAATTACTTGAAATGCTCTTTTTGCACTATATAGATTTTAGAGAACATATTCAGAATTGTAGTCAATTAATATGCATTATTCAGTGAAAATCCCAAAACCAGGATGACTAGTTTCCACCAGAATACCACAAAACAACGGACACTTTCCATGGACAGAGAAACAAAAAGGACGTGAAACTTTAAAAACAAGTAGTCAGAGGGCAACACAAATTTTCACATGGTTTGACGCTATTTTTGAACACTTAAAAAAAAAAAACTCCTCCTCTAATGCATAAAAGGTTATGGGCAACATTAACTGAGAAGGAATGCATTGATGCAACTTGTGAATTCCACTAAAATAGTATATTATCTGGATCCCTTTAGCATTATTTCGCACTCGATGACTGTGAAAAAACTAATTCTAACATAATTCTAATATTGTATACTAATTAGGATGGATAGTATGAAAATTAGGATGCGTCTATGTGGAATTTTAAGTATTTTAGGAAAGTGACCGTTATAATGGGGTAATCAAATGCAGGCTAATATAATTAGTTTGTGCTTTTGTTTTTATTTTCATTAGCTTTATTTTTGTTTTTAGATTTTAATGTTACAATGTTAGAATGAAATGTCATTTTAACCACCTTCAATATATTGCATAGCCTGCATTACATTCACTATATTTGTTTCCATATCCTTCAATATCAACATTGTTTGTAGGATATCAATGGGCAGGATGTGATTTTTTGTTGTTGAATAAATACAGATTTTCTTTATCCAAATAGAAAAACTTAGAAAGTACCGAGATATACATCGTATATCGCCATTTAACCAAAAAATACTGAGATATGATTTTTTTTTGCTATATCGCCCAGCCCTAGTCAAATATTTTAAATTCTGGTTATTTGCGTATGTCTTCATAAAACAGGAGACAGAAGGAGCGGGACAAGGAGTAACTTCATAAAACACTTGACTTGGAATAAACTCCACCCACAAGAATTACAGAACTAATTCCTCCACCTATCAAAATCAAAACTACGTCTATGATTTAGACAACATTGCAAACTGAAGAATCAATGTAAGTGATGGAATAAAAATAAAAGCTTCACGTTTCTGCGTTTAAACCCTCTTGCCTTGCCTTGCTTGCATCCGCATATCCATAAGCGTATTACTGTAAATGCATTTTCTGTTTGGTTTTTTTAATTCTCTGTGGTAATCAACAGCAGGCCACGGATGCTCCCTCTCCATAGATGCTTGTATTTAACTCTTTTTAGTCACGATGCCCTGCAAAAATATGTACTTTGTATTAGGTCTAAAAGAGAGTAAAAAGAGGAAATGTGACTGAGTGAAGTAAATTTAATATTTTATTTTTTTTAGCATTTTAAAAAATGTATGCAATACATATCAATCAACAGATTACATACACCGTAAAAAAAAAGTTGTTGCCTTAAATTTTTTAAGTACAATCAACTTCGAAAGTCATTTCAACTTAAATTACATTACACTGGCTTAAAAAAAAAAAAGTTGAATAAAAGTTGACAATTGCTACACTTATTTTGACGAGTTAAAGCATAACTTATTGATCATATCAAGTTTTACAATATACAGTAGGTCTATGTCAAAATGATCGAATGGTTTAGGCTGTTTGTTACATACAGTGAAGGTCAACTCCCTAAAGTGATACAGGCCAAAATCCCAACTTTGATGCATTTAAAACTAGTTTTTATCTCGTGCTAATTTTGTTTTAGACACACAAAAATCACGCCCCTAACATCGCCAATGCTAATAAAACTACTACAGTATTACGGTTGAAATGATGGTTACCACGGTAACGTGTTTTAAGGGGCCAGCCACAAACTTTGCGTTAGCATCATCATCAGCTTGCTCTTATTTACCTCGACCGCCAGCAGATAAAGTAGTCGCACCATCCCAGAAACTCGTCTCTTACCTAATAACAGCAGCCTGTGCGTTTGCTTGTACTCTCTCTTCTCAGCTTTCAGGCTCTTGTCAATGTTTCGACTCCGCTTATTCTCCGCTTTGACCCGCGCCCTCTCCTCCTCTCGCCGCCGTTCCCGGAGCTGCGGGTCACAACTGTCCGAATGGCCGGACTCGGCATCTATCCCGGGGTTCGCACCGGTCCGTCCGCCGGTGTATGTGATGGTCGAATGTGATAACCTAGATCTGAAGCTGTGACACATCCCCATGTCCAATGCTGGGATCGAACCGTAAGGTGATTAACATCCGAATGGACTAGTCTTGTAGGATAAGAACACCATGATGATGATGATGATGATGATGATGATGGATATCCAGGTCAGGTGGAGAGAAGGCTCGCTATTCCCTTACAGCCTTATCGCTCAGGCTTTCCAAAGGTGTCAGTTAGCCTCATCGGATTTTCCCTTAGGTTCTGATATTTACGAGTGGACAGGAGTGAACTTTGACCTGACACGCATAGCGTACTTTTCACTGTTTGTTATTCTTGCTCTACTGTTTCTGGACCCCGCTCCAAGTCCCTCCTTGTCCGCCGGAGCTCTCGCGTGCTGATCTGAGATCAGTTCTCTCTGCCGTAACTTTTGCACAGCGTTAAATTTTCACGAGCAGCAGGGGGAGTCACTCACTCCGTGACGTTGTTTAAATATGTGTGGCTTCACAGATTATTTTTAAGGGAGATGGAAAAACTTTTTCTTAATTAATTACATTATATTATAATTGTGATTAAATTACGTAAACATAGAAATAAATATTTATATAAATTCCTTATTGAACTTACACTTATTGAGTGAAACGTAGTACTTACTTCAATTATTCCCCCCTGGCGGTAATATTATCGTGGTTGTTATTCTTGTTGTATAATGTTGTTGTTCATTGTCAATAAAAAAAAAGGTCAATCAGTGACGTCACGTGGAAAAAAATGCAATCAGAATTTTACAGTTTTGTAAACGATTTATTCCCTTTATCTATTTATAATTGTATTATATAATTGTTATTATTAATATATATTTTTAATTTTGTTATAATCTATTTTATTGTATTCTATTTTATATTGGGAACTATACGGTTATCCGGACCACACCTATTTGGGTTGGGTTAGGGTTAGAGTTAGAGTTAGGTTAACCGTTTAGTACATTTACGTGTGGTCACGTGTGGTCCGGATAACCGTATAGTACCTTATATTGTTTTATAGGCTAACATTAGTGTAATTGTTATTACGAGCGATAGATAGATAGATAGATAGATAGATAGATAGATAGATAGATAGATAGATAGATAGATAGGTAGATAGATAGATAGATAGATAGATAGATAGATAGATAGATAGATAGATAGATAGATACCAAAAAAAATCTATATCATGACTCAGTAAACATCCTGTATGTAGAGGGTCGAAAAAATGTAAGTTGTAATAATAATATCCTGTAGGTGGCGCTATTGTACACCATCATGCAAGTTCATGACAAATTTGACAGAAAGCATCATAAATAGAAGCATACTCGTTCAGACTGAGTCCATACCTATTTTTTTACAGTCTATGGTCCATACGTGTGTGTGTGTGTGTGTGTGTGTGTGAGAGAGAGAGAGAGAGAGAGAGAGAGAGAGAGAGAGAGAGAGAGAGAGAGAGAGAGAGAGAGACATAATGAGTACAGAGCATAATGTTTTATTTTCTATATGTTGTGTCATGTTAATCCACAAGTTTGTACAGATGTCACATGTGGAATGAAATAGTCTGAATAAAATACTGAATATATAAAAGTGAAGCTGACTCTCTTGCCCCTTATCGTTTGCTTTCTCTCATTCCCCCTCTTGTTCCTCTTTCTGTTTGATTTCCCTTACTAATAAAATGACTTGAAATTATGAAAGACCTCATTGTAACTACGGATCAGACACAGTGTGAACAAACACCACATGCAGCACTTTGCTTAATAAATGACCGCTCTTCTGTTTCTTGGAAGGTTGAATAACTCGCACAATAGCCTGCCTTCTGTTCTTAATCTGTTCTACAACATGCCTCATGAATTGACATTATCTAATACAACAGCGCCTTCGCTTCACACTTTCCTTTGACTTTGAGTCTTTTGAACAACTAAGTACTTGTGGTTTATCTTTACTTATATTATTTATGGTTGTTTGGATCTTGACAGTCAAGAATCTTCTTAATGAATGATTGAAAGATGAATTACTGAGTTCATGGGTAAAAATAAAATAAAAAGTTCTTGTGAAAACGACTTTGTGCACAACAGTGGCATCTGTTGGTAAAATATAAATCTGCATGTATGCTTGCTGGCCTCCAAATTACAATTCCAGACCAATAAGAAAAAAATAAAAAAAATAATATATATATATAAATAAATATACTGTACAGAAATGCCAACTTCAACTGTATAAACTGTAACTCTTGTGGCAGGAAACGCTGAGACAATGAGCATGTGGTCTGTCTCTCGGACGGTCTGTCACTGCATTGCGACTGATAGGGCGTGCAAGAGTCTTAATTTTCTTATCATGAATGCCAGAGACAGTGACTGGTCGAAGCTCATGATGATAGGACTTTGCATCCTGCATTTTACATATTCAAATGTTTAAACTATCCTTAAAAACTTAATAAATACATAAGTATTTGGTCATTCATAGTGTGTTAAACTTTGGCCCTACAACTGTTGTTCTTCACTGAAAAGCAACAGTCTCTTCTGCTGGTTTGCTAATTCAGTGTCACAATGACTAGTACGTTATGTGGCATATGGGTGACTCCCTCTTAATGATGTCAGCACTGGTATTACACACACAGTGGGCACCTCAGACTCACGGTCAAGGCTATTCCTGCTCTTTCAGCTTGCCTTATTCATCATTATGCGTGAGATTGTTCATCTACAGATCGGACAGTGTGGGAATCAGATCGGCTCTAAGGTGCGATGGCTCAAAATATGTATTTTTGTGTATACTTTTATGATAAGTAGCTGCTTTACCATCTTCAACTTAACTTGATTCAAGCATGCTTAACAGACTATTGAGCATGCATTTCTTTATTATGAGTATTTATTTGTAGTTTATTTATTAGTTTGTTTGTCTCATACGATTCTTTTATTATTGTTGTACTTTTTTTGGAGTTTACTGCCATTTTGAACTGCATTCTGCTAATGGCTAAATATTGCAGCAATGGCTTCAGTTATAAGCTATAGCAAAAACTTTTTTGTACTACTAAAATGTATTTTTAAACTGAATAAATATTTGAAGTTATGATACGTGCGGTCATGGGGTGTTCACCCTAGTGTGGTCTACTGTAAGATAAGAGACAGAGCCTCCTCTGACGGGCTAGGCCTTCTTTATCATAGAAATGGCCTGTGAATTTCAGAGTGATAGATGCAGTAGAATTCAGTTGTTGAATGTCTTGACTGTTTTTGTCATTTGAAATCTAAGGTTTCCTTCAGTACTGAAGATATCTGTTTGATCAGGTCAAAATGTAATAAATGGGAGAAAATATGATGACTAAGTTTCAAGCTAAAAAATGGTTCAATGTGTTCGCAGTTCTGGGAGGTGATCAGTGAAGAACATGGTATTAACAGAGCAGGAACATATGAGGGTGACATGGACCTTCAGCTGCAGAGGATCAATGTGTACTTCAGTGAAGCACATGGTATGCAGACCTACACATTACCATATTATCTTAAAATACGTCTGTGCCATTGTTTTGTCTGAAGATGCATACCAGTAATGTTTTTTTCCCCATAAGGCACATTTCTGTCAGGACCACTATTGTCAAATACGATTGGCAATTGCACACAGTTAGGATTGGCGGTTTGGTTCTGTTCTGGGCAAGAACTCCCTGCGCATATGCAGCCTAGCATGGATTAGAGCAGGGAGAGCAGCGATAACCCCCCTTAGGGTAAACAGAACAGAACCAACATGAATGTATTGCAGATATCATTAATTCAAGATTTTAAAGTACAACATAATTCGAGAATTTATTCTAATTCAAGGGGAATCAGAATGCCATCCTGACTGGACGAGAGGAGGAGCTGGGGAGGGAGGAGGGTAATTAGCTCATGAGAAACGTGATAGCTGCTGATAATACTGAAGGAGCTTATATATGAATACAGTCATAGCCGTCGATAGGTAGACGTGGATCAGCTGAGTGTCAGCTGATGTGAGCTTGACTAACTTGACCTGCCAGAACTGACGCTACGCTTACTTTGTAAAAGCTACTTAAATGCCCTAATTATACTAAAGTCCAATCCTGGCTTAATCTAAACCCTCTCTGTGAAATCAGGCCTACATGTTTCTGTTTGTGTTCAGTAGTTACTAAAAGGTTTTTTTAATCAACTGCAATGGCATTCATACATTTTTAGTGCATAAATAAATGTCTGTATTATATAACATATTATATGTGTGTAACATTAAGACTAGTATTGGGTTGAATTTTGGGATTTTCTTTTGTATTGCATTGCTTTTGTCTCTTTTTTTGCAATCAGGGGCAATGCATCTCGTGTTCATTTAAATGCATTTTTGTTGTTACTGTAAATGGTGTGTTTTATATTGTAAGAACCGTTCTCAGCTGTCTTTATCTGGTAAGTGGGGCAGCCTTGCAGTCGAGGTACACAGTAACTTCCTATAACAAAATTCTCAGTGACTGAGATGTTTCATTGCCTGTCAGGTGGCAAATATGTTCCAAGAGCATTGTTAGTGGACCTGGAGCCAGGCACTATGGACAGCGTGAGGAGCAGCCTCATAGGACAGCTCTTCAGACCGGATAATTTTATACACGGTGAGTCAATAATCATCTACAATATGACCACGATTTAAGTAACCACCACTTAACTCAAACTCTAAAACCAGTTGACAGAAGAGTTGATTCAGGAACAGTTTTAACCTGGCACCATAAGGTCATTCCTGATGCTGTTTTCTCTCTGTAAATATAAAGGCAGTTCTGGAGCTGGCAATAACTGGGCCAAAGGTCACTATACTGAGGGCGCAGAACTTGTGGAGCAGGTTGTGGATCGTGTCCGTAATGAAGCGGAGAGCTGCGACTGCTTGCAGGGGTTCCAGTTCGTCCACTCTCTAGGCGGTGGCACTGGTTCGGGAATGGGTACCTTGATTATCAATAAGATCCGAGAGGAGTACCCCGACCGCATCATGAATAGTTTCAGCGTAATGCCCTCGCCGAAGGTCTCCGATACTGTAGTGGAGCCGTATAACGCGACCCTATCAGTTCACCAGCTGATTGAGAATACAGATGAGACGTTTTGTATTGATAACGAAGCGCTGTATGATATCTGCTTCCGCACTCTCAAGCTCACAACGCCAACTTATGGAGATCTCAACCACCTCGTATCCCTCACCATGAGCGGGGTCACAACCTCCCTCCGCTTCCCAGGTCAACTGAACGCTGACCTTCGGAAGTTGGCCGTCAATATGGTGCCCTTCCCGCGTCTCCATTTCTTCATGCCTGGTTTCGCTCCTCTCACAGCACGTGGTAGCCAACAATACAGTGCCCTAACGGTGCCCGAGCTCACCCAGCAGATGTTCGACGCCCGTAACATGATGACCGCGTGCGACCCGCGTCGAGGACGCTATCTGACAGTGGCGGGCATTTTCCGTGGTCGCATGTCCACTAAGGAGGTTGATGAGCAGATGCTCGCCATTCAGCAGAAGAACAGCAATTACTTCGTGGATTGGATCCCTCACAACGTCAAAGTCGTTGTTTGTGATATCCCGCCACGAGGCCTCAAAATGGCCTCCACATTCATCGGAAACAACACCGCCATCCAGGAGATATTCAAGCGCATAGGGGAGCAGTTTTCGCTCATGTTCCGACGCAAGGCCTTCCTGCATTGGTACACGGGGGAGGGCATGGATGAGCTGGAGTTCACGGAGGCGGAGAGCAACATGAATGATCTGGTTTCAGAATACCAGCAATATCAGGATGCCACAGCCGATATGGATTACGACGCAGAAGATGAAGTGACAGAAGAGGAGGGTCTGCCATCAATAGTACACAGCACTCGAGTAGAGATTAAGACTGAGGCGGTCGCTGAAACCTCTGACAGCGAATGACGCGAGGGCTTTAGTGAATATGGCACGAGTGGATGTGATTGTGTCAAGAGTGAGATCATTCAGTGGCCACAAAAAGTATTTAGACACTTAAGATACCCTTAAAATGGATGTAATGAATTACATTGCATTAGAAATTATGGCATCTGAACTTCAAATATGATAATCACAGTGTCATTTTGAACATCTCTTCAACATTTACAACCTGTTGAAATGTATTTTTGTTTTTATATTTTATGTAATTCAATGACACTGTTCCTCAAGTGTTCAAATACTATTTGGAGCCACTGTACATAGCAAACTGTGAAATATTTCTGATCTCCAGGAGAAAATTATAAATTACACATAAGACATAGATTTAAAATTCAAAAATAATTTTCTAATCTTTTAAAGATTTTTTCAAGCAGATGTACACTACTGTTCAAAGGTTTGGGGTCGATCAGATTTTTGTAATTTGTTAAAAGTCTCTTATGCTCTCCAAGGCCTCCTTTATTTGATCAAAAACACAGTAAACAGTAATAATGTGAATTTATTATAAATGTTGAAAAGAGTTGTACTGCTTAATATTTTTGTGGAAACCTTTGAAATTTAAATCTTTTGTAACATTATAATTATAAACCTTTGATCAATTCAGTGCATCCTTATTGAAAAAAGTATTAATTAACTGAACCCAAACTAACAGTAGTGTATAGTATATTGTAAAGCTATATATATATATATATATATATATATATATATATATACACAAAATGTTGATTGTATCGTCACTGGAGAACATAATACTATTTCTGTATGTCCTGTAATAATGAAAATCTACAGACATTTAAGAGAAAGAAACTTAAAGTCAAAACTGATTTTCATTTGTGTGGTGTAATACTATATAGAGGCTTTCTTCTGTAATTTTTTTTATATTCAACAGGCTACATTTCTGTTTTTGTTACTTTTGCTCATCCTTTAATAAAAGCATGTATTAATATACAACAATTTAAATTAAAACAAAAAAATATTTGATGTATCTGCATAGTACTTCACTATTTATAATGCTAAGAACTTTTATTTTCCTTTTCATTGTCAATTATGTCATGCACACATCAGTTTTCATTTATGAAAGAAAAAAAAAATTTTTTGGACACCAGTAAGCAACAAACTATTCAATTTAAGAGGTTTTACATAATGCAAGCACTGTCATATTTTAATAAAATACTAAATACAATAATATATGGAAATCCTCCTGCTTTTTTTTTAATCACATTTCTAGTTAAACCTGATGTATACTGTATAGCCTCCTTGTATAGCCTGTGAAATATTAATTATATACAAAGAGCATTGATAAGCCAAATCTGTCCACATCTTATGCCGAGAACATTTTACTAAAGCTTTAAATAAATATCACACAGCCAAGTGTGTGGACATTGTCAGTACTACTTACATATAACAAGCAAAACTGACATGATAAATTAAAAGTAATGCACACATTTTGCCCAATGCATGCTTACTCTTTAGACCAAGAAAACAGAGTGAACTCATAATTTATTTGAGACTCATAATTTATTATCAAAAGAATACAGCTATTTTCATTCAATCAACATAACTGCGGGTCTTGTTGTAAATCCGACAGAGAATGTATATGGAGAAGTAGGGATTGCATGGTGTAATTGCAGCTCCTACAAAAAAAAAAAAAAAAAGCACAAAAGAACATCAATCATAACATCTATCTTAGATAAAACATGGGACTAAAAAAATATGTCTAAATGGTCAGTTAATGCATCACTTTCTACAACACCAGAACAGTTCAGATAAACACTTTAATTGTTTAAAGGAATAAGGGACTCACATTATGCAGTCTTGAGTTTAGTGACCTTCACATTGGTTTCTGCGTTTTTAAGCGCCTCAACTCTGATCTGGGGCTTCAGTGCTGCCCGCAGGACCCTGGCGCAGATAGCCGAGTACCTGATGTAACTGAAATGACAAGACAAATATTAGGTTACAGAATAACTAAAAAATATATATTTATATATGTGAATTATATGTGAATTTTGATTCAAATTCAAAATGACACTACTACTACTACAGTCAAATGCATAGCTGTATAGAGCAAGGCCAAACCAATTTAACAGCAGCTTTATAACTTTACGGACCATAGAACGTACAGCAATTAAAATAGAAAATACACAGCTTTTACGTAGTTTAATGTTAATGGTACCTCAGCCCTGCTTGTCTCCAGTAAGCGACCATTTTTCCGTGCAAATGTGTGTCTTTCGTCCGTCAAGCGCTTGCTGTGCGATTTGATCAAGGACGAGGACAAGGCCTGTGCGTACACCGGAACTTACGTCATAGGCCAGCGTACAGTCGCATTGGCTGGCAAACCTGCCAATCATTTGCTCTGGCCACGGAGTTGAGTAAATTTTCAAAGCGAAAGGGTTACATTTTTTGAGTAATACTATTTTAATTATAGTAAATAAAAAAGTTGCTCCAGGTTTTGTGGCATTTAAAAATGATTTGAAAAAAACTATTAGCGTGAAAAAAAGTCCCTTTAAACTCTCACTCTCTTTCTCTCGTTATATATAACATTTAATATAAAATTCAAACGTATTTTGAGTATACATATACTATTTAAACAATCGTATTTATTGTCCGATAATTCTACATAAATGAATCATTACTAGATATTTAATATGACATAAGAATTTATTTAAATCAGAAGGTTATTTTATTTAGTAGGAACGACCCGATTTGACGGATGGTTTTGTTGCAATTTGTTTGCGTAAGATTTCATAAAACCTGATTGTTCATACACTTATGACCTATCAATATTCTATTTAATAATAATAATACATGCTTTAAATATACATATTCATTCAAAGTAAAATAAATAAATAAATAAATAAAGTAAAATATAATAAAATAAAACTGTGCAAGAGGACAAGGACAAAATTATAATAGACAAAAAGAAAAGGGTACTTTATACGACAACATACCTGCTTAAAATGTTATAAGCTCCAATCGCCTTTTTACTTGTGCAATTACACGAAACAGAACAATAAAGCTCATTGAAATCATTTTTAAAGTAAGAAAAATTTGGTTTGGAATCAGACCATTTCATTTTATGAATGTGAAACCTTCCCATTAATATTAACAATTGTATGAAGTGTGCCTTATCTTTCTCAATCCCATGATCATTGAAGTTTATTATGTCAAATCCACCCATCTGCAAAACAATGCTCAATTTAATCAAATGCTCCACATCAATCCAAAACATTTCTTATTTTAGACTCTTATTTTGTAAAATAGAACCATCGACAGAACGGAAGACTCACGATACGCCATGACGTGAGTCATGTTCTTGTGACGTGATGATGTCATGCGGCCTGGGTTAGAGAAGAGGAAGCTGAAAAAACAACAACAAGCCTGTTGAGTCAGTGACAGATAGAAGACACTCTGAGGTGACCAGTCCAGACTAGTAGTCGCAAAATCAATCCTTGCTGTCGTCCCGAGGGCAAAATGTCTTTGTTTGGGAAGTTATTTGGTAGCGGTGGGAAAGGGGGTAAATCTGCAAGCCCTCAAGAGGCTATCCAGCGACTGCGAGAAACAGAAGAAATGTTGACCAAGAAACAGGAATTCCTGGAGAAAAAGATCGAACAGGAGCTTGTTACGGCCAAGAGGAACGGAACGAAGAACAAAAGAGGTGAGAGATGAACTGGCTCACCTGGCATAGATTAGCTGGGTAAATCAGGTTAGGTTTGGCAGTGTGAGATGAGCTGTGTAGTGTGTATGGGGTTGTCACAGCTTTATGTATTTTTTATGTTGTGTATTAGACAATTGAATTAACTAAAGAATGTGTATTGTAAACAAAATAATATAATTAGCCGACTAATGAACAGAACTAGTCATTCAGAGCTGTCGTAGATAACTGGGGTATATGTGAAATGTTTTATTTAGGACGATACTTTTCCTTTAATGTGATCAATTCTCTCCATCAGTTCACCTTTGACCTGCCCTGGTATCCATGGTCATGATAGTTGACTCAGGGACTTTCCTCCAGAAGAGCTTCAAACAAAAATAAAGGCAATAACATACAAATTTATTCATCAATGTTATCCTGTAAATGCAGCCGTTAGTAGATATATGTGACAAATGTACTTTCTGCAATACATCAGATATTGATTCGCTCTCTCATTTTTGGATTGACTTTAAAATGGACATGACAGACATTCTTTAAAAAAAAAAGCTTACTTTACTTTACTTTTTTTTACAAAACCCAAACTTACATAATCAATCAAGTCAAGAATAGCTCAACACCCCCTCATATATTACCTTCTGTGCCATGAGAGCACAAAATAAGAAAACCGTACATATTCGAAAGATTTTCACATTCATGTTATGGTCCACGTTAACTTTTTTTGCTTGATTTGATGTTTATTCTGTATTATAAGTGTTTTATTGCTCTTTCTCACATTCTCTGAACTGTTAAATATGCTCTGTCCTTATATTTTCTGATTTGACTGTTACTAGTACTTAACTAAATACATTTTTAAAAAGTGCTAGAAACTGACCGTCTGCTCAACATAAAATTAAAAAATTGCGATAGATCAATATGCCTTTGCCCTGGTTTCCATTAGTGTCCCTTTCAGGTAAATGGACTGCATTCCTATATAAATGCAGTCCATTTACCATTTACCATTTAGTGTCCCTTTCAGACTGTGCAAATGATGTAAACACAATTACCAGAAGCAAATTTATAAGGCTGTTTTTTCTTTTTTCTTTTTCTGTCCCATCGATACTACTAGGCAAATCCAGAGATAGCTTCATAAATGATTTCAGTGCAATGCCAGGGCCACATTACAGAGCCATCTCTGTTGTGAGGCCTGTAACTCAACTCCACATTTAAAGTCCCCTGAACAGAGGTGATCAATAATTGATCTGATTGTCCTACGAGGGCTTCTGGGACACGACAGGTGACGAAGCTGATGGTTTATGACTGCTAGGGGTGTGGGACTGATGTGTGGTCATAGTTCACACTTCCACTGCCTTCATGGAAAAAGTGTTTGTGTCATAGCCTTTACGTCAGGTCACAGGTGACGTCTTTGGAATGGCCTTTTTGAACGTGCTCGAGGGTTTTATTTTATTGCAGATTGCAAACCTGATACATTCAGGTCACATTCCATACATTGCACAAAAAAAAGCTGCTGTTTTCTCTTCTACATGTGAATTGACAACTCAAATCACTGTTTTGTCAATGTTTAGAATTTTAAATCTGTTGAAAGTAAAACTGTAACATGTTTGTGAATTGACTTTTTATGTGCGATTCTCACAAAGAACATGGTCTGAAAAATACCGTGTTTTTTGTGTGTGTGTTTGACGTTACATTAAAATCCATTATCCTAATGTCACCCTTATTTAACAAAATAAATAAATTAATATAGATAAATTAGAGGCAACTACTCATGAACAGTGTTATTTTAGTGTCATTGATATACTATTATAGTGTTTGTTAATATTTAGATTTTTCTATTTTCATTTTAATCTTAGTTAAAGTTTTAGTAATTGTGTTTTTGTCTTTTTTTATTATTAATGTCTATGGTTTTTAGTAAGTGTTAGTTTTAGTTTAATTGAAGTTTTAGTTATTTTAGTATTTAAGCTAAAAAAAGAGAAATGGTGTCTTGGCTTAGCTTTTTTAAAACATTTTATTTCAGTTAATTTTTTTTTATTTATTAATTTTTTATTATTTTTTATTATTAGATTAGTTTATTTAATGATTATAACCCTACTTAAACAATTTAAAACTGAAACAATACTTTTTTATTTTTTATTTTATGGTTATGAGAAAATGGGTAGGTTTTGCATAATAATTAAAAAAAGAATGTCACAATACAAAAAAAAAATCATATTGGTCCTAAAATAGGCCTTATGCAAAATATAATTCCGTCTTGTCTTCTTTTTTTTTCCGTTCTTGTCCTGGTTATGTTCTTGACAGGCTTTGCAGGTTTCACCTTTACACGGCATATCTGTACTTGACTTGTCATTAATGCATAATTAGGCTGCCAACCACATTCTCACTAGAAAGCAACAGGCCCTTTTCCTCTTTTCTTGCAGCTCACTTGCCTGATTAAGTTTGGTGAGTGCGCCTCATTTAACCGCACCTGTACTGAGTCCCTAACTCTGCACCACTGCTTCCCTGAGAAATCATTTTGAAAACCTCTGCTCATAATTTTGATTTAGTACTGGGATTCTGGGAATCATACACTCTGGACTTTCCATTTTACCTTTTGCTGTAGATTTATTTTTCTGTGCAAGCAATTTCTTACTAAAGCATCTTGACAAATATTGTGCCCAAATCCCTGGGTTCTGGGTAATAATCGCAGGACTGGCCGGTAATGCATGATGCTTAATAGTAATTGAAATAAAGGAGTTTCAAATAAAATCACTAGATCTGTAATTACATACAGTAGTACTCTTTTAAATAAACATCAGATTTAATGTTATGCAATAATATTCCATGGGGTTCCCAAATTCTCTGTATTTTGTGCTTTAATCGTAACATTTACCTTTCTTCCTTTTTGAAACAGCTGCATTACAGGCACTGAAGCGTAAGAAGCGCTACGAGAAGCAGTTAGCCCAGATTGATGGCACCCTTTCTACCATTGAGTTCCAGCGGGAGGCGCTAGAGAACGCCCACACCAACACTGAGGTCATCAAGAATATGGGCTATGCTGCCAAGGCCATGAAGGCTGCCCATGACAACATGTGAGGAGTTTCTTTTTCTTTTCTTCTTATCAGCGCTTCCCTTTCCAGAGGCTTCTCTATTAGCCTCGCTGTGGCAAGGTTTTGGGTTTATCATAAACAAGTTAAATTTACCAATGCAAGCTATTGGGATTATGGTACTTTGAAATGGGATATTGCTAAAGGAAATGTTAAAGGGATAGTTCACCCAAAAATGAAAATCCTGTCATCATTTACTCACCCTCATGTTTTTCCAAACCCGTAAGACTTCCGTTCATCGTTGGAACACAAATGAAGATATGTGTGATGAAATCTGAGAGCTTTCTGTCCCTCCATTGACCGCAACGCTTCTGACACTTTGATGCTTCAAAAAGTTCATAAAGAGATCGTAAAACTAATCCATATGAATTGAGCGGTTTAGTCCACATTTTCTGAAGAGACTCGATTGCTTTATATGATGAACAGATTTAATTTAGGCTTTTATTCACATAAAAACATTCATCAACTCACACATCAGTTGTGGTAAACGGAAGCTCAAGCATGTTCGCTTGATGTGCGAGAACCAATGAGGTTCATTCTCGTGTTACGCAGCACGTTTGAGCTTCTGCAAGAACCAATGAGGTTTGTTCTCGTGTTGGCGGGACAGAATAGAGGGACAGAAAGCTCTCAGATTTCATACAAAAGATTTTCATTTGTGTTCTGAAGATGAACGAAAGTCTTAGGGGTTTGGAACGACATGAGGGTGAGTAAATGAGGACAGAATTTTCATTTTTGGGTGAACTATCCCTTTAAATATATTGGCAGGAGATCATAAAGTTGAGTTTATAATTCAGTCTGTTGTCTGTGTACCTTCAGGGACATCGACAAAGTGGACGAACTTATGCAGGACATCACAGAGCAGCAAGAGCTGGCACAAGAAATTTCAGACGCAATCTCAAAGCCTGTTGGATTTGAGGACTTTGATGAAGTAAGATTAAAACAAGCACACTTCTCAATTTTCGGGAGGCAACGTTTACACCTGAGATGATAACATTGATTAAAAAAAAAAAGTACTCTCCCCAAACTTTTGATGTGTAGTGTATTTAGTGATGTACATCCACTTAAATCCAATCACAAGTGGTCACATTTGAGAGGCATGTAGTACTAGGTATAAACAGATGTGTGTTGTTTCAGGATGAGCTGTTAGCTGAACTGGAAGAGCTGGAGCAGGAAGAGTTGGATAAGAACCTTCTGGAGATCGGAGACAATGTACCACTGCCAAACGTGCCCTCTACATCCTTACCTTCCAGACCAGGTACAAAAACACACAACACATACACACTCACGTCTGGTTCACTATCTTTGTGGGGACTCTCCATAGACTTAATGGTTTTTATACTGTACAAACTGTATATTCTATCTCCTTACACTAACCCTACCCCTAAACCTACCCATCACAGAAAACTTTATGCATTTTTACATTTTCAAAAAAATATAATTTAGTATGTTTATTAACCCATTTCCCTCGTGGGGACTGCTGGCTGGTACCCACAATGGAGGTGATCTCAGGTTTTACTATCCTTGTGGGGACATTTGGTTCCCACAATGTGTAATATAAACCAAACGCACACACACACACACACACACACACACACACGTACGTTTGTTTCACTATATTAGTGAGGCCATTGCATAGACTTCCATTGATTTTTCTATCAGATTAATGATATTTTCTATGGCCTAACCCAACCCCTACCCTTAAAGGCAGGCATACACTGTGTGAGTTCAGACACTCGGGAGGTCGTTTGCACACGTTGCGATTCAATTAACCTGATAATTTTAACCAAAGCAGCTGGTACACAGCAATCACACAAGCTTTCTTGCTAAACACAGAGACTGGAGCTTTCAATGTTGCTGATATAGCTTTAGATAGAAACAAGAAAGAAAATAAAAAGACGAGTGTGCAAATGATTTGGTAGATTGCAGAGAACAACACAGCCATTCCCTACAACAAAAACAACTAGAGAGTGTATTTGTGTGTGTGTCAGTGTATGCGCACGCTGTAGGGTTGCAGCCACTGGGCTATAATAATATTCATAGATCTAGCCTATGTAACGTGGTTGTGTATGATCTGGCAATAGGGGACAGCATATACACTGGTCAAAACTTTTCACTGGCTCGTAATTCCTCTCACACAATGCGAGCCACGACCATAAGAGCATCAATGATTTCCAGACGATTTCTCCCGCGCTCAGGCGTGAGTGCCTGTGTGTGGACAGTGTGTCATGCTGCGTATGAGACTGTTAGGGAGAGATTTTTAATTGTAATTGATCATAAATGAATAAATAGTCACTTATTTGAAAAAAGTAACTGGTATTATGTTTTTACATTATTTTTACTAATTTTTCTATCACTCAAATCGTGTCAAATAATTTCTGGCACTGCAAATCGTTCCTTTAGACAAATGTATTTACAATGGGCCTGTATTAAATGCAGTTTTTTAATGTCTTTTTGCGCTTGCAGCAAAGAAGAAAGAAGAAGAGGATGAGGATGACATGAAAGACCTGGAGGCATGGGCTGCCAATTAATGCTTGTTCTGCTCCGCCGAAACCCATACATACTATACAAGGCATAAACCTCACTCCGATACCAGTTACTAAAGGACCTGGAAGGACTCTTCAGTATGTTACAGTATGTTGTCTTTGTGTCTAAAGTAGGTTAATATATAAACACACACGAGAGGAAAACAAAAACATTAATGCAAATGCTCAAAAAAAGAACAGATCCCCACCAGGCTTACAGTCGACACACTCATCTAAGCAAGTCTGAGATTTCACCTGGTTTCTCCTCATCTCTGGACTGTTCTGACATGAAAAAGGCTTGTTGTAGATCAGTGTTTGTGTCCGTTACCTGTACTCATATATTTTCAGACTTCCATCCAAGAAACCAATACACACGGAAACCCTTTGCACGCAGGGGACGGTGTCTGTAACGTTTTACGTCATGTTTTTTGGAGAGAACATGTGGTATATTACGAGTTTATATCACTAAAAACTCATTGTTCACATGCACGCATTCAAGTTCTGTTAAAAGCACTGTAAGCCCTTTTTGATTCTGTGCATCGAGCATTTCAGATATTGATGCAAGTGTAGGTGCTTCCCACGTACAAGAACCGTACTGCCCACGGGACGTCCTATATCAGCACTTAGGCTTTATGACTACAAGACCTGGTCTCCATTTTGGGGCTGAGGTGGGCATGAAGTTGTCGCGATCCTCCTCTTGAACATGCATCAAGTTTGAGTGGTGAGAGGCTTCTACTGTACATAGCATCTCTCTTTAATGGCATGATGGTTTACGGTCTCCTGACAGCATGGGATTCCTATATTGAATAGGTGTCTTCACTCAAGAATCATGTGCTGTATTTGAGATAGTTCAGAAATACTGGCTTGTGACTCCAAGATATCTTTACACTAGAAGTGGTTTATTGAAATGTGTGTTGTATTAGGGGGGAAAACGACTTGGCTCGTTGTAGTTTTCAGACGTTTGTCTTATTTTTGAGGTGTGAATGCATTCAAACGAATTTCTACCAGGACAGACAGCACAGATTAATGTAATATCATACTATATTTTACAAAGTTCACTATTATGATGTTCTGGTACAGTGTTTTTTTTTTTTTTTGTTTTTTTTTCTCTCCTGAGAATCTATAAAAACATTTATTTATCAGACTCTGAAGGTTTCATTGACATTGTTTATTGTTTGTTTGTCTTTTTGACACTCGTTTATTGTCCTCTGCCTTTCAACCTTACACCTACATTAAAGTTTTGCCAAATTAACACTTCTCTGGATTTTTATTTGCCCATTAGATGTTCGTTGTCATTATTTTCGTGCATTTCAAAGCATCACTGTTCAGCTTAAAAACATGTTTTTGACTATTGAATATTATGTATTTGTAGAAACAGTATCACCAGACAAGAGGCCTGAGAGTATATCTTTTTTATTTTAAAATACCCACTGTTCTGTTACATGCATACAGTCAGAAATCTTTTAGAGACAATAATGGAATATAATATATTATGGTACTTTTCTGTTTGTTTCTTGCAGTGGAAAGTACAATTTTGAAGCAACATGCTTTCTGTAGTAATGGAAACTGATTTGCACAGGATGTGAAAGACAAGCTTTTAATACATTTGTATGTTTTCATTATATTGTAGGTGCTGGATTTGTCATTGTTATATCACTATCATTATAATCTCATTTATTGTTATTAAAATATTTTTACTGAGTTTCCTAGTCCTGAGACATGACTTCAGCACAGTAAGAACACATATGAGAAAAGGTCATCCATATGCAATATGGATTAAAATTTTGGGTTTGTAAGATTTTTTTAAAAGAAATGAATACTTTCATTCAGCAAGGACACATTAAATCATCGATAAAAAGTGACAGTAAAGACATTTATAATGTTGCATGGATTTCTATTCATCAAAGAGTCCTGAAAAAAATCCATCACGGCTTACACAAAAATATTAAGCAGCACAACTGTTATTAACATTGATAATGAGCAGCAAATCAGCATATTAGAATGATTTCTGAAGGATCATGTGACACTGAAGATTAACTAAATTCATTCAGCTTTGCCATCACAGGAGTTAATTAAATATGAATATAAATCAAAATATATATAAATTAAAAATATATTGCAAGAGAAAACAGTTATTTTAGATTGAAATAATAGTTCACATTACTTTTACAGTATTTTGATCAAGTAAATGCAGCCTCAAAAGCATTAAAAAATCTTACCAATCCCAGACTTTTCAAACAGTAGTTGAAGTAATAATCTACCTCAACATTTAAATTCAGATCAGTCAGTTGCATTTAATAATTTTATGATTGACAGGGTGTTCTGTAAATCAGTCAGTAATATGTAAATCTTTAGTCTTTCATGCTTAATTTCTTCACACAAAACCACAATGTTCAGATATGGGGACAAACATGGGGCATATTTTCAGGGTTCACTGAATGGACTTTATACAGGAGGCCCCAGTGTCATCCAAAAGTTCAACTCTGTTCAGCTGAAAATGTTCATAATGTCCCTAGTTTACCGGGATTATACTGGGGGGGAAATCACTCATTCATTTGCTCCTTCCATATAGATTTGTAGAGAATGTAAAGCAACTCCAACTGGTTTTGTCAACAGATTGTGCCTCTAAAACATTTTAAACTGTAACATTTATGAAAAGCCCAATACGCTTTCTTCCCACAAGCTCAGATCCACTGTTAAATATTAGTAAAAACACCCAAAGCCAGTTGAAACTTGTTGTACTTGTATGTTATTCAAGACCTCTCCACATTCCAAAATGATATTACACAGCCTAAACCACCGTGGATTCTAATAGGCTACCGTAGGGCCAGATAAACACGCCCACCACCGTTTATTTAGAACGACAAGGCGTGGCATTTTTCAGCCAATGAGAAACGATATGCAGCCTGATCTCATGAATATTACAACAACCGGTTTGTACACGCTTATAATCAAGTTCACATAACAGCTACCTCCTTCTTCACTTACTCAGGTCCACAGCCGGGCTCTTAACCAACTCATATCAGGCTTACCAAACGACAGTACATCAAAATGTCAGAGAAGCTTCCATTCAAAGTTGGTTAGTATAAGTTTATTTGATTTTTGACTTTACATCCGGCGTAATGCTGTTCTGCACAAAAGCGTGCAGTTAAGTTACCGCCAATGCTAATTAGCTGACTCCATGCTGGTGATTTCTACTAAGCTCTCTAATAGCCTCTCGATAAAGCATACGAATCTTTGCAAAAGGGTATTGGGTTGTATTTTTGACCGAGCATGAATTGTTGCAAATCTTTAGTTGCTAGTACTTATACAATATAACACATGGTAGTGGACGCGCCACTCTCAGCGCTTCCTTGCACAAGACGCTCTACGTTACTGCAAACCCGCCCCCTTAAAATCACTGTTCTTGCACTAAATAGGTCTAGGTCATTACCATAGCCATTTATGGTTACTCGCAAAGTATTATATACGATTTTATATCTAACACCTGTCAAACAAGCTAGCGTGGTTCCATTCGGAAGACGTGAAGAAGAAAGTTTGGAAGTTGTAGTTTTTTTGTGCACTGGAGAAGCTCCTCTGTACGAGAACTCCTTCTCTTCCGAACTACATTTCCCACAATGCAGTGGTCATAACGCGCCGCCACTTTTCATTGAACGTACTCATTTTCACGAATCGGTTCTATTGAACAGTTCGTTTCGTAGAATCGTTTCATAAAACAGTTTGGTTGCTCTTGCGTCATCATTTGGACACTGACACTCCGTTATTGCACATTTAATGCTTTAAAACTTTTGAAATATAGTCAAATATTGCTTGTTATTACGGGTTTTCGGTTTAGTTGTTTTATTAACAGGTAATAATAATTGTATGTCTCCCAGTTCTGTTTGTTGTAATGTAGACCATCGAACAATAGTCATTTAGAGGGCTAAAGTGATTTGTATATGTACATTAAACAATATTACATTTAAATTACAAGCTGATTCATTAATCAACTGGCTAAAAAGTGTTTGCCCTATTTCATAAAATTGTGTTTATTAAACCAGCTAATGTTATTTGTTTGCATGTGAATATAAAACAATCGATTAATTGAGAAGGTCCAGCTCAAAAGAATGATTCGTCTACGAATCGGACATTGATGGCGATTCAGAGTGAACCGGTTCGTGATTAACCATAAATGAATGGTAAGCGCTAAAACGGTGTACTTCAATTTAGGGCTAATTAAACACATATTCATGTCTTATAGTTGTTTCTGCGTCTCGTTTAGACACTGTGTCAGCATAGTAGTCACAATGACCGGACTTGGCACCTGTCTGTCCCTCAGGCATTTGCAGCGTCTGTTGTTGTGTGTTTCAGCAAACCTCTCTGATGTTCTCACTGCAGATAAGGCAGAAGTAATTCAATAGTAAATCCAGTCGGACTTTGCTCCATAGTCTTGAACGTTCAGAGTTCAGTTTTTCAAAATCAGTGAATGAAATGTAAAAGTTTGACTTTTACTGCCAGCACTAGTACTGCAAACTTGCCTTATTTATTAATAGCCTTATTTACAGGGTTCCCATGGTCAATGGAAAATGGTAACAGGTATAGGAAAATGTCGGGAATTAATAGTTTTAAGTCATGGAAATTCCCATTCCTAACAACATCTTTGTATTTCAAATACTCTGAATTGTTCCTTAGATCTTGTCATAGGTTTCCGGTTGCAGTTTAAAATGTCCTTTCTGATCAAATGCCATTTTCTTTTGTAATTAAACATTTGTTCGACCACTGAATATTAAGGCAGGCGTGTTTTCTTCCATTATCTGCTGTGGTAGGAACACTGGAAGTAAAATTAAAGTCAGAATCTCTTTTTGGGTACATGAAACCAAGCACCATCTTCTCCTTAACCAGTCCAAGACACGTTAGGCATGCGGTTTTGGGTGTCATCTGTTGAATTCCTCTTCTAGATGTCCAAGTATGAGACTGACATTTCAAAGGCCTCTTTAACTTGCATGTTATAATGGACATAAATGTCATTTTCTGTGTCCAGCTGATATCAGCCTGGCCGAGTGGGGACGTAAAGCCATAGACATTGCTGAGAATGAGATGCCAGGTCTGATGAAGATGAGGGAGCTCTACGGCCAGACGAAACCCCTGAAAGGCGCTCGCATCGCAGGCTGTCTGCACATGACTCTGCAGACCGCGGTGCTCATCGAAACCCTGACCGCCCTGGGAGCCGAGGTGAGGGGAAGCAAATGCAAAAACATTAAAGAAATAGTTAATACCCAGAAATGAAAAATCTGCCATTATTGACCCACGCTCATTCCAAACTCACTATATTTGCGTTAAAAAGTGTCTTTGTATCGGAAATTACTATACTAGCATTCTTAACTTTCATTAAATGATCAATCGCTAAAAAAATCTGTATTTATTTATTCAAAAGAAATGAATACTTTTATTCAGCAAGGACACATACAATTTTAAATTTGACATTTGTACTGTTACAAAAGATTTCTACTTTCTATTCATCAAAGAATCCTGTTAAATATGTAAAAACAGTGTAATAATATTTTACAATATTTCTATTTTTACTGTATTTTTGAATAAAAAGATGCAGCCTTGGTAAGCGTAAGACCATGCTATTCTTTGAAATGTGTAAGTTCCATGATATATAAATAAGTTGTTTCATATTATTACTATGATTCAATCACATTGCCATAGTACTTTGTTTTGGAAAGGGACAGTACAGTTTCTTCACCCATTTTTTCCTACTCATAGATGCAGTCTGACTGAAATGAATCCCTCTTCTTATCCCTTATTTCCTTGGAATTTTCCGAGCCCAAGGCCATACTTTAACAAAAAAAAGTTATGGAAACAATGTTTTAAGTCTATATAAGTCAAATGATCTCATTCCTTCTCCTTGATGTCTGTCTGCTGCAGGTCCAGTGGTCCAGCTGTAACATCTTCTCGACCCAGGATCACGCAGCGTCAGCCATTGCCAAAACTGGCGTTCCAGGTAACAGGTGTTGATGTGCTGTGCTGTCGGCCTGTTCCATAAACACGGCTCTGGCGTAATCCTGCAGACTGTTTGCTCTAAAGCTGCGCAATCAAATGTAGATAAGAGGAACGCAGGGTTTAGAGACATATCCGGCTTAAAGCATGTGCTCCATAGCAGAGTAAAACCTAGAATCAGCACAAATAAGTTTAATCATTAGATTTCACTCAACATTTTTGAAGGACTAACATGCAAGAGTGGGCAAAGGCAGCTTTATCAACTTCATCATTACAGCTTTCAGTCCACAAAAGACTTTACCCAAGCAGTTTTAAGCTCTGAAACCTTCAAAGGGATTCAAACTGAATGATTTTTAGGGTGAAAGATGGCAAAAGATTGCGCAATGTCTATCTAACAACATCAAACGGATTTTATCCCATGCTTTTCCAGTTTCCAGCTCTTAAGTCTTTTCTTGGGCAGCAGCTTCAATACTCCAATTGGCATAAAAATGCACATGCATTATATTATAATAAAAACACATGCATATTGGGTGAAATGGTCTTTGCACTACTTTTCAGTATAGAATGAATTCTAAATATCTTATCAACATTTCTCCCTCTTTGTCTGCTATCTTGGATGGAGTTTTTTCATTGATCACAGTGCATTATGAGATTGCATTCTCCACAAAGGATAAGCCTAAATGCAGGCCTTAAGAAGGTATTTTAGTAGGCAGCATAATTACGCTGACAGCCTTTTGCGACTGCTCTTGTGTCAGGAGCTTGACTGATGCATTAAAATGCTGCTGACTAGCGCACTAGTTGTGGAACAGAGCCGATTAATACTAGTTAAGACCTTTGAGCAACAATTGCGTGCCTTTTTGTCTTTTTAAAACTAAATTGCAGTTCACAGATTCATTTAGGGGAATATCTTAAACTGTGAGAACTGAGGTGGTTGACTGTAAGCATGTCAGAATAAGTGTTGATGCAGAGTACATTTGATTGACAAAAACATTAAAATATCTTGATATAATCAAAACAGCACAGTACTATCTGATATTCGAGGGACAGTAGGGGTGAACTACTGGTTAAAAATATCGGGTTAGAAATGTTGTTTTTTTATTTTTTTAAAGAAGTCTCTTCTCACCAAGGCTGCATTTATTTGATCAAAAATTCAGTCATATTGTGAAATATTATTACAATTTAAAATAAATGTTTTCTATTTGAATATATTTTAAAATGTAATTTATTCCTGTGACGCAGAGCTGAATTTTCAGCATCATTATTCCAGTCTTTGTCACATGATCATTCAGAAATTATTCTAATATGCTGATTTAGAGCTCATTTCTGATTATTATCTGTTAAATTCAGTTGTGCTGTTATTTTTGTGCAAACCATAATGTTTTTTCAGGATACTTTGAATTGAGCGTTCAAAGGAACAGCATTTATTTGAAATAGAAATGTCATTATAAATGTCTTTTGTGTCAATTTTCATCAATTTAATGCACACTTGCTTAATAAAAGTATAACGTTTAAAAAAAATAAATAATAATTACCCCAAACTTTTGAGTGATATGTAAGCGAATCATGATGCCACTTTTTTTGATTGGGTGGCTTTGCACGCTTACTGATTTTTTTGCATTTTAAACCATTTGAAAATTGATGGTTTAGCATTTCGTGTGAACAGTCTCGTTCACAGTGATGACAGTAGGTGCATCATTTGCTTATTTATCTGCATTCTCAACTAATTGTTATACCAGCTAGAAAATAATGGCACATTAAAAATGTCAAAAATGAGCAGATGTACAGCTAGCTACTAACAGCATTCTCTCCACTTTGCACCTTATACTGGCAAAGAACCACTTGGACATTAAAGCACCTCTGTTTGACATGTATTACATTTGTTCCAATAAAATGGCAAATCATTTATTTGTTTGTGACGTCAAGTGGCAGGAAAACTTAAAATTGGATGTAACTTTGAGAATAAGATTGAATATGCAGGTGCACTCGAGCACAAACCCAGTGACTATAACCCAGTGAGTATTTGTAGCAGTCAGGGACACAATTCTGATGTGTATCTTGTCATCTAATGTGTGTGTGTTGTTTGTGCTTTGCTGTAGTGTATGCCTGGAAGGGAGAGACTGATGAAGAGTATGTCTGGTGCATAGAGCAGACGATCTACTTCAAGGACGGTCAGCCTCTTAACATGATCCTGGACGACGGTGGAGACTTGACCAACATGGTGCACCAGAAATACCCTAAACTGCTTGCAGGTATATAATATTGTCTGCTTTCTGTTCTGTCATCATCTACTCATCACGTGCATCTACTCATCTTGAACAGGCAGGAAAGCGTCATTTAGACTACTCGTATAGTACTTCATTACTCCATTGTCTGGATTTCCATTGCTAGTAATCACAGTACTTCTGGGCTTCTGATGCTTATCATACAGTTGCACTGTACTGCTGTTTTATGGCCACTAGATGTCAGGCTAATCCACGATCAAGCCGTTCCTTTCTTTTCTTTCTTTTTTTCTTTTTTATTCAAACTTTTGACATTGACAGGGTTTAGACATAGTTGGCGCATCTGAGCTAATACAAAATGCCCATATTCATTTGAATTCTCTACAAAATACACATTAAAGTACATTATCCGTCCTTCGGATGAGACGTAAAACCGAGGTCCTGACTCTCTGTGGTCATTAAAAATCCCATGGCATTTCTCGTAAAGAGTAGGGGTGTAACCCCGGTGTCCTGGCCACATTCCACACATTGGCCCTTTCCAATCATGGCCTCCTAATAATCCCCATCCATTGAATTGGCTCTATCACTCTCTCTCCTCTCTCCACCTATAGCTGGTGTGTGGTGAGCGCACTGGCGCCGTTGTACTGTGGCTGCCGTCGCATCATCCAAGTGGATGCTGCACACTGGTGGTGGTTGAGGAGAGACCCCTGATATGATTGTAAAGCGCTTTGGGTGTACAGTAGTACATATGAAAGCGCTATATAAATGCCTCATTCTATTCTATTCATTCTATTATCAAGAAAAAATATTAATTACCACACAAAACGGGGAGAGGAAGAAGAGGAGAAAAAAGAGAAAGAAACAGTAAAATAAGCATACCAATAAATTACATCACCATTGGGTAGTTATCTTGACCCAGCAAAGAAAGAAACCTTCAATAGGAGCAGTCAAAAATATAAGCATTCCTGGAAAACTGAAAAGCATTACGATACTTAGGAAAGGGGAAGTTCCCAACAGAATCTTGTTTTATTGATAGAGTGTGGATGTGATGTGGTTAGCTTTACTCTATAAATGTCAAATTTATGAGGCTACGCTATTTGACCGATACCCTTTAGTAGCATCTGGGCTGGTAACACAAAGGTCAGCTCTCTGATTCTAGGTAGAGGCCAGTAAACTTAATCCAATTCTTGTAAACTTGTTGCCAAATGTTGCATACCTCTATCAAACAACGGTCTGTTTAAAAATATATTTTATAATGTTGCTGTTTATTAATTTTTCTATTCATCAAAGAATCTTGTAAATAAAAAATGTATTAGTTTCCACAAAAATATTAAGCAGCACAACTGTTTTCAACATTGATAATAGTAATAAAGCTGGATGTCAACCACCGTAAAATCACAAGTAGTAGTTGTAATAAATGTTTCTTAAGCTGCAAATCAGCATATTAGAATGATTTCTGAATGATCATGTGACACTGATGCTGAACATTCAGCTTTGTATCACAGGAATAAATTGCACTTTAAAATATATTCAAATAGAAAAGTTATTTTAAATTGTAATGATATTTCACAATATTACTAATTTTACTGTATTTTTGGTCAAATAAATGTAGCCTTTGTGAAAAAAAAAAAAAGATCTATTACTAATCTAAGTCTAATTTTAGCATGTCTGGAATTTTGTATTGACCAATCAGAATTCAGAATGATCTGTTTTATAGTTAACAGTAACAATAACATAACGTTAACGATATCAGTACGTTAATTCGTGATAATGTTTTACATTGCATATGTACAGGAAACAGCATTGTGTCTCTCTCAGCATCAAACATACTTGAATAATAGTCAGTCTCTCTGTGAAAGGGCACAAAATAAAATTAAGACCTGCGGTGATTTTGCTCCTCGTATATTTTCGTTTCGGGTGGCTTCATACCCAAAATGCTTCATCATAGAGTTATTATAATACTTTTGGCTGCTGAGCTATAGTACATTTTCCACTGAGGCTATAAAGTTGTCAGAAGGGTTTGTGACAGTCAATTATCTTTCCTTAAGTAGATGGCTGAAAAGTCTTGGATTTGATTTGGCCTCATCAATTACACCAGCGAAGGTCAAGCTAACCTACGCAACAATAAAATTGATCGGCCAACCAGTTATTCCAACATTCCTTCCAAACATATGCACTTGGTTTGATATTCTGGGTCTTTAACTTTTACGAAATAATTCTTCCTGGTTAATCCCTCAGGAATCAAGGGCATCTCTGAGGAGACCACAACAGGAGTTCATAACCTCTACAAGATGTTGAAGAAAGGAGAACTTAAAGTTCCTGCCATCAATGTCAATGACTCTGTGACTAAGGTAATAACCTAGATATAATAACAGAGCATGGTTTTATCCTGTTATTCCCCGTGGTCATTTGATGTTTTGTTTGTTCACACAAACGTGAGCACTGTGCATGGTTATAATATTATGAGTTATTTGGGAATGACTTATCCCCCCCCCCCCCCCCCCCCCTTTAGAGTAAGTTTGACAACTTGTACGGCTGCCGTGAGTCTTTGATTGACGGCATCAAGCGGGCCACAGATGTGATGATTGCCGGTAAGGTGGCAGTGGTGGCCGGGTACGGTGACGTGGGTAAGGGCTGCGTTCAGGCCCTACGGGGGTTCGGTGCCAGAGTCATTGTCACAGAAATCGATCCCATCAACGCTCTGCAGGCAGCAATGGAGGGTATGGATTATTTATTTTTTTGTCTGTCTGTGTGTTCCTTTCCTTCCTATTTAAACACCTCTCTTCGACTGATAAGAAGAATTATCTGTGTTTTAGTCTCTTTTTTTTTTCTTTTTTTTTTTTTTTTCTTTGGTATGTAGTGAAAGGTGAACAACTTTGCAAAATCTATCAAATGTAGCATTTTTTTGCGATCCTCATAAATAATCTGCAAAATAATTGAAAAAATGTAAAGGTCTCACAAAAAATGTATTATTATTATTAGCTAAGTTGAATTATCCCTAATTTAATTCAGTTGCAATGCATTATTTTCAGGAGGATACAGATGCCAGTGTGTGGTCTGTGTGAAACATAGCAAAAGTGAACCTTTCTAACCTGCCGCCCAACACAAAGCGATTAAGAAACACAGATGCATGACAAAAATAAAACGTACTATTTAAAAAAAAGATATTAAACAAGCAGTATACCACGAAACGACTCAATCCGGTACTGACATACTGACTGATGTCAGACTGGCTGTGGATTTCTGTGCCTGCGGCTGCCGTCTGTCAACGCGCCATTACTTACTTAAGAACATTTGTTTTTGCTGTGGTTTGCCTATAATATTTTGCTCTATTGCCCACCCTGTGTGATCATGTTATCAAAGCTAGATAGTAAATCGTTAGACTAGCCTAGCAAGCAATCTAATAGCCTAACAATAAAAAAACAACAAAAAACTTTATTATTATTATTGTAGATTTGTGAAGACTGGGGAATGCTTTGTACTGCACTCAATATCCCTCAAAGTCTTGTTTGTTGTTTTAAAAGGTAAAAAAATATTTTAATTGGGTAAGAGACCCAAAGAGCCCATATTTTAAACCATGTATATTAAAACTGCATTTTGAAGATTGCTGTAACCGCATGCCAGGCTAGTTTAAGAATATTTGACTTTTTTTTTTTTTTTAAAGCTATTTTTATTGGCTACCTTGTGATTCATTCGGCTCTCGTTACGCAGGCTATGAGGTGACCACCATGGATGAGGCCTGCAAAGAAGGAAACATCTTTGTGACCACCACTGGCTGTGAGGACATCCTCCTTGGCAGGTTTGTACAACATTAATCAAACGTACACCAACTAACAGATGTTCAGAATGTGTGCTGGGCAGTATTTCTGTATTATGTGTGTCCCCTCGAGAACTGAGAAATTTGTGTTTCTGATTCCAATTCCAGTTTCGTAATGACACTGTCATTTTAAGATGGATCAACTGGAAAATGTTTAAAAAACAGTTCTTGTAATTTCAGCAGCCTTTTGCCCAATGATGAGATCATTTTTTGTTTTTTAACAATAATAAATCAAAAATAATTTATTATACAACAGGTTATTACCCAATCAAATTTATTGCACCTGGCAACATCAATGTCCAACATGCTGTGGACTGTCTCAGTATTGCAAAAATGGTGGTTCATTGTGGACAAATCATCTGCGTGTGTTATTTCAAAGGACACATTGTCTTTGTAATAACCCTGAAACAACTTCCTTTTTCTTCTGATGTCACTTAGGCCACCCTGGCTGTTGGATGTTAGCTAATAGCCAATTAGCTGTTTATGTGAACATTCATTTACTGTAGGTCTGGCTCCATTCTGGTATGAAATGCCTGCTTTTCATAATCCAATCAATTCTAGATGGATAAAGTCGAGTTGGTTTTTCCCCCTTATTGACCATCCTACAAATATTTACACAACCGTTCAAAAGTTTGTAGTCGGTATGAATTAAAAAATTTTTTTTTTTTAAAGAAGTCCCATATATTCAACAAGTTTGATCAAAAATAGTATAAACAGTAATATTGAGAAATAATATATTTACAATTTAAAATAACTTTCTATTTGAATATATTTTAAAATGTAAATTATTCCTGTGATCAAAGCTGAATTATCAGCATCATTCCTCCAGTCTTTACTGTCACATGATCCTTCAGAAATCATTCTAATATGCTGATTTGCTGCTCAAGAAACATTTCCTATTATCATTATATTGTTTTTGCTGTCACTTTAGATCAGTTAATGCATCCTTGCTGAATTAAAGTTTGAATTTCTTTCAAAAAAGTCCCAAACTTGCAAACTACATTGCACTCTCATGGCAAAAACATTCAGCTTCACACACTTCTTAATCTGCAGAGAAGTCTCGCATTTCCAGCACACAAACACAGCCTGATATGTTGGACACCTTGCTAAAAAATTTTTTATTGAATTCTCACAGTCTACACCAACTGCAAAAGGATGTCATCCAGACCGGCACAGCGTGAAAGTTAGTCAACGATGAATCCTTTAAACCTGGTGAAATGGGCTTCTGTGTGTAACAGGCAGGGAGATTCATGTGCAGTGAAAGGACTCCCGGGTCTCCAATCAAACACGCACAGCGTGAGATCTGGCTACACTTTGCACTGCGTGCTTGAGATTCATGTGCTGTATTATTCATTGCTTATCTGATGTTTGAATGTGGAGGTGAACTGGTTGGTTCTGATGGGGTGTGGGCCTCTGTGATGAATGGCAGGGATGAGTCTGCGCAGGGGCCAGTGAAGCACAGCTGCTGTTTGGTATTATCAACAGATGTGAGAACTGTGTCTTAGATTCTCTAGAAGTTTTTGGAGCAGATGGGACATGTTTAAAGGCTTGCAATCTGCGAATGTCTGTCTGGCACCAGTTAAGCAAATGCGATCCAGGTGATTGGATTATGAAAGTAAAATGCAATTGAGGTGAAATATTTTGAACCTGCATTCTTACGTCGGTCTGATTCCCTAGAAACGCAATCGCCCACCTCTCCTCAAAAAGGCGTATGATTTGAGGCATCATTCATGGATGTAGAATAAATGGTGCTGGACAATTTACTTGTCAAGTTTAATATTATGTTCAGTGGTTTGTTCAAAATGCCAAAGCAAACATTGCTAATTTATTAAATGTTCTAGAGTGATTCCCAACCCCCGGTCCCCGGACCGGTGCCGGTCCGTGGACCCGTTAGTACCGGGCCTTGAAATATTCCCAGAATAATGTTTCTTTTTTTTCTTTTTTCTTTTTTTATAATAATAATAATTGTCTTTTTTAAATGCTTTTTAAGTGCTATGACGTCATGTTATTTAATCCAAAACCTAAACAATAAATAGATTAAAATGTGTTTCTTTGAGCGCCTTGCGATTGCTTAGCAACACGTCATATCTGAACGGACTGCAAAAAAGCGCGCTGCACCTGAAGTGACAGGGAAGTAAAAGGTAAAAGGAAAGGCGATGACCAACTCGAAAATAGCGAGAGAGAGAAAGAAAAAAAGTCAAACTTCATAAATACGATACCTCATACATTAGGTATGGATATACAGGCGATTCCGTGGCGCCAAATCCGTTGTGTGTTATTTGTGGTGAAAAACTGTAAGCTGGTTTTCGTTCATATTAGTGAAGCAGACCTTTTTAAATTTCGTTTTATTGTATCCTGGAATTTGTGTGCATTGTTTTGGTTGCATATGTTTTTTATGGATGCTCAGGAAGAACAGCTGGTCTTGTGCACAGCTAACTTACAAATATAGTAATATCAATAAGCAGTTCATGCTCACATTAAAATAGTTTTGTTCTCATTGGTCTGATTTGGTATTTTTTGTTAAAGGTTCAAGTTTAATCTCTAATTTTATACTTTTAAAAATGATTGGCTGAAATCACTAAGTTATGTGTTTGCTATTGTATTCTGAAACTGTCTGACTATTGAAACTGGCTCTTATTTTCATACAATTAGCCTTTGTTGTCACCTGTTGGTGTGTGAAAACACTAAGTTGCTGTTGAAGTGATTGTCTTTAGTGGTTCTGGAGAGATTTGACAGGTGAAATGGACTGGTATTTTCATACAATTTGCCATTACTGCCACCTGCTAGTGAGTGAGTGCTGTGTGAGTTGCTTTTGAAGTAGACCTAATTGTATGGCAGTAAAGGGAAACATTTTGTGAACCGGTCTGAAAGTTTAAAAAGATTGGTATATTCATACAAGTAGCCTTTGTTGCCATCTAGTTCATTATATGCAAATAAATGATAGGCTGTTACTGTTTTACACAGTGATATGTTCTAAACGATGCATCTTAAAATTGACAACTGGTCCCTGGAATTTTTTTTATGAATATGCTGGTCCCTGGCACAAAAAAGGTTGGGAACCCCTGTTCTAGAGTATTATTTTGATGATATTGAGCACTGATATCGTTGTGCCAAGGTGTTTGAAATGGTGCCTTGACTAAATGTTGTTTATCTTTGTGATTCACTCACTCAGGTAGTGTAAACATGTGTTTGTGTGTGTATTTTTTCCCCAGACACTTTGAGCACATGAAGGATGATGCCATCGTCTGCAACATAGGCCACTTTGACTGTGAGATCGACATGAAGTGGCTCAATGAACACGCGGCGGAGAAAATCAACATCAAACCTCAGGTACAGGATTAATATTTGATGGCTCAAGAGTCAAGACTGCACTAGGGGAACATTAATGCATGGTGTTTTTGTTGGTTTTAACCAGGAATTCAACCAAATTTTTCTTTAATAATTGTATTAAATTATTAATATAAAATAAGTGTTATTTATTGCACTTTAAATCAATAGTTTTTTTTTTTGGTACAGTTTAGTCTGACTAAAATGCATGTTTTAACTGAAAGCAACTTGCACTGACAAATCTTAAAATATATCAGTGCTATTGTTTTGCCATTGTTGCACAGCAGTAATGTGCATTTTGATATTTTTTTCCTAAGGCACATTTATAAAGCCACTTAAATGCCCTTATTAAACTAAGGCCTAATCCTGGCTTAATCTAAGCCCTGTCTGTGAAACCAGAGGGCTGTTCCATAAAACAAGAAACACAAACAGATATTACTCATCTTTATTAAGGAGCATAGGTCCTATGCCCAAAACTATATTTTGTATTTTTATTATATTTGGTTTCTTCCCTGAATTAGGCTACTTCTGTTCAGTTTTCTTTTATTATTATTTTACGAAGTAAAAATGTAATGAGCTATGTTTACCGCAACTTATCCGACATCCTAAAGATAAATTATTATAGTTAGAAGATATTTCTGGTGTTAAAAATATCGCATAGTAATTTTTCAAGCAAAATTATATTTTAGTCAGAATAATTGCGCTCCTATTTGGGGAAGAAAAGCGTGCACGCGCAATTATCCAGACTAGATAAACCTGGATAAAATTAGTGGGATTACCTTTTTATGAAACCGCTTTAGCCCCAATTTATTTGTTGGGTTCATTCAAGTCAGATGGTGGAGATTAATCCCCGCTTTTCTTAGCGTCTTTTATGAAACAGGCCTCAGGTCTTGCTGTTCCATCATGAACCCTTGCTTAAAACCCTGCTTAAAATATGTTTGGTGGTGGTTGTTTTTCTTGACCAAATTTTTCTTTACTTTTTAACTATTTTTTTTTGTATTGAATTATTAATATTAAATAATAAAAGTAAACAGGGTTTTCCCTGGGTTAAAAATGGTCTTTGGTGGTGGCTGACAAACATTGTCATCCCCACACACACACACACACACACACACACACACACACACACACACACACACACACACACACACACACACACACACACACACACACACACACACACACTACAAAGTACGCAACCCATGTGAACTGTGAGCCCAGTACTGGCAATAAATCCAAAATAAATGCAAAGAAACAGCTTGTTATATTAACTTATGCTATTTATTTATGAAATAAAAAAGAATCCCTGTCAGAATGGATCATAAAACAAATTATATTTAAAAATATGAGTCACTGAGTAACTGTTGCTCATTTTATTACTAACTTTTCAATTCAAAGTAACACATTCCATAGAAAAAGAGGCAGGTCTATTATTTTGCATTTACACCAAGAATGAATGCACGGATTGATCTATCCAATGCCAGATATGTCTCAATTCATGAAACCCCGTTTAAAACGATGCTTTGCTCAAATAAAACCCAATTTACTTTCTAAACGCACATTATTGGCCTTGTTTCCTGCAGACATCACCAAACGCCAACAATCCTGCTTTTGAATGTCTTGATCGGACTTTGACTAATTCTCCCCTTTTATACAGGTTGACCGTTACCGCATGAAAAGTGGCCGTCACATCATTGTTTTGGCTGAGGGGCGTCTGGTGAACCTGGGCTGTGCAATGGGCCACCCAAGCTTTGTGATGAGCAACTCGTTCACCAACCAGGTTCTTGCCCAGATTGAGCTGTGGACTAACACCAGCAAATACCCATTGGGTGTATACTTCCTGCCAAAGAAGGTACAGTATCTTCATGTAGACTCTACAAATACAGATGCTGTAGAGTCATTTTGTCTGTAAAGCCAGGGACACACCAAGCCGGTGGTTGGGCATCGTCGGGCCGTTTTTGAGCATGGGCCGACTTAGTTTTTTAAATGTCATCTAGTCGGATGCCATTGTTTATTTTTTGGCAGATTCAACATTTAGAATTGGCGTCGAGCTATCGGTGAGAGAGAGAAGTGAACAAAAGTGATGAACGCAAGCGAAGTCGTCAAGACGGCACTGAGAGAAGGCTGTTGAAGATTTTTTGTTTCTGATTTATGTTTTGTATAACTGCAGTCTTAGCTTCGCTTTCCCTTTTTGAATGACGACTATAGACGAATATATCTGCTTAAATTGGCAGTTATCTCCTTTACATGCAGACGTCAACGCGTGTGCTAGTTGAGTCGCCTGTAGTCCTTTCAGTGTGTTCAGGCACAGATTTTTTTTTTTTTCTCCGACGCGAGGCGACAACACGGTTGGCTTTCATCAGCGCTGCTACTTTGACATCGGTTTGGTGTCCCTACCTTTTAATATGCACATTATCCATGAATATCCAGATTTTAAGGGTGCTTTCACACTGGGTATTTTTGCTGCGGTCCGAGTGCAATTGTTCCCAGTGTCTCCCGGTTGGTCTCAATTGATTTATATCGAACCCTGGTGCAATTACGTCATCAATAATATGCACGCCGCAAAATAGAAAACAGAATGTGAACAATATATTGTATTTTTTTATATATTGTATTTTTTTATTAAGTTGATGCCATCATGCACAGCAGAGTAAACGACACAAGGGTTTACTGAATGTGCGTTAGTGGTCAGCCAAACTCAGACCACCTCCTTCAGGTACTCTCGGGTTCGGTACCTGGGTCCGCATGACAGCTTTCACATTAGTTCAAAATGGGGCACGGTACACATGAATAATTACTAAACTACCAGTGTGAAAGCACCCTAAGAGTGTTACAAAGCTTGCTTAAAAAACAAGCTGAGAAGCTTATCAGATGAAATTTGTATCTGCTATACATGAATATATGAAATGTATGTATTCCTCACTATGTCCTTTGTGTATGTGTAGCTGGATGAGGAGGTAGCTGCCGCACACTTGGACAAGCTTGGCGTCAAACTGACCAAACTGACAGAGAAGCAAGCCAAATATTTGGGTCTGCCCAGTGGCGGTCCCTTCAAACCAGACCACTACCGCTACTAAGTAGCTTTGACCAATCACAGCTTCAGCTGTGGATGGGGACGGACTACACAATCAATGGCGGTTGTGCCACTTACCTTTGCGGCTATAATAGTGCTTAATCGTGTCTCTCACTCTCATCGCGAGTGCCTGTGGGTTCTCACCAACTCTTTGCATTGATTTTAAGTGCAACGCTAACTTGTGAACACATTGTCACTGTCTTATTTGCATTCCTTGTTTTATGATACGGTTATATTAAAAACAAAACACAAAATTCTTCCATTAGGTCAATTATTTGATGCCCCTCTGTAAATTAATATTCTGGCACGTTTTGCTTCTTCCGTGTCTTACTCTGAAGTGATTCCAGTTTGTCAGGTAACTATGAATTGAGTGAGGCACTGCCTTTTGGCCATGCATAGTTTTGTAAACCTGTTAAAATAATGAAAATGATGGGGGAAAAAAATTGTAATCATTTTTCTGTTAGCAAGCTGTGAGTTTGAGTGGGTCTGGGTAGCTCGTCCTGTTTCATTACATCCACTCATGAAGACCTGATGAAATAAATGTGGTATTTGACTGTAACATGCCTTGTTTACTTGTTAATCATTTATTTCAGCACAGCGTTAAGAGACACTGGTTCTCAACTGGTAAAATGCATAAAAATGGGTAATTAATCAATATTGCTAGATTAAAGCTAACAAAAATAACAAAAGCACATAAAATTACACTGTAAAAAGTGTTCAGTTCACTTATTAATTTAAGTAAACTTCATGTTTAATCAAAAATATAATGTGGAATTGTCAAGTTAACTTTTTCAATTAAGCATTACATTTATTTACTTATTTACTAGGTTTACAAAAGAATTGTGAACTCAATCCTTTTTTTACAGTTAAAGGGATAGTTCTCCCAAAAATGAAAATTATGTCATAATTTACTCACACTGCATTTGTTCCAAACCTATAGGATTTTTTTCTTTTTCTTTTTTTTCTGCTGAGCACAAAGGAAGATATTTTGAAGAATATGGGTAACCAAACAGGCCCAGGACCCCATTTATTTATATATATAAAAAATATATAATATATATAATATTAGTGCTGGGCAAAGATTAATCGCATCCAAAATAAAAGTTTGTGTTTGCATAATATATGTGTGTGTACTGTGTATAATTATTTTGTATATATAAATACACACATATGCATGTATTTATTTAAGAAATATTTGCATGTATATACTGTATATATATTTATACATAATTTATATTATATATAAATAGAAATAATTTATATATAAATAAATAAAAATTCTTAAATATATACATGCATATGTGTATATTTTTATATACAAAATAATTATACACAGTACACACACATATATTATGCAAACACAAACTTTTATTTTGGATGCGATTAATCTTTGCCCAGCATTAATATATATATATATATATATATAATGGGGTCCATAAACTGTTTGGTTTCCGACCTTCTTTAAAATGTCATCTTTTGTGTTCAGCAGAGGAAATAATAATAATTCGTTACATTTATATAGCGCTTTTTCTGAGACCTCAAAGCGCTTTACATAGATGGGGGAATCTCCTCAACCACCACCAATGTGCAGCATCCACTTGGATGATGCGAGGGCAGCCATATTGCGCCAGAACGCCCAACACACACCAACTTACTGGTGGAGAGGAGACAGTGATGAAGCCAATCAGTATATGGGGATGATTAGGAGGCCATGATGGACAGAGGCCAAGGGGCAAATTTGGCCAGGATGCCGGGGTTACACCCCTACTCTTTTTCGAAGGACATCCTGGGATTTTTAATGACCACAGAGAGTCAGGACCTCGGTTTAAAGTCTCATCCGAAGGACGGTGCTCTTTTGGCAGTATAGTGTCCCCGTCACTACACTGGGGCATTAGGACCCACACAGACCACAGGGTGAGCACCCCCTGCTGGCCTCACTAACAACTCTTCCAGCAGCAACCTGGTTTTTCTCAGGAGGTCTCCCATCCAGGTACTGACCTGCTTAGCTTCAGTGGGCAACCAGTCTTGGGCTACAGGGTGATATGACTGCATGGAAAGAAACTCATACAGGTATGAAACAACTTGAGGGTGAGTAAATGATGATAGAATTTTCATTTTTGTGTGAACTATCTCTTTAAAATAGAATACTATGAAAAATATGAAAATAAAAGCCGATTCAAAATAAAAATAAATACTATAACATATTAAATAATACTAAAATGACACATTAAAGAAAACTTTAGCAACAGCCTGGCACTGAGGCAGTGGGTTTTGCACTGCTCTCTTTTAGTTCAGAATTCACTTTAAACAGTTGAAAAGTAGTAGACAACATAATTCCTAAAATTGATCATTTATAAGAAATTATGGTTTGGGTTGAATATAAACTTTTCCCTTCTAATTTTTTTCTTTCATGACTGATGTGTATTTATGTGGTTTGTAGAAATGTTATTTCAGATCTTCTTGGCCTAAAGTCATCTTTGAGGCTGTTTAACAAAAATACTGCGTGAATGTTAACTTTAAAGGGATAGTTCTCCCAAAAATGTAAATTTTGTCAATTATGCAGGTCATTCCAGACCAGACCTGCTTCCTTCTCTGGATCACAAAAAGAAGATATTTTGAATTGTCACAATGACTTCTTTTTTTTTTTTTTTTTGTACAATGAAAGTCAATGGGGTCCAATGTTGTTTTTACCCACTGACATTCAAATATCTGCATTTCACTGAAGAAAGGAAGTCCTGCAGATTTGTTTTGTTTTTCCTTTTTATTTTGGGGTGAACTTTTTATAGCGATCTATCTCACATAGTCTTGGAAATGCTTATTGCAGTAGATTTTGGATTACATTTCTTGTCATGATTCTTCCAGTGTTGTGTAATGTGGAGTATCTGATGTTAAACATTATAATGTGAAGCGATTTCAAGAATCTTCACATCATTTGACATTTCCCATTAAGTGTCACCCCCCTTTTTTTTAAATATACATGAAAATGCACATTTCGACTTTAAATGGTTGTAATTAAAGAATGCTTTGGAGTATAGACGTAAAATTGGTCTTGTTTTAAAGAAGACATTTGGCAGATTGTTGTTGAAGTGAAATAAATTAAGAAAGTGAAACAAAAAAAAAGTTATAGAAGTTTGAGTTTATGAAAATGTACAATATAAAAAATTTAATTATTCATATTTTATATAAAATATATATTTTTAAAACCTGGCCGACTCTAAAACTGCTAGAAAATCAAAGCCAAAAATCTGAATAAGTTGTGTTTCAAATTTTAGGTTGATATCTCAAAAAATGAGCTTTCAGTGAGATTTTGTTTGGGCGCAGTACCAAACAATTTCACTAGGTGACAACCAGACTCCATTACTGCCCATATAAGGGCGCCTCCATTTCCATACGTGTTATTAAAAACATTTTAATATCTTTTTTTCTAAAATAATTGAATGGATGATATCTTTTGAACTCTTGGCATGAAAACAAACTGAGGTTTCAACCATTCTTTCATGATTTTTCATGTTCATTGCTATTTCAAAATAAAGGTCTGAACACGCCTTAGGAATATGAAAATATTATTGTTGCAAATTGATAAATTACAGCTCCTCTCTAATTTATTTTGAAAATCATTCACCAAATATGAAAACTAGAGTTTGAAAGCTTTCAAATGATATATAGTTTGTCAAGATTAGTTTATGTTTATTATAGGATATTACTGTTTTAAATAGGCTATGTAATGATTTTGGGCCCACCAGTGGGCCGGTGACACTTAAGGGGTTAATATCACAAGCCAAAACATATCAAATTCTCCTTGTGTCCAGTAACGATTCCTTGATTATAGGCATTCACTGACCGACATGTGACAATGACAACTCCCAGAAGAGAAAAGAGGCCACAATATGCAGTCGGGAACACAAATTGGAGCCTTGAAAAATAGCAGAACCGCTGTCAGTACCGGGCCTAATGAGCCCAAACCGGTTTATTCGGCAGATAAGCAATGCCTTAACTCAGTCTGCCATACTAGACACATGGTTTCAATCTAATTTGGCCCTTATTAGTTGGAAACTGTAAAATAGTGTAATTAGTGCTTGGGGGGTAAAAGAGTAGTCTGTAGGCCATTAGATGTTCTGGACCCCTAAAATACCCAGAAAGTGTCCCCTGAGAGACATAACAAAGGCCTATCTCTTTGAGTTTTTCTTTTTCCTCTCCTCTCTTGGCCATTGCTTACTTTCAATGTGAACCAGCTGTGACCTCTGGAACCTTTAGTGTCACCCTGTGTGTATGTGTGTGTTTGTGTGTTTTTGAATGTGTGTTTTATTACCTGTTGGACCGATAAGTATTTAAGGTGGAACTGGTGTACTTCCACTTTGATCTTGCTTTGCTTAATCATTTGTCTTTAAAGCAAGACCTTGTAAGTAACTAGTTGCGTTATATTTTAATTTTATACTGGGTACAGTATATTCAGTGGTGTGCCATGCTATACGTCATTTAAAACAGCAATTTGATAGTTCTGTTTATGCATGCAGCTTATTAAATAAGAGACTACATCGAATATAGCCAACATTGTTATTTTTAAAAAATATATTTCAATTCTAACAGGCACAAATCACAAATAAGTGAATGAAGTTGTGAACACATTTTTACTCACCTAAATCTTTATATATATATATATATATATATATATAAAAAATCATGCGTAAACTTCCTCAATTTTTTTAAATCTTAAAAGTCTTCGTTCTGTCACGGGGGTCTTACTGGGGCAAGTTGTCACATAATTTGCAAAACGTGCAAATGCAATTTCACGAATTAAATTTGACAGACAAAATAAAATGATCATTTTATTTTAATATTTTAATCTATAATGTCATTTATGATTTTTTACAATTAAAAAGCGCAATATTCTGCTACGTTCCCCAGTTTATAACTGGGTAAATTGGATATTGACCCTGATTATTTCATTGTTTGAATCAAGATAATGAAATAGACATTGCATCCACAATTTACACGAATATACAGAAATGTGCCATGTTTAAAATCGATCCAATAACTACTATCCTAATCTAGTTCGCCTTTCAACAAACATATTCCACATTAGCCTAAAAAAAAATAGCGTTAGCCTACAACCTATTATACACAGACAGCTCGCTATTATTACAAAAATATGGGATCTTATTTTAAGCTCTCTGAATCTTTCGTTTAATTTATTTTGTTATCTTTTATTATTTAATGAGAGTGGTGGCGGTTGAAGTAAACGCGACAAAACTATTTCGGCTATTTTTGTTGTTGTTGTTGTTGTTGTTGTTTTAGTGCACGTATAGCAGCTCAAACAGGTTACGAGTGCTTTAACGTTTTTTTGTTTTGTTTTTTTCTCCATAAAGTGCTTACAACACAAAGTGTTCATACAAACATTAATAATTATTTTCATTAACGTGAACCTTTTAAAATACGTTTATAAGTAATTAAAAGTTCACTTTGGTAATCACCCAGGTGGCTCTGCTTTAACGTTACTCCCAGGCGCTTCTGTCGGTTTATCAGGCCTCGAAATCTCCGAGAATTCGGATCGCGTTCATGATTAGGCAGGCTATATGATGGGAGTGCATGGATAATCGGTTGTCATAATCCCACAGGGTTTTATAAACAAGCCTTTAAGATAGGGACAGTCACATGATCATCCGGATCATGATGGCTCCTGTCAGAGAGTGTTCAGCATTTCGGGTATCCCATGCGGCAGTAGCAGACGGTCTTGAAGAGGCGGCAGTGGCAGAAGGCGCACTGATCGCAACACACCGAGCTCGGCGTCTTACAGCTGCTCCACAGCGGCACACAGTTCGGCGGCGGAGGAGGTCTCTTTATTCGGTTGCTTAATTTCTGAAAAGTATACAATTAAAGCATGCATTTAAATGTGCTGCTTCAGCTTCAGACAAATTATGTACCAGGGTTATTTAAAGTAACCTAAAAAATAACGAGGGACCCATTCAATAGCCTATTTATAATGAAAATGATTTGCATTAAAAAGTAACAAATTACGACCCCTGGTATGGCGTCTATTAGCCAGGCTACTCCATGGCCAACGAAACGAATGCGCCTCTAAATAAACTTTGTTAGGAGACTGAAGTGTCAGAGAAGAGCTTGACGTGTGATGTGTGAAGAAAAGCAAAAACATCCAGGTAAATATCAAGCTGTCATTTTGACATTTTATGAAAATAGTATGTAATTGTGTACATTTCCAGCTATGAAATTAGCCTCAGCAAAACAAAGGAGTCGGCCATATTTTATTTCAGTAATGTAGACTAATTTTCACCGCAGACTGTCAATAAACAATAGGCCTACATTCGAAATCTATTTCAGATATTTTAATAAACATAGATAGATAGGCTGTATAATGAATAAAAGGTGAACAGTTTATATAGACTAAATTTGATTTCATCACAAATATTTAATTAGACATTTTTATTATCAACTTTAGTTTAAACATTTTAAATCTCTATGAACGGAATTAAACAGCCTTATTGTATGGGTCAATGTATTAAATATCAGTTAATTGAATATATAACAATTTATTACAAACCTTTTTTGCTTTCTTTTCCAGTTTCTTGTTCTTCTTAGGTGTTTTTGAAAGCCCTTCGATAATGGAAAATACAAATAGATTTGAAAAGTTTTAAGTGTTAAACAGAGAATGATTTATTCCGATGTGAATTTAAAATAAAATAGCACTTGGCTAGAAGTTTGTGTTGACCATTTGTAGCAATTTATTTACTACTGGATTAATAATGGTGATCATTTGTTTTTGTTTTAACAGCTTGTGTGTTGGAGAAAGAAGCCTTACCGACTATGAGCACAGGAGGTGCATCTGTTCGGTTATTGACTTGTAAGCTGATGGTTGTTTGGTTGGAGCTGTATTGTTCCTCCATAAGCATGTGTGTGTGTACCGTGACACAGCAGGCTAAACAGAGCAGCAAACAGCACAGCAACAAGGACGGACTCATATTAGGACTTCACCCTGCACAAAACAATAGTTCAAAAACAGAATCATAAACAAAAAAGTGCTGATCACACACGCGCACAAATTCTTGGCTAGCAATTTTAAAGCCCAAAACAAATCATAAAAGTAAACACGAGAGAGAACTAGCCCGTGAGTTTGCTTTCAAATGTATCCAAGCTGAAGCTCAAATGCTTGTGTATACACAGATGTTAGACATACAGCAAACATATTCATTCGTCATCATACACAACGTCAGAACATTTACACACTATAAGAAGCAGTTTAATGCTAGTTAGGATTATAACCTCTAGATTTTGCACAGCAGAGTCATTTTTATATAGGCCAAATAGCAAGTAAAACTAGGACTGTTGTATTCCTGTGCAGTTAGTTCAATATTAGTTCCTACAACCGCGAACAAAAAATCACACACTCAATTCGAATATAAAATTTGCTTGCATCTACAGTTCCTGTGTACAGTATTTCTAATGGCATTTGATCACAGTTTATCATTTCTCACCATGTTTAACCTCCTTTTTCTGACAATCTCCTGTTTTTTTTTATATCCTCTTTCACAGTGCATTCAAAACTGACACCCAAGGTAATCTTCATGAGTCTGTGTTTACAAACTGACCTGTCCTGGTGAGTAATGGGGCACCCCGTTTTCCCTTTTTGTGGCTGGCTTGAGATATTCCCCGCTCCCCTGCTGAGACTGAGAGAGAAATATCAGACAGACTTTTTAGTCAGGAAATTCAGAAAGGGGCGAAATGATAAAAATTAAGCAGGGGCGGATCCTACGTCCAGACGGAGCAGAGGGGGAGAGAGAGAGAGAGAGGGTGAGGGATAAGTGTATGTGTATATAGTGGGCTGAATAAGTATTTGCACTGTAAAAAAAGTTGCTTATAAATGTGTGAATGACAAACACTTTTGTCTGAATGAAAATGAGTAAACTGTGGATATACAGTTCAAATTAAAGCATTTGTCAGACTTTATTGGAACATGTTCATATTTAATGTGATGAACTACCTGTGTGAAGTTCAAACACCAATGAAAATGTAAAGTCACCATGGAATCAAAATGTACAAATCTTATTTTTTATGAAATATTGCAATATTTATACAAGCACATCATTATTTTATTTTTTTTATTCAGTGCCTTGTTATCTTTAACCCTCTGGACCTCTTTGGTCCTCTTTGGAGTTGACCAAAAAAATTTACGTTTTGACTGTTTTTTTTTTTTTTTGCTTCACCAGAATGGGATGACACTTGGTGACTTTTGTTGCATTAGCTATGTGAACTCACAAAAAAATCATGGACATGATTCAGATATGTTAAAGGGTCAAAAAATAAAAAGTAAAACTTGGTACCTTGCGGTCAAAATTAACCGACATAGGAAATGAATATGAAAAACAAAAAAATACGAATACAAATCTTTTGGTGGTACAAACTATGATGCAAAAAAAATAAAAAAATACTCCAAAACTGCAAAATAGACACCCACACATACATTTGAACTAGTGTAAATGTAACAGAGCAAGACCTTGCAAATGTGTGAAACAAAATCAACAATTCAACCCCAATGCAGAATGCACAGACAAAATTTACATTAATTACAAAATGTTTGTATGAAGTGTTTAGAATTATCGCTATCCATTCCTTATTTTAAGTTTTTTAATTATCAATCAAATATTGAGTAACAAAAATGCTTTTCATGTCATCCATTTCTAACTAAATTTTAATGTTTGATTGCAACCATAATGCAAAACCTGATGCATATCTAACAACAAATATCCTAACCTTGACAAAAAGTAGTCTTTTAGAATGTCTAAATATACAGTATATCTAAATGCAATATATATATAAAGTAAGAAATTATGTCTAAAAAAACAACTCTTTATATATTTATAGGGAGCTATATGACATTACACCATGACATTACACAAATTGTTTTAATGCCTCCAGATGCCACTACTCTCACTTAAAAAAAATAGATTTTAAAGGCCTTCGCTCTATTTTAATCTGAAATATTGCATCTATTGAAAAATAATTAATCAAAAAAACTTCCTCTCCTCTGCCAGCAACATCTCTTCTCTGATGACGTGTGCAACTGGCGTGAGAGCGGGGCTTCCTTACTCACATGAGATCCACCAATAGAAAACCACAACCATCAATAATTCTACACAGAAAACCACAAGCTGAGGTAATTGACTGTTTTTCCTCTTAGGGGATGTATGATTGCTGCAAGATCATCTGAGCAAATTATCAAAAGAACGTGCATTTGGATGTTCATTTGAAATGGATTTGTTGTTTTCTCCGTCATCTAGTTTTCAAGACAATGGCACTATTCAGGCATTTCACGGCATATCTTAAGTTTTAGGAACATTTAATAAGTGCCTTCTCACCTTCTGACCTGGGAAGCAAATGTTCATAACAAAATCACACATTTGTAAGCCTTGTTCTCCAAAGATTTTTCCAAAGAGAATGCCCAGATGTTACAAATAGATTAAATGTGAACTGTTTTATGTTTACCTTAAATGATAAAATCGGATGTATAAAAGGAATCAATCACTCATCAATCCATCTATCACATTTATTTCTACAGCTCATTTGAAAACAACACATGTTGGCCAAAGTGCTTTACAAACCAGGACCTAATATATTCATACAACCCGCATGAGACCAAGTCCAAAACAAATACAAAAATCACTGTAAATGAAATACAGTTGAGTGCAAGTGTGAGCAAGTAGTCATTAAGTGAGATTTAAAAACATCAAGAGAGGTATGGGATCTAATAACAGGATCTAATCATGTCAGTATTGTTTTTTTTGTATTGTTTTTTTGGCTGGTTCAATGGTGGTGACATTACATTCACATATCTAATGCCAAAGTATGCAATTCATTAGGAATAAGTCTATCGTTTGCTCATCTGGACATTGTCAGAGGCTCGGAAACTTTTGTAAAATCAAAGCCATGGAACCGCTAGTGGGGAAAGTCAACCAAGTGAGTGCTGAACATTGCTCTCAGGGGATTTGGGAAACCTTTGAATTGTCCAGAATGAAGAGATGCCGTAAATGTGGGTTTGACAGGGTCTGGACAAGCTAAGAAAGCATGTGTTTCTCAGCCACTTATTTTCTGTCATTAACACCAGTTTTCTGGGGTGCAATTATCAGAAGTTGTACAAGACTGAAAATTGTGCCAGATTATATGTGCCAGCTCCAAACCAAAACATAACCGTCAAGGCCTGTGATTCTAGTACGGTTTCACCATCTATTCTATAGAATATATTCTCTGAAAACAAATCTTAGTATCCTATCCTATTTTTGAAACATTCTTTTATTATGTAAATGTTATTTTCCATACAACAAAAATGCACAGTGATCACTGGGTATGAAGTTGGTAGTGATTTAGCCTTTTTTTAATTACATTTTTTTTTAAAGAGATCAAGTTTTAAACCGTGTTTCCTTTGCACGCTAGCTTAACATTAACATGTCTCACATCTATCTCGATGTGATTCACGAATGGCTCATGTTTTATAAGCTTGGTGATAAACTGGTTGTAGTCAGTTTGATTTAGTTGCTAAAGAAAAGCTAAAGAAACTTATATAATAAATTACATTTAATAACAGATTTTCAGATCTTGCCTATTTAAAATTATTTGCAGAATTTGTGATCTTTTCTTAATGCTTCAAATTAATTCATTCTTGTTCCTTATTTAAGGTGATTTTAACTGCATATTCAACAGATGTAACTTTTCTTTTATTCATGCAGATTAATTTTGTATATTTTTAATATGTCTATATTCAAAAAATGTGTTGTGCACATGTATGATTTTGAAAAACACAAAATTAGTAAATATGTATTTAGGTTTTTTAGCACAAGTGAAATCAGGGTCCAAGAGAATAAAACAAACTAAGTGTTTTGTTTGATTCAGGACTTTGGTTTGATAAACCTATTAATTCTGTTGTTAAATCATGTTTCTTCCATTTATGACACCTTAGAAAAAGTTCAATCTTTTCTCTCTTTGAAGAACTTTGAAATATGTATTCATGCGTTCATTGCTTTGCGTCTTGATTATTGCAATTCACTTTACTAACCATTCATCCATTGAGCGTCTACGAACGGTGTTGACCGGTAGTCGAATATTTGATCATATTACTCCTATTTTAATTTCTTTGCACTGGCTACCGGTTAAATTGAGAATAGAATGTAAAATTGTAGTTTTCGTTTTTAAATCAATAAAAGGCCTAGCACCAGGTGATCTTTCTGGCATGCTACGTTCTCACGGCCCATCTAGGTCACTTCGGTCCGGGGATCTCGGATTGCTCTCTGTCCGCAGGTCAATAGGCTAAAACATATGGGGCCGAGCTTTTGCGATAGCAGGCCCTAAACTTTGGAACAGCTTCTACTGTCATGGATCCGAACTGTGCCATCTCTCTATATTATCAAATCACAGCTTAAAACTCACTTATTTACTGTGGCTTTTACTATTTGATGAATTATTTAGTTGTGTGTACTTAATTCTGTTTGCTCTTATTGATTATAAAGCTCTGTACAGCACTTTGGGCAACCTTGTGTTTTTTTTTTTTTTTTTTTTTAAAGTGCTTTATAAATAAACATTGAATGAACGAATAAAAAAATTAATCACAAACTCACAAACATTTAAATGAATAAGAACTTGTTTGTTGTTATAATAAATGAAATAAGCAATAATAATAAAAAAGCGTTTTAATTTGGCCAATGTGATTTTATTTTCACTGAAATATGAGATTTTGTAAATGGACGTATTTTTTAATAGCTTTCCTTTACCGTATAAAAGAATAAACTAAAACAGTATTCAATTCTATGTATGAAGTGATATGAAACAGAAATGCCCACATAACGGAAAAGACATGGGATTTTTCAGTAAGAACTGACACCAAATATACTGTGATGCGTGACTCGACATGTGTTTCCATTTGTTGAAGCTATTATGTAGTTTGGTTGTACCATGGGTAGAGAAACCTTTGATTTCAACATATACATTTAGTTTCAAAGCCATATTCCTATCCAGTTTCCGAAATCACAGAATCTCTGAGATCAGTGAAAAGCGGCATCATGCATTTAAGTGCCCACAGATTCGAAATAGTTCGCTATCTGTCAACCTAATTTAAGTTTTTCTCGCTATTCTCCGATGCCTGTGACACGTGTATATTTTCACTTTCATTGCTAATGCTATACATATAAACTCGAAATGGGCCTATAATGAAAATAAGACGTCTCGGCATAGCTTCAGTGTTTTGATTAGTAATGTGTATAGTCTAAAAACAAGGCTGAACCTCTACGAGAACTAAAGTAACAGAGATTTATTACATTAAAAATGACAGTAATACATAAAAGTAATGATCCGGTTTTGTGAACATATAGCCTAGACATTTTTCTGGCTTTTAAAAAGCCCAAAAGAGGACCTCATGTCACCTTCGTGATAAAGGCAACACAAATGAAGACAGAGCGAGACACAAAAGAGAGAGAAAGAGTCAGAGGGAAGGAATAAGACACATTTTACCTTCTGCACACATTGGATTTTCTTGTCTGGATTTCTGTCTTCCCTCCCATGCTCAAAAAGCATAAACTACTTATTTCCTATAAGCAGATTTACACATGAATATATTTTCTTTCACTTCACAGCTTGCGGTAAGAGTGCAACAGCTCTTTTACTGGGAAAATCGAGCTGCTCAGAGCAAATGCAGTATGGAGAATGCATACATTAGCCATGATCCACCCCATACACCCTGAAACATACTGCTGATCCACTGCTGACCTCTTTAGCATCTATACTGTCATGATATATTACATTTAGGGGTTCAAGCTGCGACTCTTACTCTTGAGACACACACTTTAAAGCCTTAAGCTGCACAACAGAACCAAACATTAAACAACAAATGATTAACCTTTCAGCAAAGGGTTTGAGTTAAAAATACCGTTAGATATAATACCTTTATACCGTTAGACAAAAGATAGAAAATAAACATCATATAAAACATTAAAAATAAGGAAATGTTGCAATTCATATACAAACAGGTGTTTAGGAAAGTAATTTGGTGGTTTCTGTTGCTAGTAGGCCTAATAAATCGAACAGACCTTTATACCTCAGGGGCTGTATTTGATCTAAAAAAAAAGTGAAAAGTTCACATTTATGTGCTCTATGATTGCATGTAACACGACATTGTTATTAAGAAGCAGACAGGAAAGGATGAAGCCAGGGTTTAGCTCTCTGGGAGCCAGGAATCCCACTGCAATTTTAAACAGATTAGAGGAATAAAATGGTTTGCAAGCCAGTATGAACATAAAGAACAAAAGTACCCAGGTTCAGGGGTCTGAAGATATTGTAGTGTAGATTGATAGAATGTGAAACCCCAGATACCTCCTCAAGCCATGCAGTTAGAAACCAATGTGAGCATTATTTCCCAAGATTTACTTAACTCTTAAGAGTATTTCTTCCAGCTCACTCATTTGTTCATGTAAACACTCTCAAGCTTGTGTCAGCATGAAGGGTTCTCTTACGAGAGGTTCTCTCGTATTGCGTAAGGAACTTACGCTACGGGAAAAGTCATCTTTTCTCGAGATACTGAAGCCAAAAAATTATCCTTAATTAATTTTTCATAATTTGTCAACGCAGTGCAGCAGGCAGCACAGCAGAGCTAGAGCGGGCAATACTGCGTGCTCATTGGCTGCCGCGCGGCAACTGCTTAAGCCTACCAGTGAGCCCCGCGTGACGTCACGCCCAATCAGGGTGCGCGCGCCCTCGCGCGTCACAGCCCGCCAGAAGGGGCGGCGTCAGAGCGTATAAAAACAGGGCTCGGAGGCTTAATTCTCTGATTTCTGTCTCTTCAGCGAAGCTCTTCGCATCGCTGCTCTCTGAGAGAAGCCGTCGCCGTCGAAACCAGCAACGAGCCAGCCTAGGACAGCCTGAGGAAGCCGGACGAATCTTCGCCGCCTTCAGCCTGCCGTGCCAGCTCAGCTATCCGGCGATATATCCTTTATCATTATGTGTTTCACTGATGTATCTTTACACGAGGCGTTGTTTCAAATGCCTCGCACCACTCCCCGCTCTCTCTCTCCCTCTGTCGAGCCGCGCAACTGCGCCTCTCACAAGGTGTGTTAGAGATGCGGATGATTACGGGGCTCGCTCTCTCCCTCTGTTCGAGCCGCGCAAAACGTGCCGCTCACAAGGGATCGCAGACGCGTACGGTCACGGGGCTAGCTTTCTTTACGTTACAAGAAAGCTACCCCCCTCCCCCCCGCCCGCCGTCTCCCGGCGAAAGGAGAAAAGAGTGTTCTAGACCCGCCAAGGCCGTTCTAACCTCCATCTATAACATATTTCTCAGTCCCCTCCTAGTTCAGGCTACTGGGAATATCTATACTGCAGTAAACGAGCCTGTCACAGCACACGCACGCCTGCAAACAGGATAACGCTCTCTGGCTACTCGCCCTCCCCGCACTCTCTCCCTCTGTTCGAGCCGCGCAGACTGCGCCGCTCACAAGGGATTGCAGAAGCTGACAGTCGCGGGGTTAGTTTTCTTTACGTTACAAGAAAGCTACTGTCCCCGCGTCCGTCACTCGCCGGTGATAGGAGAAAAGAGAGTGTTCGAGTCTCACCGAGGCTTGGCTACCGCCTTTCTCACATATTTCTCAGTCCCCTCCAAGTTCAGGCGGCTGAAAATATTAATATTGCAGTAAACGAGCCTGTTACAGTACACGCACGCCTGCAAACATGATAACGCTCTCTGGCTACTCGCTCTCCCCGCACTCTCTCCCTCTGTTCGAGCCGCGCGGACTGCGCCGCTCACAAGGGATTGCAGAAGCTGACAGTCGCGGGGTTAGTTTTCTTTACGTTACAAGAAAGCTACTGTCCCCGCGTCCGTCACTCGCCGGTGATAGGAGAAAAGAGAGTGTTCGAGTCTCACCGAGGCTTGGCTACCGCCTTTCTCACATATTTCTCAGTCCCCTCCAAGTTCAGGCGGCTGAAAATATTAATATTGCAGTAAACGAGCCTGTCACAGCACACGCACGCCTGCAAACATGATAACGCTCTCTGGCTACTCGCTCTCCCCGCACTCTCTCCCTCTGTTCGAGCCGCGCGGACTGCGCCGCTCACAAGGGATTGCAGAAGCTGACAGTCGCGGGGTTAGTTTTCTTTACGTTACAAGAAAGCTACTGTCCCCGCGTCCGTCACTCGCCGGTGATAGGAGGAAAGAGAGCGTTCGAGTCCCACCGAGGCTTGGCTTCCGCCTTTCTCACATATTTCTCAGTCCCCTCTAAGTTCAGGCGGCTGGAAATATTAATATTGCAGTAAACGAGCCTGTTACCTTACACGCTCGCCTGCAAAACATGACGACGCTCCGGCTACTCGCCCCGCTTCCCGCGCAAACTGCGCCGTTCTCAGGGATGTCAGAGCGGACGGTCACGAGTAATGCTCAGCACCCCGCGTGCCTCACTCACCGGCGGAATGAGGAGGGAGATGTTTGTAGCCCCGCTGAGGCCGGGCCATTCTCCAATTCCCATACGTTTCTCAGCCCCCTCTGAGTTTAGGCGGCTGAAAATGTTAATGTTGCAGCAACGAGCCTGTTATAATACACGCACGTCTGCACGCTATCGCCGACGAAAAACATGACCCGCACTCTCTTATGCTCGAGCGAACCGATAGCCTATGCACTCTTCCCCTGTGGCTCAGTGGCAGAATAACAGGCTTTCACACCAGAGACCCGTGTTCGATCCCGGCTCTGGCAGCAAAAATTTTTATGCTGTTCGCTGATCCAAGCTCGCGGCCAGCTTCTCACACGCAGAAAGTGTGTGTATTGCAGCCAATGAGTCAGTTATACAACTCGCTCGCCTGCACACAAACGCTGTTCGTACAGCGGCCCAGAAAATCTGGCAAAGAGTGTTAATTCTGGTTATTCGGCTCACGCCGACGGTGTTTGAGTGTAGTAAATATGCCCACGACCCAGTGTTCATTTCTACACACAAGCACAATTCCCCCTGTGTACCCCACAGAGCACACTCACATAAAGCGCGCACTTGCCGCTCGAGTGTTAAGTGTAGGAAAGGTGCCCGCTCACGAGTGCTCACAACCACACGCTGTTCGCTCTGTCTCACACGTTCAGGGTTCAGATATCGCCACTGCCACCGGCCGTGTTTTAATAAAGAGTCCTGTGCCCGCTCCCCTGCGTTCACACTCTGCTATAAACACTCACGCGCGCTCTCTCAGCGCAATCCGGCCGGTCACTGCTATCAGCGAGTCCCCGTCTCGCAGCACTGTCTCGGCGCGCACCGCGCGCCCGCCACTGCAGTTCCCTCGTCCCGCGCTATGCAGCGGGCAGGACTCAGAGGCCATTCGACCCCTAGCTATGAGTGCGAATGCATGGAAAGCTATTCCGGGTGTGTCGACATGGGTGCTGGACACGGTAATACAGGGCTATTCGCTACAGTTCAGTCGTCGGCCTCCGCGCTTTCAGCCCGGACCGAAATGAAAGTGAACGCAGAAGCAGCCCATCTGCTTCATGCAGAAATAGCGAAGCTGCTACGAAAAAAAAAAAAAAAAAAAAAAAAGGCGATAGAGAGAGTTCCCCCTTCTCTGACCGAGGCGGGCTTTACAGCCGTTATTTCCTCGTGCCCAAGAAGGACGGTGGGCTCAGACCCATATTAGATCTGAGACATTTGAACAGGGCTCTCATGAGACGGCCGTTCAAAATGCTTACGACCAGGCAGATCCTCGCGCTAATTCGCCCGAGGGACTGGTTCATATCTCTCGATCTGAAAGACTAGCGCAGTCAAAAGAGGAACTCATCTCTCACAAGATAGCGCTTCTCAGTCATCTGGAAAGCCTGGGTCTTTCGGTGAACTGGGCCAAGAGCTCACTTATCCCCAGTCAGTCAATTTCCTTCCTAGGAATAGAACTGGACTCGGTGGCGATGACGGCCAGGCTGTCAGAACAGCGCGCGCGCTGTGTTCGACACCTCGCAGCATCCTTCCAAAAGGGCAGATACCTCCCTCTGAAACGTTTCCAGAAGCTGTTAGGCCATATGGCATCAGCCGCAGCGGTCCTACAGCTGGGTTTACTTCGAATGCGCCCGCTTCAATGCTGGCTGAAATCGAAAATACCCCGCGGAGCGTGGGTTTCGGGCAGCGCTCAAGTCAGCGTGACTCAGGTCTGTGTCTCAGCCCTGCAGCCCTGGCTAGCGCCCGAATGGTACCGACAGGGAGTGACAATGGGAGTCATCTCACACCGCAAAGTGGTCTCGACAGACGCGTCCAACATGGGTTGGGGAGCGCTTTACGGGGGCAGACCAATCTGCGGCCCCTGGTCGGGCCCAGAGCGGAACCTCCATATAAACTGTCTGGAGATGTTAGCGGTCGAGAAGGCTTTGAAGCATTTTCTCCCATACTTGCGGGGACACCACGTGCTAGTTCGCTCAGACAACATGTCAGTGGTGTCCTACGTGAACCGCCAGGGCGGACTCAGATCCAGAGCCCTGCGCGCTCTAACAGAACGCCTTTTGGTCTGGGCTCAGGGCTCGCTGCGCTCGCTGAGAGCCGCGCACGTGCCCGGGCACCTGAACGACGACCCGGACAAACTGTCCAGGGACAATGTTACCCCAGGGGAATGGGCGTTATACAGCCAGACGGTACAGACGTTGTGGCGCCGCTTCGGCGAAGCGAAATTGGACCTTTTTGCCACAAGCGAGAACGCTCAGTGCAAAAGGTTCTTTTCGAAGAGCAAGGATGCGCTGGCCCAAGTTTGGCCCAGTGTCCCGTTGTACGCTTTCCCCCCGATCTCAATGCTGCCTCAGGTATTAGCAAAGATCAGGGAAACGCGCTGCGCAGTGCTCCTCATAGCCCCGCACTGGGAGAACCAACCCTGGTTCCCGGAGCTGGTGAGCCTGTCAGACACAGCCCCGTGGCCGATTCCGGCGAGGAGAGACCGTCTCTCTCAAGCCCGAGGGTCAATTCTGCATCCCCATCCAGAGCGCTGGTCTCTGCATGCGGGGGTAATCAACGAATATTCGCTGATCTACCAGAAGGGGTAGTTAACACGACCTCGCAGTCCAGAGCCCCCTCGACGAGGCGGCTCTATGCGTCTAAATGGTCAGTGTTTAACAAATGGTGTGCAGGGAAGAGTTTGAACTCTCAGTCCTGTGGGGTTCCACAGGTTCTGAACTTCCTCCAAGAGCTCTTGGACGCGGGCAGGTCCCCCTCCACGCTCAAGGTGTATGTTGCGGCGATTGCTGCGTTCGCCGACTCGGCGCGCGGCCGCGCACTAGGAAGAAACAAACTCATTACCCGTTTCCTGCGAGGCGCCAGGAGGCTGAACCCTCCGCGGCCACCTTCGGTTCCGATATGGGATCTGTCTTCGGTCCTGGAGGCCCTTAAAGCTTTTCCCTTCGAGCCGTTAGACTCTGTGGGTCTCTAATACCTCACTTTCAAAACCGTTTTTCTGCTGGCCCTCGCCTCAGTAAAACGTGTGGGTGACTTGCATGCGCTATCAGTTAGCGCGTCGTGTCTCGAGTTTGGACCTAACGACTCGTTAGTCATTCTCAAACCTAGACATGGCTATGTCCCTAAAGTGTTGGGTACTCCTTTCAGAGCACAGGTTATCTCCCTCTCAGCCCTGCCGCCGGCAGCCAGCGAGGTCGATAATAACCTCCTTTGCCCTGTCAGGGCGTTAAGGCTTTATATTACGCGCTCTGCAGCCTTCAGGCTCTCAGAGCAGCTCTTTGTTTCGTTTGGTGGGCACACCAGGGGTCTCGCCGCCTCGAAACAGACGCTATCCAGATGGATAGTGGACGCTATTGCGACAGCATACGCGTCCAAAGACCTGCAGTGCCCTCTGGGCATACGGGCTCATTCCACCAGAGGCGTTGCCTCATCGTGGGCATGGTCCAGTGGGATTTCCATTTATGACATTTGTACGGCAGCAGGCTGGGCCTCCCCGTCTACATTTGTTAGGTTTTATAACCTGGAAGTTCCCGCCCTGCAGGCTAAACTTCTTGCAGTCTAAAATCATGTTCATGCCCTGCTCTTCGCAGGCTGGATATTAGATTTGACTCTTCTGGTCGAGCCGCACTTTCAGGGAAAGCTTTTATATACAGACCGGCTGCGCCGCTCTGTTTCTCCCTACGGGTGCTTATGTACATGTGTTGGCCCGCATTGCTGGCCACCTCTCTCCCCACTCTTCACTCCCCGGGTCCCCTCCCCCTGGAGTTGTGTGTGGATGCATGGCGCGCACGGCGTTGACAAAGGGTTCCCGTAGCGTAAGTTCCTTACGCAATACGAGAGAACCTCTCGTAAGAGAACGATACTCGGTTACTCACGTAACCTCGGTTCTCTCTAGAGAGGGAACGAGTATTGCGTTCCCTGCCGTGCTTGCGCCTCGAGCTCATGTCGCTTCATTCGACAGAAACCAGAGAATTAAGCCTCCGAGCCCTGTTTTTATACGCTCTGACGCCGCCCCTTCTGGCGGGCTGTGACGCGCGAGGGCGCGCGCACCCTGATTGGGCGTGACGTCACGCGGGGCTCACTGGTAGGCTTAAGCAGTTGCCGCGCGGCAGCCAATGAGCACGCAGTATTGCCCGCTCTAGCTCTGCTGTGCTGCCTGCTGCACTGCGTTGACAAATTATGAAAAATTAATTAAGGATAATTTTTTGGCTTCAGTATCTCGAGAAAAGATGACTTTTCCCGTAGCGTAAGTTCCTTACGCAATACTCGTTCCCTCTCTAGAGAGAACCGAGGTTACGTGAGTAACCGAGTATCGTTTTGCTTCATGAGCTCCAAATAATCTGCCCAAACAAGACATGGAGGAGGGACTGGGGAGTTCTGTAATCCCTAACTGTCGAGGTCACATTTCTGTGTGAAAACATCTCTGTGCCACAATTGTTTTACTTAAATATAGTAATTTTAAAGTTTAAGTAACAAACGTTGACAGAAAAATGGGCTCCACTTCGTAGATTTGCAGGCCAAAACTACAACTTCCGTCATGCAATGCGCCTAGGCCAATCTAACGCGCATGCGTACGGAGCTCCGCCTGGACCGTCGCGAGCCACTCGCGTTTCGAGGAGAGGTGTACCGTGAAGAATAGTCTATTATAACGCTTATTTTCTTCTTCTTGGGTTTTCACAACAACCCGAAACCATGTCAGGAGACGAGGTTAGTAAACAATCGTTGTTTTAGAAAGATTATCTGTTATTTTTTTGTTTAATTAATTAGACATTCAAAAGAGAAGGACAATTGGGCCTACTAGTAAAGGCTGCGAGGAAGCATGTGCACAGCTCGTCTTTTCTAGATCTTTTTGTCATTTGTCAGCTAGTTAGATTTAAATATCTTTCGCTTCTTTAACAGTCTTTCCATTTTATTGACAAATGGTAATATTGTACCACCATGGAAAATTAGACATGATAACATGTTTATTGTTTTTTTTTTTTTACATTTAACTTACCGTAGTAATACAGGCTAGCGTTAGTTGGACAGGTATTGGGGTACTACCGTGGTTGTTTGGACGAGATAATAACATTTTATTTTGGACGAGTACTTTGTTTTATTAGTCCTCATAATACAACTATGTTTTTTAGATATTTACTATGGCACTACCATGTCTTTGCAGACGTTTCTCGGTAATTCTTGTTTTGTGGTGCCATGGTCTACAACGTTACTGTGTTTTCAGACACATATCATGGTATTCTTGAATAATCATAAAATACCATGCTATATAAATATGGGAGTTATTCAATAAACAGCGTTCCATACAAACAAGTACCCTAAAGTAGTAAAGTACCAAGTAGCATCATTTCCACCGGAAGAACGTTCCCTCAGGAACTAGTGACTGGGGTGGTAACGTTACTCAGTGTGTTTCGAGGGACCAGGGAAGAGTTCTGGGTAAAAATGTTCTTTCTCCTCAGATAGTCCTAGTGTTGCCAACTCTCGCAAGACAAATAAGCAACCGAGGCTTCAGAAACAAGCCCAATATTATTTATTATCATCAATATAATTTTTTTTATAGATAAATGAGCATGCAACATATTAAAATGAAACCACTCTGAGTTTGAAAAGCAAAAACAGATGGAACTTTACAAAAATCATTCAATTGCAACAAAGCAGGAAGGCATGCATATACTCCGATCACATGTGCGCAGAATAGGTTTGGAGATGGAAAGGGAGAAAAAGACACAAACCCATCCAAGTTAGCACACACACATTAGGAGTAGTGAACACACATACACAAGCACCATGTTAAAGGCAAGAGCACTAAGGGAGAGCTGCAATATAGACACACACACATTATAATAAAATAAATTCAAACCATAGGCTTACCTACTTATAGCATTAGTATACTTGTTTTTTTTATTAGCCTATAGCCTGTAATGAAAAATACATTGAAAAAAATATTTTTAAAATTACATGCCTCTCCTCTTTGCACCATCCATCAGCTCACATGTTTCCTCTCCAGCTCTGTGCATCTCTGTTGGTGGCATTGTTTGTTAAAGGGATAGTTCACCCCAAAATGAAAATTCAGTCATTAATTACTCACGCTTATGTCGTTCCAAACCTGTAAGACCTTCGTTCATCTTTGGAACACAAATTAAGATATTTTTGATGAAATTCGAGAGCTTTCTGTCCATCCATAGACTGCAACTTATTACTAATTTCAGGGTCGAGAAAGGTAGTAAATGTAAGGAGAATGTAAAGAAAAAAAAGTTGCTTGTCAGATTTTCCTAACAAGCAACCACATTTTTTTAAAATAAGCCCAAAAACCTGTGATGATTATTCTTTATTTTTTACTCGACTTGCCAAAAAGATTAAAATTAATAGAGTGGATTATTGACGGACTTGACAACTCAACTATGGAAAGTCCCTGCTCGTGAGGTATTACTTTTTCAATGTTCAGGAACTTTCGGGATTGGGAACTGAACATGATGATTGGTTGACTCCACGCAATTCAACCACCAATTTAAAAAATCTGTTGCGGTGCATGCAGTAAGAGTTGTTTGCTGTTCGAATCAGCAACAGGTCATGGGGAAAATAAGTTCCTGGGACAGATTGTTCCAGGTAATTTCAGTGGAAACGTGGCTTTTGAGGACTATGTGAATGTACATTCCCGTCCAGAGAACTGTTCATTGTTCAGATGCTGTAAATGACAACTTCAGTTTTTTTACTCGGATAATTGATCTGTTCTTTTTGTGCAAGACCAAAAAAAGGAGATTGTCTTAGAGAGCTTTAGTAGGATTAGTTCTGATTAGTTCTCATTAGGTGATTATTGCTTGCATTATTTTGCCCTTTTTGATGTCTTTTGACAGCCTTTGTTCAATGTTGTGTCATTATTAAACTCCTATTATCATCCTTCCAGATGATATTTGATCCCACTATGACCAAGAAGAAGAAGAAAAAGAAGAAGCCTTTCATGCTGGAGGAAGATGGTGGTGAGGGAGATGAAGGCCAACCGTTGGAAACAAAAGAGACTGAGGCTGACGGCGGCGAGGAGAAAGAGTTCGATCTTGATGATGATGATGGGGGGAGGAAGAGAGGTGAAACACATGCAATTCTATTGTGCATTAGTGCTGTTACTTTTTTTCCACTGCCTACTTGACCATAGTAGTAAGAGGGGTATACAGGATAGAAGCTTGTTTGTGGGATAAAATCTTGCAATTCTGACTTTTTTCTCAATTGCAAGTTATAAAGGCAGAATAGTGAGATATATTATCTTGCAATTGTGAGAGAAAACAAATTAAGAATTGTGAAATAAATTCAAAACATGTTTTAATTTTTTGTTTCGTAGTGGAAAAAAGCTTCCATAATATAGAGTAGTGAACACAAATCAGTATTATTATGGGCTTTTCACACCTGCATTATTTATGGCTAATGAATGCCTAATTTTCCCTAGCATTTCCTACAAGCCATTTTGATTTTTACAATTCAAATCCAATAAAAACAAAACATTGTATATATAAACTTGAACAATCACTCCTTGGCAGTTTTAAGAGGCCAAAAAAGATCAGCTCTCTTTGCATTTAAAACAACAACAAGTAACACATTACAAATAACCCAAAAAGTTAATCTTCTTTGATCAATAATCAAGGTATGTTTTCCAAGCTGTTTTCCAGCTTTTGACTCACATTACTCACATTTCAGGGCTCCAGACTAACTTTTTTTATTAGGAGCGCTGTAGCCCCTGACTTAAAATTTTAGGAGCGCAAGCAGAACGTTTAGGGGCACACCTTCACATTTTCCCCCTAAATAACTATTACAGACAAATGCTTTGATAATAAATAGACTTAACGTACAGAAATTATGGTGCAGTTTTATTTTAAGATCACAGGGCTCCAGACTAACATCTGAGGGCAGCGGCACTAAGTTCTACAGAAAGTGTTTGGTAGCACTGTGGGATGACAAAGCGCTGAGCTTAATTTGAGGCGTATAGATAAAGTTAACTTTAATTATTGTCATTCATAATGTCTTAATATTAATTCAAAAGTAAAATGAGTGACAAAATAGATATTAGGGAGTGAAAATAGCCATTAAGCGCCCTCAGCAGCTATGTTTACAATGGTTATTTAGTCTTTTTTTTTTTTAAATAAGTGTGAGTTTTCCTACTTCTTGAAACTTTCAGTTTTATAAATAGACAATCTTTTAAGGATGAACAAAAATGTTTTGGTCAACACATTAAAAATAACATTTAAATATGATATAGTTTTGAAGTGCTGGAAAAAGATGTGTAGGCTACTTTTATAACCACAGTATACCATAGTTGTAGTTATGCCTGGTTCAGATTACACGATTTTGACTCCTAAAAATCTTGTCAATTCGTGGACAAGAAACATGTCAGACGACACGTTGCTTTACGACCAGTCATCGCGAGCCGTCTCACACACACATTCACTCGCACATATATGTACACACGCACTTACACACACACACACACACACACTCACCACGCTCTCACTCACTCACTCTCGCTTGCGCATGCACACACACACACACACACTCACGCACACACTCTCACTCACTCACTCGCTCACTCACTCGCGCGCACACACTCATTCACTCTTGACGGAACCCGTCATGGAGGACCGTTAAAAAATTAAACATGCTAGTCTTTTTGTCGTGATGTCGTAAAGCATCGCAGACGCGACTTCGGTTGTCGCCCACTATGACACTATACGAGATTAAATTTACTGGTCGCACATGTGCGACTGGATGTAAAATTCAGTCGCGCACACTCAAATTTTGGTCGCAAAATGCGACCATTTGGTCGCAGTCTGGAGCCCTGCATTTACAACATGAAACAAGAAGGATATTTAAATATTTTTTTGCATCTATATAACAATGAATTGTAATAAACAGCAGTATGTGATTCTCGATTTTAAATCAAATTTCGATTTGATGTATGAAAAGATTTGATTCTAGTTTACTGTTTTGTTACTTTTCTTATTTGACTGCAGTAGAGAGTTTAATAGATCTTGAAGAAAACATCTCACTGAATTAAATGTAAACCTTGAAATGTATTGTTTATTCTACCCCATTTTAGTCAACCCAATATTATAAAACAAATGCCGTTTACGCTTATGGCAGTCATTTCACTTGACTGGCAGTCTTCTTTAATAAAGCAAGGCAGCCCTGAGACAAATAGAAAAACTACTTAGTACATAAATGCAATGAATTGATACAAAAATAAAAACTTTTGCAAATTTAAAATGGGTAAATAAATGAAAATAAATAAACAATAGGACAAATACAATAGAAAAAAATCAGGTACAGTAGCCTAGTTTTATTTAACATTACTTAATAAATTCTATAGAAATTGAATAATTAAATGCATTAAATTGACTCTTCACTGTTAAATATAAATCGATTCATAATGAAGATACCAGTGATTTAGTCAAAAGCAGAAAGGGATTTTCTTCTATTTTTTTTTTAAATGAACATTAATGAAACGGATGGCAACATATTAGGCTGCTGTCCCTTTAAGAACAAATGCACGGATCTAATATAATGTTACACATCTGATTTATTCCCAACTGTTTATGTTCGTGTAGAACTTAACAGACTGTGTTGTGAGATGTGAATACTTCACACAATGTGCATTTTTACATAATTGTGTGTCTATTTCACCATTCAAGCACAATGAGCTGTGAAAGAACCTTACATTCGGGATTACATGCATCTGAGAGACCGTATCTGTGCCACATTGAGTCTTTTTACGCAGCTTATTGTGATTTAATAACACTGTCTCAATAACTTTTAGTACTGCAAAGTTAAAGACGTAACACTTTATATTTGAAATTTGTGATTCGTTACGAATCGACGGAACATATAATTCATATGTGAATTGTTCCCCCCCCCACCCCCCACCCCCCACCCCTAGCATTTGCCTGTTACATGACACACTTTTGTGTTGATTCAATGAAATTAGCCAAAAAAAAGAATTTTTCCAGTGCAAAATTGGCTAAAGAAATGTAATGGCCACATAAAAAGCACATTTAAAACAGTCATGTTCGATTCTAACATTGACAACAGAATAATATGCAATATTGTTATTAAATATTTATTGCAAAAATCCAATATATTCCTAATCGTTGCTTTGCACACTGAATGTTGATTGCTTCTCAGTGAAATCTTGTGTAATCCACATGTGGCTTGTTAATTTTTTCTTTTGGTGATGATCCAGAAACATCAGATGACCTGGATGACTTAAACTTCTTCAACCAGAAGAAAAAGAAAAAGAAGTCCAAAAAAGAGAAGATTTTTGATGCCGAGCTTGAGGAGGGAATGAAGGTCAGTTGATTGTTTGCATATGTATAGTTGTTAAACTGTTGATTGTTTTCATCGCCGTAATTGCTTGTCAGTGAAAGATGTTTTGATCATGAAAACGCTATCTTTCTTCTAGACTTGGTTTCCTTTAAAATATAAATTGATAACTGAGCAATCACATCAGAGTCTTTGCATTTGGAGTTTTTTCTGTTCGTGCCCACCGACAGCTGTTGTCGTGCATCGTCGTGAACTAACTAAATTGCAAATTTCCAAAAGGAGCTGAAGATCGAAACAGAGCCATCAGAAACACAAGAGGATGATGACTTAATGCTGCCTAAGAAGAAGAAACATAGAAAAGTCCGAGATTTTCAAGAGGACACAGACAGTCAAAGCAAAGATGATAGTAAGTACATGACTTCAGTGGAGCGCGTTTTGTAAATAGCTGTAATGAAATGTTTGCAATCTAATCCCTGTAAAGCTGCAATACGAAACAAACTGTTGTATAAAGTGCTATACAAATAAAGGTGACTTAACTTGAATGATTGTGTGGTGTTTGTGTGAAAGGTGTCGAAGATGACGACAGTAAAACCATCGATGATATCACGTTCAGCTCACAGACAGGCCCTGCCTGGGCAGGATCGGAGAGAGACTACACATACGATGAGGTGAATGGGAGCTTTTATTTCCAAGCTTGCGGAACATGTGTGCACGTTTTAGGTGATAACTTGATGAAGGGCCTGCTGACATCTGGTGCTTTTATTGGCAGAATAGCTTTTCTCTGCTAACTTCTCTTTTATGCGACATGTTTGGAATTACTACAGCTGGTGTCAAGATGAGTTTTAGTGGATGTATGAAGTTGGTTCTCATCAAGTTCACACAGGTGTAGATCACGTTAACTCATACGTTTGACAACCAGAACCTGTCACAATACTTTTACACAATGTCTTTGTTTTAAACAGTGGCATGTTATATATAATATACATATATGCATATATATTGTTGCTATTTTGTTATCTCATGCAAAGACAGCCATATATTAAGGATAGCATAATTGTCCAAGTACTTTTTGGGACTGCTCTACATTTAATAAAATTATGTAAACAGAACTTACTATTAAGCATATGCTCTTGAAAACTTTTAACTAAATAATCATTGCCATAGAGTTTGTGCACTATGTTCTGTAGACAATGACTGCTCTCAATTAAAACTGACTGAAAATATCACATTATTTTAGCTTTTGAATAGAGTCTTTAACATCATGCGGGAAAAAAATCCAGACATGGTGGCAGGAGAAAAGAGAAAGTTTGTGATGAAGCCTCCTCAAGTTGTCAGGGTCGGCACAAAGAAGACCTCCTTCGTAAACTTCACAGACATCTGCAAACTGTAAGTCAAAACTAAAATTTGTCAAGCTGTTTTATAGAGTTGTAATTAAACTGTTTGTTTATGATACTGAGTTTGATTTTTCTCTGAACAACTGGAAAGCGAGCCATTGTTTTTGCCTTTCTGTTGGGCATTTCAATAGCTGGCAATCAAAAATATTCATATCATATATTTGCAAATGCAATCTTTTGTATGGTTCTTAACAGTACTTTTTATTTGTCAGGTTGCATCGACAGCCAAAACATCTTTTGGCGTTTTTGCTAGCTGAGTTAGGTACAAGGTGAGTTTATTTTATATTGTTATTGGCTCTTCCCGTGAAAGGCTACAACTTGGTGTCTTGGGCACAAATCCCATGTTTTCATTTCCACAGGAACTATTAGATAAAATGTTATCTAGCATAAAACTAACATGGCATGACAAGTAGCTAGTTTCCTGCACCTTAAAATGGTGATTTATTTATTAGGGCCCAAGCCCTGAAAGGGCGAAGGCCCTATTGTTTCCGTAAGGATTATTATTTTTTTTTTTCTTCATTATTTTTTTTTTTGCCTTTTTGACACTTTTGGGGCCCTTAACACGCTCAAAAACTCTTGAAATTTTGCACACACGTCAGAACCCGCGGCCATCAGGGCCGGGCTGAAGCTGGTACCGGGGCGTGGCAGGGGGGCTCGACGGCGCCCCCTGGAATGGGGTCCGAAAACTTGGTCCATAAATCAAACACGCTTGCATGTAATAATATGAAACTCAGTACACATATAGATCTCATCGGGCCGAACAACTTTCGTGCTCTAAGTTTTACAAAAGCCCAACAGGAAGTCGGTTATTATACGTTGTTTGGAAAACGCATACAATGGAATGTGAAATACTCCTCCTAGGGATTTCATCCGATCGCCACCAAACTCGGTGAGAATAAAGTCAAGACATTGAGGATGAATTCTTGCGAACAGATTTTTGATATCTCGAACGGTTTGGCCGTGGCGAGGAAACTAATTTATGGCGAATAATGGGACACAGGAAGTGTGTTATAACTTCTGCATACATTATCTGATCTTGATGAAACTTCAGCAGTGTATTCGTTGTAAGAGGCCGATCACATGGATGTGACTATTGTGAGTCAAAGTTATAGCGCCACCAACTGGCAGCAGGAAGTGTGTCACTTTCAAAATGCTTTGAAGTCACCCTCTTACTTTTACCCGATTTGCTTCAAACTTTATGTGTATAATGTAAACACACGGCAGATGTAGACCTGTGAAAGGATTATTGATATCTTAGATACTGTTGCCGTGGCAACGCATCAAATTTTAATATTCTTTTCGGATGCGTTTGAAACTCTTAGCATGCTTGAAATTGGATGAAACTCGACAGACACATAACACTTATTAGCCAGTAGACATGTGAAAAGTTTCAGAAACGGGCGTGGCAGGGGGGCTCAACAGCGCCCTCTTGAACAGGGTCTGAAAACTTGGTCCATATATCAAACACGCTTGCATGAATTAATATGAAACTCGGTACACATATAGATTTCATCGGGCTGAACAACTTTCCCTCTGTCAAGTTTCACGCCAGCCCAACAGGAAGTCGGCTATTATGGGTTGTTTGGAAAACGCTTGCTGTGGAATGCGATGTACTCCTCCTAGAGAATTAATTCAATCACCTCCAAACTCAGTCAGCATGAAGTCAAGACATTGAGAATGCTAAATTGCGGACGGATTTTTGATATCTCGAACGGTTTGGCCGTGGCGAGGAAACAAATTTATGGCGAGAAAAGAGAGGAGACGAAGTGTTATAACTTCTGCATACATTAACTGATCTTGATGAAACTTTAGCAGTGTGTTCGTGGTAAGAGGCAGATCAGATGGATGTAACTATCGTGAGTCAAAGTTATAGCGCCACCAACTGGCAGCAGGAAGTGTGTCACTTTCAACATGCGTTTGACAAAAGTGGGTGGGTTAGTTTTACCAACAGTTACAAAAATCAGTATATATATTGGTCTCACCGAGCCGGACAACTTTCTAATTTACAGTTATTAGCTCAGAGCAAAAGGAAGTCAGATATTTTGGTTTGAATGTGGATTTTTTGGATATTTCAGACTCTGAGTTTTTAGCTACTCTTCCTAACTGGTTTATTTTATTCACACCAAACTTTTTCAAAATGATGAAAATACATTAAAGATGCTAAATTGTGAACGGATATTAAACATCTCAAATGGTTTTGCTATAGTGAGGGACTAAAGTAAAGTAACACTTAAAGCCTCATCTTCTAAAAATGTAATTAAACCATTTATTTCTATATAAAAGTATAAAAATATCACAACTAAACCCATTTTATTCTTTTCTTTTCCAATTTAATAATTATTTATAAGTTTAAAAATAGTAATTGTACTATTTAGTCCCATAAAAGTCAAGTCATACATAGGGCTATACTGCCCTCTTGTGTTCAAAATCAGGTAGGCCTATTGTATCTACATAAAAATATACTAGGTTTGTGACGGTGAGAATATTTTACCACTGGTTAATCTATGTGTGACACCGCTGGGGGCTTTTGAATCGCCAACTTAAAAACGAAAGTAAAATATGCTCGTCCGCACTGACATTGATAGTGGTTGAGCGAGCGTTTCAAATGAATTCCTATGGAAGTAGGAATTAACTGAAAAACATTCACTCTGTTCTGCTCGTTCCTCGCCGTGGATGCGCACCGTTATGAATGCCCGTGCAGCCATGAGCATTTTAGTTTAATTTTACAATTAGCGCCTTTCGGGGGGTGGATTGCTTGAAATTATTTTACAAAAGCACAATGTTGTGTTTTATTGCGACTGTACACACATATAAGTTAACACTTTGCAGTTTGAATGTCGTCCTGTATAATGACGGAGTATGTTTTTATGTGTCCACTGTTCAATCGCGCCCACGCCACACACACACACACACGGTTTACTATCTTTGTGGGGACTCTCCATAGACTTAATGGTTTTATACTGTACAAACTGTATATTCTATCTCCTCACACTAACCCTACCCCTAAACCTACCTATCCCAGAAAACTTTCTGCATTTTTACATTTCCAAAAAAACTCATTCTGTATGATTTATAAGCTTGTTTACCCATGGGGACCTCTATTTAGGTCCCCACTGTGACATGAGTCCCCATGAGTCTGTGTGCATTCAGGTTGAAGTCCCCACCGGGATAGAAAAACATGAACACACATATACACACACACACACACACACACACACACACACACACACACACACACACACACACACACACACACACACACACACACACACACACACACAACACACAAACACACATTCCAGTATTGCAATCTTGACATCGCAGCCTGTTCATTATAGCCTTAATAAAATATAATAATAAAATAGTTAACCTAACATATAAAAATTACACTGCTCTAAATAGTCAGTAGTACAATTCGTACATTCACAGTAAGCACCGCACCACTGTGATGTTTCAAGCACATTTTTGCGCGTGTGAAGAGGATGATTTTTTCCGTCGATATTGGAACACGAGTGAAGAACAAAGCCTATAATAAAGAATAGTTTAGCATCCAAATACATCGCAAATGCTGAAACATTTTGATTCTAATGAGAGGGTTACGTGAGCCCAACAGTGCTTACTTTCGTTTTTATTTTTACATTAAATTTAAAAGATTTGTTGTGGAATATTTTGAGTGTATCATAAAATCAGAATAAGGTAATAAGGTTTCTGTCTTATATATATATATATATATATATATATATATATATATATATATATATATATATATATATATATATATATATATATATATAAAAATATAGCTGCGAGCAGCGATGAAGGGCCAAAGCCGGTGGCACCGCCACCCCGGTGCCTTTAGGTAACTAAAGGCAACAGGGTTGCGGTGCCACCGGCTTGGGCCCGTAATCGCTGCTCGCAGCTATATTTTTTATTTTGTATTTTTTTGGCAACCATTAAAACATCACAACTGTGTAAAATTTTTGACATTCTGTTAAACTGATGTTTAATTTACTGTAGTAAACTATTATTAAATTATTCCAAAACATGTTTAGCTGTCACAACTACAGTCATGGAATCAAAATGGAACATTCTAGAATATTGCAGTATTTATTATAAATGATTTATCTGTGTTCTACCAAATGTGAGTCGACAAGTAGAGGCTTGGTCATAGGGCTGGATATCGCCGTTAAAAATGTTACGATACCGATAGCTTGACTTCGATACTGGTTCCTGAATGATACTTTTTCGATACCAATTTTATGAAATCAGGTTTAACAAGATTACATTACAGATTGCCTAAAAACACCTTTGATTTATTATTTTCAGTTTGGTGACTTTTTTTAATACATTTTTTATACATACTCAAAGACACATATAGGCCACTGGGGGGCCGAATATATGCCTCGCACTCAAGCTTGCCGCAAAGCACTGGCAAAAGTAGCCTAATGATTATGAATGTGTCGGGGAAAAAATAGCAAGGAGACATTTTAATTGTTTATTAATAAACTAGTGTTTTCTGAGTCAGTGTTGGCCTCAAAGATGAAGGTGACATTCAGTGACTCGTCAGTTCTGCAGTTAAATATGTCACAGTACCAAAATTCCAGTACTTGGTACCAATACCATTAAAATGTTATGATTCTCGGTACCAATTTCGGTACCACAGCAAATTCTGGTGGAACTATTTTTCCTATTTTATTGAACTATTCGAATTTTTATTTTTAAATTAAATTCAACGAGTTTATTTATGATGGTAATCATAAGTAAATAATACATATAAACATTGAAGGCTACATGCTGTTTAAAAGTAAACATTGTTTATAAAAAGATTTTTAAAAAATGTCAGCAGAATAAATGTTTAAATGATCTTTTTGTGGTTTAATATTCACAGACACTAGTTTCTATCGGCTACAGTACTCCTAGTAAAAAAAGCTATTCTGGAGCCCTGCGCTTAGATAAATATGGAAGCGACTAAAAGCAACTGCCTATTAGTGGGGACCGAATATACCCGGTACTCTGTACTACAGAAATGGTATTGTCACATTTTCAAAATTTCAGCACAGAGTTGGTATCGATGTACCGTTACTTTTGACAACCCTATTAGCAGTATAGTGAACAAAAACCATCGCCTATAGAGACAAATTCTACTTTCTTTTGGATTACATAATCAGAGACTATTTGTAGGGCTGGACAATTAATTGAAAAGTAATCGAACCCTAAATTCAGAACCTAACCGACGTAATTTTCAAATCATTAATTGTAATCAAGGTAAAAAAAATTTTTTTTAGGTCATATCGTCCAACCCTAGATTTTGATTTAGTTTAAAAGTAGACATTTCAAGCTTTGTACAGATATATTTCTCATGTGTGTGAGGAAAGTAGCCTATTCTCTGAGTATCGCTCTAGTTGTTCTTGCAGTCCAGGACGGAGCAACTTTCTGCTAAGTTTATTCTGTGCACTGTCAAGTGCTTCATCAGATTTGTCGTGTTGCTGATCTTGTCGCAAATATTGCATTGTGCGCTGTTAGCAAAGTGGTTCCTCTCACTAACTATTTGCTGCAAAAGAGTTTCTGGCACCGTTTTGTACCATGTTCACGGAAAGAGTCTATTGTGATGTTCTGTCCTTATGCAATCTGAAAGTGAATTATTATTCTGTTTTATGGAGAGCACCACTAAACCAGTGTTTTTTCTGTGTCGATGATCATTAACCTTGCAAAATATCGTACTGGTGTCTGGCAAGCTCTCGGTTTATTTTTCCAGTGTCTCTGTGCGACTGAAACCCTCCATCAGAACACTTCATTTTCACTTTTTGCTGGAGGCGTTTCACATAATGTCAGAGAAACCTGAATCATTTGAGAAAGGCATTGCTGCTCTAAAGGGAGCGACTGACCCTGTGAACGTTTCAAAAGGCATTATTAAAAGATTTCCAGGCTTATTTCAACACCTCATTGTGTCCACTGACGTGCATCTCTGAAGACGCATGAAACGAAATCCATCGATTTTGCCTCCTGGATATTTACAGATGATTGTAGATTTGAAAGAGATCAGTCTTACACGTGTAGAATTCTACTCTCTGTTTCTGGAAACTGGAAGTTTGCGATTTGGAAAGAATATTGAAAATTGGTGGTGTTTTTAACCTAAAAGAAGCCTTTTTTATTTTAGAAATGCACTAACCACTGTATTCACTTTTCAGCGGGTCCATAGATGGAAACAATCAGCTCGTCATCAAAGGCAGATTCCAGCAGAAACAGATAGAGAATGTCTTAAGAAGATATATAAGTGAGTTTTCTTAAACATGCAGTAGTTGTGACTCGTAACAAGCCCATACGTTTTTTCATGCTTCGTATATTATAATCAATATTTATAGAAATATTTTTTATCTTAAGTGTGTGTGTCTATATATAGACTTTGGAAACATTACATGTTTTAATGTTTTTGAAAGAAGTCTCTTCTGCTTACCAAGGCTGCATTCATTTCATTAAAAAAATACAGTAAAAAGTAATATTGCAAAAAATTCTTACAAATAAAAAGAGACTGTTTTCTATTTGAATATACTTTAAAATGTAATTTATTCCAGTGACACAAAGCTACATTTTTTTTATTATTATAATTATTGTCAATATTGAAGAGTTTTTGCTGCTTAACATTTTTGTTGAAACTGGGATACCATTCAAACATTTGTGGGAAGATTATTCATCAAGGATGCGTTAAACTGGTAAATAGTGACAGTAAAGACATTTATAATATTACAAGAGATTTCTGTTTAATAAATGATTTAACAAATGTAATAAACTTCATGCAAATAAATGCTGTTCATTGAACTTACGTTTCATCAGGATTTTTTGATGAATAGAATCACCATTTCCACAAAAATATGCAGCACAACTATTTTCAACATTGATGATGATGAATATAATAAATGTTTCTTGAGCAACAAATCAGAATGTTAGAATGATTTCTGAAGGATCACGTGACTGATGCGAAGCTGAATTTTCAGCATCATTACTCCAGTCTTCAAAGGAAAAACGTACATTTTAAAATATATTCAAATAGAAAAGAGTTTCTTTTAATTTGTAATAATATTTAGCAATTTTGATCAAATAAATGCTGCCTTGGTGAGCATGAGAGACTTCTTTGAAAAACAAGTTGCTGCTCTGCATTACATGAGGAAAAAACCAGATTTATCCGAACTGATTTTGTTTTGCAGAGGAGTATGTGACATGCCACACGTGTCGGTCTCCTGACACAATCTTGCAGAAGGACACGCGTCTTTATTTCCTGCAGTGCGAGACGTGTCACTCCCGCTGTTCCGTTGCCAGCATCAAGACCGGATTCCAGGCGGTGACGGGCAAGAGAGCGCAGATGCGTGCCAAAGCCAACTAACGCCTGTCCCTCGACCATCACACACCTTATACGGCCCATCTGAACACCTGCACTCCACGGCCAAACTCAACACATCCACTCACACCCAGGTTCCTACGGAATCTCTGCGCCGTTCAGGAAGCCTGAAATTTCTAACCGAGATCTCGGCCATCTCAAGTACAACAGCTCCTTGGAGCTTTGAAATTGCCTATGCACATGGAGAGAGGTTTGATTTGTTGGGTCTGGCTGTGGAGCAGTGCTGTGAGATGTGAACGGAGAACACGGAGCCCGGAGGATTTTATGAATGAACTGTTGGTGAAATTTGTTGTTGCTGTATTACCTGCAGAGAAACAATTGAAATAAAATGCATACCAGCTGGGCAAACATGTGCAGTCTATGTTTCTGTGAAGAAGTACGTCTTGTCTAGAGAGACTGGATGTGATCAAGAAAGGAGCATTTATTTGCTTGAAATGTACTGTACCTTTTATTATGATTCTGTAAACGGACACTTCTATTCAGCCTCCTACGTTTTTTTCTGTACTTTAAAGGGATGAATATATGTTGATTAAACATCTCTTAAAAAAACTTTTTTTTAAATGAATATGAAAAATACGAGTTAGCCTGGCTCATTCTCTATATGCAATGTTTTTTCTGCTCCTGATGAAAATGATTGAATCTAAAGTGTTGCTGTGCAGTTGTCATAGAATAGTAAAATATTACAATAATGTTAATAAAGGGTATTGTGGGTGTTTTATACTTCAAATGATATTGCCCAGAACTGATAGTTACTCTGAAGAATGTGAAGTGAATTTGGTCTTTTTAAGAAAGTTGTAGCCTTTACATTTCTTCTGTCCAAATGAATCCACCAGGCCTGTTTAAGCTCCAAAGAGCCTCAAAATCCCACTGACATAAATCAAGGAAAGTTATTTCGACACCCAGCATTCCAGTGTATTCCTAAACATGTGATACTTTTACACAAATATCCTCAGTGCAGTGGGCCTCTTTGTGAACCAACTCAGTTGTTTATGTGACTGCTCAAAGTAGCACAGCTGAGTAAGTGTTTGATATGTCAGTCAGTCATCCTGGAGCAAAAAAATGGCAAAAAATAAATAAATATGAAACACGACCCTCAGTGTGCACAATCTGGACAGATCAGTTTTTTTTGCACCACATTAGATATGTTGAAGAAGGTAGTGCGAATTACTTTTTCTTATGTTACTTCTTTCACAAAAGGCTCATGGCACTGAAAATGAAGCGGAAGGAGAAATCACTAGCATTGGTAAAATTGCTTCCTAAAGCAAGATCTGTATTAATTGGCACATGTTTTAGACCTGGCTATTTTCAATTTTTTGTTTTGCGTGTTGAAGTACATCATGTATGTGTGCTTAGACCTTGATTAAAGTCATTACCAGCTCCAGGGACTAGACTGGTTAACATCCTCGATCACTCACAACACAAGGTCACAGGGATGAATAATGAGCATGGTTTGGAGGACTGGCCCGGACATGGCTGTCTCTGCTGCGTGGGAGGAAACGTGTTGGAGTGCAATAAAAGTCAGTCCGTCTGGCCGCTATGCTTTGAGTGTTGTGCACCTAAAACTGAACTTATCTCGATAGCGGATGCCAGAGCGTTTAAGTGGAATTTAGCCGTTTATCTATTGCCATATGTTTCAGTTTGACATGCTTAATGCCTTAAACTGATTGCTAAATTTCTTTGCATCATGTCATTATCTTTAATTATGGGGTCCTTATGTCTCACAGCTTGGACGTCAGATACTGTAAATCACATGCAGAACTTACTTGGATGGTCCAGAATCCTAACCTAACTCTACTCGCATATATCCTTATATGATCCATTATCTCTCCTTAATGTCCCCCCTCTAAATTCAAAAGCCAGTTGAATGAACAGCCGTTCTATCAATACTGTTAATAGCTTAACCAAAAATGAGAATTCTGTCATTATTTACCCTCATGACATTCTAAACATGTTCTAAACCCTTACCCGTGTGCCGTCATCTATTTAGCAGAACAAAAGAACGTTAAAAACTAGCAGTTACCAAAGTGATCAGTCTAATTTTTAGTTCTCAAACCAAACCTACATTTTTATGCAACTGATTTATGGCCAGTCTTTAAATTATTACTATTTTTTTCTGAAAAGCTTGGCTGTTTGTTAGATTCTTGATGATCTTTATAAAAAGTTTTTAAAAATAATAATGTCTAACAGCACAATCTGAGGTCTGTGTTACTTCTAATTATTTGTGGATAATGTCGCTAAATACAGTAGAAGACTAAGTGCAGTAAACACTATTTTAGCTCATTGTTAACATGAATTACCATGCTGCTATATGTTTTAACAAGTTGCATGCTGGTTGCATGTTTCAGCATGTTGTTAACATGATTTAGCACCTTGCTAGCATGTTTTAACACCTTGCTGCTAACATTGCTAACATGACTTAGCGCAGTGGTTCTTCTCAACCTCTCCTGACAGGCCATGTTTCTGTTTTAACCCTGAAATGGCACACCTGATTCAATTAATTAAAGGCTTAATGAGTAGTTGACTAATTGATTAATTCCTACTCTAATAACTACTCATTAATTGAATCAGGTGTGCCATTTCAGGGTTAAAACAGAAACATGGCCTGTCAGGGAGACTTAACACATTGTCCTAGGATAGTCAGTACGCTTTGTTGGTGATAGACAGCTTCAATACACTATAATTTGTATTGCACAAAGGTTTTAACTACCTCAATGAAATCAGATTTTTTGTAGATTTAAGAAAACCTCAAGTCTGATTCAGCTAGAAAAGATATAGCATACAAAGTCAGAACGGTCGGAAGGCCTGACCCGAGTTTGGTGGTTGGAGCTTGAAAACTCTTGGAGATGCTGTTTAAAATTTAGTCTTAGAAGAGGCAGCTTAAATAGTAGATCAGTATGCTGGCATTGTCAAGCCAACATAATAATATAACAACAAATACCAGTTTTGAGCTAGAGATGGTGTGGAGGTGCACTAAAATCAAGCCCCGCCCTCTTTTCAATATTCCGTTTCAGTCTGAAACACGATGCGCTTTCCAGGTCACGGACTTTATAACAAGGTATGGGATGGTATGTGATTCCCACTCACCCCAATAGCAGTTTCCTGGCTGTACATTCTAGCCTGCACAGTCCAGTTGAGCTGTTACCTGCGATAGCTGGAACTCCAGAAAGTCCTCCAACTGAGAATAAAATTGCGATGCGACAGATCTTTTCTTCAGTATTGCGACGTGCATCAAGAGTGTAATGGATTATCGAAAAAGAAAATATAAAGGGTTGGGACTTGGTTCTATTAACCGATTTTGAAATGTGCACTCAAATAGTGGAGGCAGATGAACACAAGCTTACAGGGGCGGGGTTTAACTGGACAGTGATTGGAGGAGTCCTGCATACATCATCATAGAGACGTCTGTCGTTTTCACTGCATAGTTAAGACATTTTGAGTAAACATTAAAAGGTCATTGTTTTTAAATGAAACATGCATGGATGAATTATTATAATATAATATCTCTATAATATGCCTTTAGATGTTAAAACTTCACAAATCGCATTGACAGCAAATCTTTTAAATATAAGGCAATTGTGTTTTTTCTCTAACCTTTTTGGACCTCTGCTTGTGGAGGAGTTGTGATATAGTGCGCTTCCCTGTACAGAGATTGCATTTACTGAAAGTTCTCTCCCATCCAGACCTCACAGGTCCTCGTACTGGCATATCTAATAGAGTGAGAATACATCTCTTGTCTTAAAGGTAAAGATTAGACAAGGTGCTGAGGATTACTCGATGCATCTGCGTTCAAACAGGTGTTTCACAAGTCATCATAGTTTATTTACATCTGTAAATATCTCTTGCAGTCTCGAAAGTGCAAGCAGAAGAAATATGCACATGTAATTAAAAATAGCCAACCTTTCTGATTCCGACTGGCATATAAATAAAACGAAAAACATTTCTGGAAAAGCACAAACAGACAGGAAAGAAGGGAGGACAGAAACATAATGAGGGTATTTACATACGAGGCGCCCAGATGTATAGAAAAAAAATGCATGTTAATGCATGTGTTTTCTGGGGGGCATGAATGCAGAATGTCTGTGAAATTGATCCTCTTTTGATGTCGCGTGTGTGTGTGTGAGGTTGTTGCTCTCAGGAACTGTGGCCTGTTTGTGATGGATTCCTTGGGGACGTCATCCCCGTCTCCCTCCTACCAAACAGCTAGTTTAGCTGTCCGTCTCATTGACAGCTGATGCTGGAGTTTGACGGCGCCTGTTGGTTTCAGTGTCTTCCCGCTGAGTCTGTGGTATTAAAAAAGTTTCCAGTCGACAGTGTTTCCCAACTCCCTGCTGTAATAAATACAAGGAAAGGAAGACAAGCATTAAGATGTGCTAGTGAAGAAAAACAGATACAAGAGCCTTGTACAAAGCAGGGGAGATGAAATGAAGAGCTTGCTGGATCTCAGCCAATTCGCTCATGTGGTTTTATTCTTCCTTAATTCCCTTTAAAGCTAAAAAAAACATTTATAAAAGTATTTTCTGCTGAATTTTAAGGACAACTAAAGCAGCACACACTCAGAAATCAATATATCAGGTTAAATATACAGAGCTACAACCTAAATGCTCTTTTGAAAGTCTATGCATCTTTCACAGTTTGTTGTACCATTCAGAGAGTGTGAAATCGATTGAGGTTTTCTAAACAGCTAACCTGAAGTTCTCTATGGTCCAGGACTGGCGTTATCTGACTTTCAAGATGTATTAGTTCACTTGTGCACTCAGAACCTCAAAGCCACGTGGATCAATCTCACAAAATCGGTCAAGAACATGCTTGGGTCATACATTTTTTACTATTATTATTTGTGTAATAACAATTATACAAAATACTTAAAGAAACGATTCATTATTAATTTCCATAAAGAAAGATTTTTTTTTCATTGTGACTATTTTTGACGTGACGACTAAGCACATTCCCCCTCACAATTCTATATATTTATATTTGTTAAATATTTTACTTCTTATATATGGAATACCTGACTCCTGTGCTGAGGTTTTTTACGGTTTAACTAAGATTACCCAATGAATTCAAATACACACACTCATATTTTATGGGGACTTTCCATAGACATGATTTTTATACTGTACAAACTGTATATTCTATCCCATTACACTAACCCTACCCCAAAACGGACCCATCACAGAAAACCTTCAGCATTTTTACATTTTCAAAAAACATCACGTTTCCTCATGGAGTCTGTGTGGGATAGTCCCCACTGGGATAGAAAAACAAGCGCGCGCACACACACACACACACACACACACACACACATACAAATATGTTTTACAGATTTAAAAAATATATATTTTTAACTTAATACAGTTCATTATTACACAGTGTGGGCAGAAAAATGCTTGATGGTCATAAAAGTAATGTAATAGTACAAAAAAAAATGTATACTTTATTTTCTAAATGCAAAATATTTATTACTGGGGTAAAATATGACCTGGGAGTTTTTTTTGTGTGTGTGTGTGTGTGTGTGTGAGAGAGAGATTCAACCACAGGTAACATAAACTTCCTCTGAAAGGCTCCTAATGCCGATCATTTCATCGAGGGAAGCGTGACCAATTGCTAATTTGTGGCCAATATGATGGTAACTTTGATTCGACCTTTCAGGGCAACATCGGTGGTTAGAATAAGAGGAGGCGGAAGCCGTGTTACTGGCGCAATAAGATTGTGGTCACGCACTTTAGTCAGACAAACAGAGCCCTGATCCACAAACAACACACAGAAGGATCAGGTGGAAGCCGCCATCAGATTCCACACTGTCCCGTGCGTTCGTGTAGCCAAACATATGGCAAAGTTTAGAGCGAAACAGAAGTTGAGCCGCTACACCTTGAAAACAGATTAGTAAGAATACCCACAGCTATTTCCCTTCATTTTGATAAACTTTATGCTCATAGGTCACAGACGCTGTATCCAAGCAAGTATGTGAAGCTCGCTCAGACCACCGAAGACGGACCTGATAGAGCAACGGTAACCAAATGACTCCAGTCAGAACGAAACCCTTACGACATTTACTTGGCAAACACCAAGCAGCATTTTCTGTCTGCCTAAAAACAAAAGAGATATTTGACCTCTGGAGAATGTACAAAAATGTATGTTGGGATGTAGAACTCATCTTTTGGATGAAAATGATTTTCTTAAGCTGTCTGGAGAATTTAGAAATACATTCATAAGCCAACACTGTACATCTGACTCGACTTTTAACAGTTTAACATTATCCAGTGACTTTAACATTAACTACTTCTTTCCCCCATTTATCCCCCATGTAGAATTTAAACAGTGCACACTATAGTTCAAAAGTTTGGGGTCAATAAGATTTTTTGTTTAAAAGAAGTTACTTTTATTCAACATGGAAAATTTTAATTGAGCAAGGCATTCATAATGTTATATTTATCAAAGAATCCTGAAATGATAGTCCACAAAATCATCTAATGCAAACCAGCATATTAGAATGATTTCTGAAGGATCACGTGACACTGAAGACTGGAGTAATGATGCTGAAAATTCAGCTTTGATCACAGGAATAAATTACATTTTAAAATATATTAGAAAACAGTTCTTTTAAATTGTAATAATATTTCACAATATTATGGTTTTTACTGTATTTGGTGAGCAGAAGACTTTCAAAAACATTTAAAAAAAACCAAATCTATACATATAAAATATTGTTCAACGTTTTAAATCCTCTCTTTGTGAGATGTTTAGCTTGGAAAGTTAGCTTTTTGTCAGAAACAAAACCCCTAATAATTTCCTGCTGTCATGCTCAATGGATCTTTAGTGACTCCAATTTGAGCTCAAATTACTCCATGAAAGCAGATTTAGTGGTTTGTACTCACTAACTTCAATTTTACAATCTGTTTTCTGCATGAAGAGCAATCTTGGTTAGATCTCGAAAGTCAAGCCTGGAAACTTGTAAAACATCTCATGGTTTGAATTATCACTGATCCAAGAATCCACTGTCCCAGCATTGAGTTCTTGCCTTTTATTGAAGAATGGAATCCATTTCAGATATGTGATTGTTTTCCTGAAGAGAGGAGAGATAAGAAATCATATTTAGGAGACAGCTAACTTTAACGTGTGAGGGTTTGATGATTTATAAACTGATACATCTCCATTTCTTGCCCTGTTTTTTAAGCACACCCTCCTCTTCTTATAGTCTATTGTCTCCAGAACAATGTCATTTCCATTCCCCATATACATGTCTTCCTCCCTCTATCCATACATGTATCTCACCATGTCCTCGTCGCACTCCTCGTGTGTGTGGTCCTCGCTCTCCTCCACATCACTGTTCTGCAGGTCCTCTGACTCGGAGCCTGACTCGTCCTGGGACGGTTCGCTCTTCACCTCATCTGCCTTCTGCAACTCTGCACACAGAGGAACGTTTAAAAACAAACATCACATTTTTGGAAATGGAACCTTTACACAAATCAGAAAAAAACTTTGAATACATTTTTGTTTTTTTTGTTGAGTATTATATTTGATACATCAGGCTTTTATGGCTCATATACTACGATTTAGTGAGAATATGGAGCTCATGTTGAGGAGGAAAGAAATGTGCAGTTTGGTGCAGTTGCTGATATTTATATGGCCAACAGGTAAGATGAAATTCTGATAGCTTGTAATGTAAATCAATGAGACTACTTGCGTAAAAATGTATATTAATATCAGTTGTCAATAACATGTTTTAGTAAAATTAGAGAGACATCAAATCAAAAAATGATTTATTGCTTGACTTATTAGGACACAAATAATACAATTTCATGTTTGTTTGTTTTTAAACATGACTTATTTTTGATTTTAATATTTGTATCGCCCCTTTGGGGGTATGAATTCATTAAAAAAAGAAAGATTGTTTGGAAATGCGTATAACAATCATTTCAGCAATAAAAAAAAAAAAAACATTTATTCTCTTATAACTTAAACTAAACATTCTTTGTAAAATACTGTTGAACGATAAATATATTGCCTATTTATGAATATATTAGCCTACTGTATCATATTTAATATGCAAATTTCTAGGGCCTATAATTGATCAATATGACCAAACCTTTTCTGAAAAACCTGTTGTACACAATCTACTTTATGACTTCTGACTGATAGTTCATACTTTTTTTTTCTATTGCTCTAAAATGTTTAATGGTTTTTATAGAGTAAAATGTTAGATAAACATTTACTGGACTGAAGCAACTTGGGTCTACTTGATTATTTATACACAATTTTTTCTTTTTTCATTTAAAATTCTTTTTGCATTTTATCATGTTAATATCAAATATGACACAAAAGGCTTTTGGCCTTGACATTTTAAATTGACATTTATTTGTCCATCTCTCTCTTTGCAATTAATTGCATATATAAGCCATAAAAGCCTGATGTATGAAATATGATACTCAACAAAAACACATACAAATCTCTGTGTGTGTGTATATATATATATATATATATATATATATATATATATATATATATATATATATATATATATATACACACACACAGGTTTGCATGTGTTTTTTGTTGAGTATCATATTTCACACAAACACACACATATAAATATATGTATGTATGTGTGTGAAATACGATACTAAAACAAACCCGCATGCAGACCTGTGTGTGTATGTGTGTGTGTGTGTGAGAATTCATCATCATATATATATATTTTTTTTTAAGTTGGAGGGCCTGTAGCTTCATTGGAGTGCGTCCCAAAGGATCGAACTGATTTTATAAAACAGGCCACAAAAAAATGATGAAGTCTATAGACCATAGAGTCTACTTCAAACCCCTAAAAGGACGACGCGTCCCCTGAGATACAGACAGATTCTGACATTTTTTAACATAAACGTAATAAGCTAACGCTTACCAACAACTTTTTAAACATGTAAGTCCGCTGCAGATAGTTTTTACATATGTGAAATATATCAGCTTTTATGAAGGGGAGTAGATTTCCCACTACAGGTGCTCATGTTGTTTTTAAATTCCCGAGAGCTAAATAAAGAATGTATAAACCAGTCGCCAGATCTAAATATTCACAACAAACACTCTTTCAACATGAAACCAAGAAATGAGACCTACACTTTTACTGCCTCTCCCCACAGCCTCTCAAATGTTTGTATCCCCCAGGATACAATAAACTTTTTAGGGTTAATGAAGTGTCTTTGCAATGCTTAAACGCAGCATCTGTGTCAGAACGCATTGGGGATTATCTGTTCTCTTCGTCATGAAGAATCACCATCCAAATTCTTACATCCAATAAACAACAATGACATCTCTGTACAGACACAATTCAAGAGCAGTCACGTAAAAAAAAAAAACTGTTTTACTATTGCCAAAGTGAAGAAAAACTTGGAGCTTGCTTTAATTTACAAATCAGCCCAGTTGAAAAGTTCGGAGAATCCCAGAGTAAGTGCTAGTCGTCGTTCCTCCCTCTCGGGGGCTTTTAAACCGTCTCGTCCTCAACAGTCACAATGAGCTTGGCTGTGCAATTGAGTGTGATTAGACACGAGCCATTAGCCACATCATATCAACTCGTACACATACGAGGCAGGAGAACGAAGCTGGTGTCCGTGTGTAAATAAGCACGAGAGGCACGTTACGTTCTGTCGTGATGCTTGTCAAATGCTGATGTGAAACAGAGGGACAAATCTGCGAAGTTTGATTGGAGCCACTGAGCCGTGAAAGCGTTGAACCTGGTGCGACCCTGCAGTGCCGTGCTGAATCAGCGCTTTACACTCGCTCACTGCTGAGTGTGTTTGTGCGGACAGTAAAACGCTTGCTGGGGTTTCATATGATTAAAAAAAGCCCTTTGAAAGCTTTTCTCAAAAAAGAAGTACCGAGAGAAAGGTATAACTGGCAGAAAGAGGCATATTTTGATGAAATCGTTCCTAATAGAATACAATCTTGATTTATCACCACACAAGAGATTCTGTCCTACAGAATAATACAGTATTGTGTGCGTACAGTATAAATGCATATTTCTGTTCAAGTCACTTTGGGGTCACTTTATTCAGCAAGGATGCATTAAATTGATCACAAGTAACAGTAAAGACTTTTACATTATTAAAAAAGAAATGTGCATAATATAAGAAACATAATAAGAAATGTGCCTCGTCAAACTTTTTGTTCAAAAGAAAGTAAAAAAAAAAGCTCTTTTTTAAATAGTATTTTCTTGTAACAATGTGTGTTACAAAGGATTTCTACTATTTAAACTCTCTATTCATCAAAGAATCCTGAAATAAAAACATGTATTATGGTTTCCACAAAAATAGTTGTTTCAACGGTTGTTTGTTTCTTCAACAGCAAATCAGCATATTAGAAGTGACACTGAAGACTGGAGTAATGATACTGAAAATTCAGCTCTGCGTCACAGGAATAAATGACATTTTCATCTTAAAATAACTGTTTTCTAATACATTTTAAATTGTAATAATATTTATTTATATAATACGGTTTTTACTGTATTTGGTGAGCAGAAACCCCCAATATATATATATACTTTATAACATCTCTCTTTGTGAGATGTTTAGCTTGAAAAGTTAGCTTCTCGTCAGAAAAAACCCTTATCATTTCCTGCTGTCGTGCTTAATGGATCTTTAGGGACACCAAATTGAGCTCAACAAATTACTCCATGAAAGCAGATTTAGTGGTCAGTTTCCACAAAAATATGAAGCAGCACAACGGTTTTGAATATTGTCAATATTTTTTGACAAATCGAAAGTTTAAAAGAATAGCATTTATTTGAAATAGAATTTTATTGTAACAATGTACAAGGTTTGCTGTAACTTTTGATTAATTTAATGCATCCATGCGGAATAAAAATCGTACTGACCCCAAACCTTTGAACGGTATCGTTTGCGCGCGTGTGTGTGTGTGTGTGTGTGTGTGTGTGTGTGTGTGTGTGTGTGTGTATAGGAGATATATGACATGGCACCTGCGGCACAGCATTTGTCCTCTGTGATCTGGTCAAGACGTCCCAGCAGCGCGTCGATGTTGGACTTGATCTGCGTCAGTTCTGATTTGATAGCTTGCAGCTCTGTAGATTTCACTGCTCACACGTACACACAAGATTAACAAGAGAACACAGTGTTTTAGTTTAAATCAGGTTTATATATTGCCATAAAACCAAAAACCAGAGCAGAGCACTAGTATTCTGACTCCCAAGACAAATGTTTTTTTCTGCTGTTATATTGAAACATCCTAAATCCTAAACCTGACATGTTAATCGGTCAAATGGCTCAAAGGCCGGTTCAAGAGTTTATCCAGTCCATAAGTCACATTAGTCATAAGTGAGTGCCCTGGCTCTGAAGAAGAAGATCTTGAGATGTCACGTAATTGAATCAAGATACAAATCTGGAATCCTGACCATGAACTCACTTAAAATACCAGTTGAACTCACACTTGTGTTTGACAGAGCTGTTGGGAAGGAGAGTGGATCTGGACAGGAGCTTGACAGGTAATGACTTGACCCTGCGGACAACCGGCACTGCCACACGGGGGCGCTTTACTGGAACTGCTCTGGGCACTGGTGATACTCTGCCTCGGTACTCAAACAGTCTGGAGACAGAAAGACAGATATGAAGAAACGAACTGCTTCATGCAACTTTTACTACTATCTATGAGCATATCTGGGTCATGTTGAATGAAGTTTTTTTTTTTAAACCAATTAATTAAAAAAAAATTTTTTTTTTTTACTGTGTTCAAGAAATTGTATTTTCCCCAAAGTAAACAATAAAAACACCATAACCCCTCCATTTTCAATTTACATATGTGAGTTTGTTGATGACAGATTTGAAAAATATAACTGACAATCCAACATATGTATCATTAAAGTTCACCTATAAAGCACTGCATTATTTTTTAAAACTTTTTTGCACCCAAAAATGGCAAATTTTTCTTCCATATTTTTATGGTGTCATAGATATAAAAAACTATTTTGTATATACATATACATATATATGTGTGTGTGTTTACACTTGAATATCATAATAATTCATCATAATTGCATATATCAAAGTACTATGGTATTATATAGTATTGTTATCATTAAACTAATGCTAAAATAATTCAATTTTTGGGTAATTGAAATAAAGCGGAACAAAAACAAAATATAAATATCTGATGGAAAACTTAAACTTAAACAAATTAGAAATGTTGCCTTTGCAACTAACTGAAATAATTAAGTTTAAGTACAAAAATGACAAACAGAAATAGAAATAAAACTAAATAAAAACTAAGAAAAAGGACATATTACTAAAAATGACTAAAACTTGAAGATAAATCAAAATATGAATAAATACTGTAATAATATATAAATAATACTAAAGTAACACTGGTATAATATACTGTTAAAATATGCCTAGATAGAATTTTTATCCTTAAATTGTTTAGGGGAAAGTAAAAGCAAAGTGTGATCTTTGAGCAGAGCGTGTTTGAAGTTCTTCCGATCAGAGAATATCTGCTTTCATCCATCACACATCGACTCTTCGTGAACAGAACGAGAGATGTTTCCGACTCAGAGGAGCTCGCATCTACATCTCGTATATACTGACAGTGTTCGTCTCTGCATTGTGGCACGCAAGCCGAAATTTGGCCCAAAGTGAATCCAATCGCTATCAAACATGAAGGAGGTGATGTGGCAAGAATAAAGTGGGAGAAGATACTTTTGCCTTCAAAGAGAAGAACGTCTGCTGCCCAGACAGGAACCTAAAAGCAACCAGCTGGCCTCCCATATGCAATCTATGCAGCTTTATTGACTGATCCGCAATCCAAGAGATTAAATTATTGGATGCGTTTGCTGAAAAATATCGACTGCAGTCAATGTCGCCCTGAGACAGCTGTAAGTCAGGGAGCAGAGATCACAAGAGAGATATCAATAAACATGTCAGCTCGTCATATGGACGCAATATCCCTTACATCTGCAAACAAGTACATCCAGCTGAGTCTCTCAGCAGGGTTTCCATAGCTACCGAAAAGGGACGCCGGCCAACCGTGCGCTCGCCAAGCCAAAGTTTGCTTAACGGGTCGTGGAGGGAGTTCTTGTGAAATGCGTATTTTTTCTCTGTCTGTCTTTCTTTCTGCAGCTTACAGCTGTGTGTGAGTGATTTTACGAGTTCCTTTAGATTCAGCCAAGTTGACATGAGAAAATGTATTATGACAGGAAGAGCCGTGCTAGGGAGAGAACTCTGAGCTTGACTTCATTATAAGTCACTGGGTCACTGCACTAAAAATGGCTCCACATAAAGCCTGGGTGCCGAGTTAAGAGTTCTGGTCAGCCTATTTTAGCTTGAGCAAAAAGTGCTTTTTGCACTCAGTCAATCAAGCATTTCAGTAAATGGAATTAGTTATTGTACTAGAGCATCTTGGTTACGCCCACTGAGCGGGAGAATGCTTTCAGCGTAAAGGCCGTAAAAAACACACAAAGCATCTAAAACGGGAAAGAGCTTTGAGATTGACTGTACAAATAGATTCTAAGGAATCTGAGGAATATTTCACAGACTGAAGAAAGCTACAGAAAAGAGAAGCAATCGCTGCAGTTCACAGAAACAAAAAACGTGGATTTGCAGTTATCATTTTGTGTCAATATGTTGAATTTTGGGGTAAAATCATACCCTAGATGTTGTATCTATTGACAACTCTATTTACCATCTTACTGTATATTTTGCATAATATTGGATGTTTTTAAACACTGACAAAAAAGTTTACGGGCTGGACGATGTGATGTTATATATATAACATTAATGTATATATATAACATTTCGACAAAAGCATTTGTGCAAAATCATGGACTCACCTGTCATAGAAGTCATCTCTGTAGTAATCATAGTCAAAATCATAACCACTGCAGGGATTAAAGACACAAAAGGCATCATTTTAAATATAAGTGATAAGGAAATACATTTTCAACATAAAAGGGAGACTGAAATTGTAACTGTAATTAGTCATTTTCAACTTAGATACTATGAAGTCTTCACTTGATTTAAAGCTATTAAATATTTTCACCATTATAGAAACTGAAAAAGATACACCCTATATGGGGCAAGTTGTCACAATGCTAACACACGTTAGAACGATTGATATACTTTTATTTGAAACGCTAAAATCTAAAATAAAAAGCAGTAAAACATAGTACTGTTCAACTTGTCTTCAGTGTCACATGATCCTTCAGAAATCATTCTAATATGTGACCCTGGTCACACGGGTCAATTTTTTGAAATTGAGATTTATACATCATATGAAAGCTGAATAAATAAGGATTCAAAAGGATAATATTTGGCCGAGATACAACTATTGAAAATCTGGAATCTGAGGGAACAAAAAAATCGAAACATTGAAAAAATCGCCTTTAAAGTTGTGCATTTACAATTGTGCTGCATTCACTCACAAAAATAAATGTTTTATATCTTTACAGTAAGAAATTTACAAAATATCTTCATGGAACATGATCTTTACTTAATATCCTAATGATTTTTGCCATAAAAGAAAAATCGATCATTTTGACCCATACAATGTATTGTTGGCTATTGCCACAAATATACCCGTGCGACTTGTGACTGGTTTTGTGATCCAGGGTCACATATGCTGATTTGCTGCTCAAGAAACATTACTTATTATAATCAATGTTGAAAACAGTTGCTTTATATTTTTGTGAAGAACGTGATACATTTTTTTCAGGATTCTTCGATGAAAATAAAATGAAAAAGAACGGTATTTATTTGAAATGGAAATTTTGTGTAATATTATAATTGTCTTTACTGTGACTTTTGATCAATATAATGTGTCCTTACAGAATAAAAGTAAAAAATCTCTTTTTTCGCAACATTTCAAAAAAACGTCCTGACCCCAAACTTTGAACGGTAGTGTATGTATATTTAAAAAGAAGACTATTCAAAAAAACAAATATTTAAGCAATGAAACATTTATGAAAACTGGAAAAGGTAACACAAAGATACTGTATCAAATCATTCTCTTGACCAACAAACTGTGATTAATGAAATGTGTAAAATGACATGTAACTAAACTAAATGTGTTTATGTGTGGTTTGTTGCTAAATATGTTGTTGAGTTGGTTAATAATACACACTGTAATATTATATTAAATGTTCTGCAATCACCTGTATAATGTCGCTGCGGTCCTCTTTAGTCCTTTAGGCCTGTTGGGTTTGGGTTCACCAGCCATGTTAATATCTGTGAATATAAGCGGAAAACACACTTTCAGTCTAAAGTATCAATAATCGCCTTAAGAAATGCAGATTTTAAAAACTAATTCTATAAAAATGATCACTGAGCGGACATACATAATCAAACAATGACAGATGGCAGAAGCCTTTCAAAATGACATCTGCAGCTATTTGATAATTGCAAGTTACCGGGGCACTTGGGGCTGTTTTCTAATGACTCTGTAATTATCACGGTGCACTGACATCACGGACACTTGTCATTAAGTGGGAGTGCTCTGATTTGCATAACCACATGCTCGTTGTGTCCACCAGAGGGCACTCCACACCCACTCAACTAGCCTGGAACGATCTCACGTCTCCGGCCGCACTTCGGCCTCCTTGGCTTCCACTTTATAACAGCAATGACAGGATGAGAAGCAGAAAGAGAATAATGGATAGCTGCCTCTGAAGCAATGGAAGACATAGCTCTGTCACCAGATTTCATATTTCGAGCACTCGAGTGAATAGAGAAGTGAGGTCTGAGACAGCGAGAGGTGCTTGTGTTTGAGGGAGAGCTGTCAGCTGCAGCTCCGGGACTGATTGGCCAGTGGAGAACGAGTGGGGGCGTGTGAGTGACAGGTCACCGGGGCTGTCAAGCAGAAGCCAAAGGCTCCGTGGAGCGAGAAACAGCAGCTAATCTGACCGCCCAAAAAAACATGTATGTCATCAAGCAGCTGCGGAGGGCTGGAGGGCAAGAGAGAGACAGAGAAACAAAGATGGGAACAGAAGGAGACAGAGATCGAACTAAACAGACGGGATTGAGCAGGGACAAGAGAGAGATAGAGACGTGGAAGAAGGAAGCGAGCAAATGAACAACTGTCTGATGTCCTCAGCGTGACACGAACACCTGCCGCTGACACACCTGTCCTGTTCCTCATTTATCTGAGGGGGGCGGGGTCGGTCCATCGGTTGCCTGGATACCAGCCCAGCTGAGAAACCAATCAGTGTCTAGAGGTCACCTCGTAGAGGACACGCCATTACCGGCTGGCATGATGAGGCTTAAAACTACTTGATAACTGAAATAGCACTGCGATAAATAATATGACCCCCCCATTGACGGAGCGTAATTCATTTGAAGGGTGGCACACGCTAAAGACACAGATATAGATTTCCCAGAATCTAGTAGGCTAAGTATGTACTGTATTGTAGGAATTGTTTATTGTCTGTAATGAGTTGCTCCGAACACTGAGGCTATGTTTAAAACATCCTGCAATACGACTCTTGCCATTTCCAGTTGTATAATAGCGTATAATGTTTTTCTGTATGGAAAAATGTCAAGTGTAGCCTACAGCAGAGCATACTGTACGGAATACTTTATCCCACAATGCAATGCGCACTCAACTTTCCATTCCCAGAGTGATGATTGAACTATAATATCAGTTGATTATTAACATCTCCTTCTGGACTTGCTATTTGATCAGACTGCTGTTTAATAAACATCTCTAACTAAATATTGTTTTAAATAAATAAATACAATTATTATTTTATTAATGTTTAATTAGGCTATTATTATCAGTAGTACTAGTAGCAGTGTTACTAGAGTATGTAAATATAACAAGAAAAAAAATTATGTTGTTTCTTCAATACAACTCCTGTTTTAAATATTTATCATTGCATACATATTTCACATACAATAAACAATAGTAGGCAGCATCCAGTAATCAGTATATTAGTACCTAATAAATAAATAAATATTAGATTTATAATAATTATATAATAAATAAATCATAATTTCACAGTATATAAACATAACAACTCTCTCTCTCTATATAGTTATTATTATTTATTATATTAATGTTTCTGTTCTGTTTAAACTACTGTTTGAAATGTTTATCAATGCATACATATTTCACGTACAATAACAAAATAGTAGGCAGTATCCATTAATTAGTTTATAATAGTAAATAATCAGTACTTAATAAATAAATAGAAATTGTATTATTATTATTATATAATAAATAATTATTATTACAGTACATAAAAATAACAACTCCTCTCTCTCTATATATAATTATTATTATTATTTATTATATTCATGTTTCTGTTCTGTTTAAACTACTTCATACATCTTATTTTACACACTATAAAAAAGCAATAGGGAGTATCCAGTCATTTGTATGCTATTATTCCATTCCAAACAAATCCACACTGGCATAGTGTATGCTTATATTTTTCTCTCTTGTAAGTGCCCCACTTTTAAAATATGAATCAATACAAGCATTCAACAACTACATGGAAAAAGTTCAATGCAACCTCAGAATTGATGGAGGTCAAGTGCCCTGAATAGTGGAGAACGATGCTGTCCCATTGGCCACCTTATAGCCTAATGCTGATCTACTTGCAGTGCACTATACTGACCTCCGTCTGACCCTCCACAGTGATGGCCACAGGAAACTGTCATCAATAGATATTAATCTTAACAGTGTCATGGGGCTGGCTCTTGGCAGCAGTCATAGGGCTAACCAAACACTCTACAGGGTGATTAAAAATTGCTCCGACAGCAAATGCTGTGCACTTTTTTTAACCTCGGAGAGATGTCATTCAAACGGGATATATAACCAGGGTAACCAGACGTCACGTTTTTTCAGCTTTATTTGTAGTGTCCCGACTCTATGAAAAAATCATGTTTTGTCCAGTATTTCATCTTTCCAAAACTTTCTTTATTTATGAGTGATAGAGTAAGTAGTAATCTTGTGTCACGCAAGAATAGCCTAATCAAAGATAGCCAATAGCGTCATAGTATATTTTGTAGAACAAATCAATCATCCAATCACAATTCTCTATCGATTAACTTGCAGTTAGTGAAGGCAGGATCCGGCGTCAGTGTCAGTTATAGAAAGCGCAAGCGAGATCAATTCGGACGCGAAGACGCTGTGCTAATTACAGCACGAAAAAAACCCATTAGAGGGTAGGCCTATGTATAAAGAAACAGTATACGCTGAAATGTGGACAGCCGACTCAGTGTAACAGCAATGAAGGCAATGCTTTTCGTTAGACTACATACATTTTTTATATACAGTAGTGGCCAAAAGTGATGTCCGGAGAGGATAATTTGATTGCACTTTATTTTAGTTACATTGTACTTACCCAAATAAGTACTGATTAATTAACTACATGTAGGGGAGCGCGGGGCACAACCTAACGCGGGGTTAGTTGTAACACGCTTGTTTTAAATACTTCCGCACATGCTTGGATGACGAAACTTTGTTTATTTACTAGTTGCCATATCAACACTATATAGAAAAAAAAAATCCGCCAAAATTATTTTATTTTTGGAAGATATCCATAGACATTTATTAAACCATAGCAAAAGTAAATTTCTTACTTAAGTTAATTTTTCATCTCTATTTTTTGTGTTTATTTAAAATAAGACAAATCTGATATTAGTTTAATCTCCAAGATGTTATTTAACAGTTGAGATAGTTATTTAATGTTTCGCTAACTAGCAGAAGACTCGTAGCAGGGTTTAAATCCCAGTTGTGCAAGCGGGGGCATGTTGTAACACTGCGTTACAATGTGCCCCTATTAGAAATATGCTATTATATTCTATACTTGTATTAATTTTATTGAGAAAACGTGAGAAAAAGGTGAATAAAGACTGAGAGTCAATGTTCAGAAATTACTAATTATTTATTTGTTTTGAACTATGTTGTATAGCTGTGTTTTCATGTGTTCGTAGTCAAAACTCAAAAATTAGTTTATATTTAATTATTAAAAATTGCCATTATTTTATATGAAAAAGTTTTTAAATTGTATTTTATTTAGAAAATATTTTAGTTTGTTTTGTATATTTTTTTTATTAGATCAGATAACATTTTAAGCTGCCATATGTTATGTTACAATGTGCCCCACACATGTTACAATGTACCCCACCTATGGGGCATGTTGTCACATTTCACTTCCATTCTTTCGGGGTATATCAAGAAAAAAAGTATATACTGTATTAATAAAACAAAAACACATAATTGTACTAGACATGTGGGAAATTAATGTGGGGAAAAAATAAATACTCTGAACCATAAGTAGATTTACACAAACTGAGAAAGTCAAAAAGCGTTAGGTTGTGCCCCGCTCTCCCCTACTTACTATAGAGGTACATTTAGGGTTAGCGTTTGGTTTAGGGTTAGTTAGGGACCGTTCGGTATTTATGGAATGGACCACCGGAGGAAAATAGGGGAGGGTCATGTATTTTTATTCTTTGTTGAGGGGAGGGTCATCCAACTTTTTTTAGTCTAGGGGGAGGGTCACCCAAAATTTGTATTGTATTTTGTATTCATGAAAGCAACTAAATTTCCAAGTGGCTTGTTTGGTGCATATTATTCCATGTAGCTCCATGTAGCTCTCTCAGTCTCGGCCCCCCATCGCTAGCAGAAATCGTTTGACAGTGCGCGCTCGCATACGCGCTCAGAAAAAATGCATCATGTCAGAACAGAACGCCAATGAAATGTTTACCCGGCAAAGCTTTAAAGCACGAGCAAATAGTGAACTTTTGTGATTGTGAATAAGTGCAGTGTCCTGTCCTGTGAGTGTAAATCTACCGCTGCGAAGTAACGTCACTGACATGAAGCTGGAATGGCCGAATGACTAGCTCAAAAGTTTCACAATGCCTAGCATAATATTCTTTTAAAGCTTCAAACCAACAGCAGAAACGGTAGGAAGTTAGGAACATAAGTCAAATGTAAGTAACATAACATAAATACCTGGTCGAATTTCTGGCAACTTTATTATAAAATTAATTTAACATTCCTATGGCCACCTTTCTTTATTAAAAAATGGTAACACTTTATAATAAGGTTTCATGGATAAATAAAATGGAATCGCCTCTGCACAATAAGGAAATTACTTTAATCAAACCATATTGTTGATGAAAACAATACGAGAACAAAAAAGTGCTAGTTATTAATAATAACGCATTAATGTTTTGGGGAAAAAACATCGGCGCGCGCTGAAGCTGAGAGAACGAGCGTTAAACTGAATCGCTTTGCTAGAAGGTTAATCAACTCAACGGTTGCTGAAGAATGCAAGTAAACCCAAAGAATTTACAACTTTTTATTACAATAGTGTATAGGCTACAATTATAATGATATGACAGTCCCAATAGCTTTTAATGTTTTGCGTTGCTGCTTGATCGCGCGCATTGAAGCTGAAGAGAACGAGCACCGGGAAACTGAAGAACATTTCAAGTTGTTTAAATCAACGAAGCGCATCCTATTTGATATTAATCAGATATTTATATTACATCAAACTCAAAATTATGATTTATATCTGAACAAAATGACGTGAATGCACAAGCGAACTAGACTGTGCTGGTCAGAATGTGTTATCCCTGTTATGGACGTGCTTTAATTGTCATGGTTGTAAAAACAAAACAAAAAAAACAACAACAATGGCTATCTGAACATCTTTGCCAAGCGCAAACCAGTACAGAAGTAGGCTAATCAATAAATTATTGGGGAGGGTCATGCCTTTTTTCACAATCATTTTGGAGGGTCATAGAAAAATGTATTGCTGGCGAAGGGAGGGTCAAGTCTTTTTTGATAATTTATCTCAAAACTCCTCCGGTGACCCCTTAAATACAAAACGAACAGTCCCTTACTTGTAATTATGCATCATTTACTGTTATTACTATAGTAAGTACTTGTAGTAACGCTTAACTATCACCTTAAATTAACTTTAGTGACCAAAATAAACAAACAACAAAATGGAAGTAAAGCGGCAGCCCCTCATGAACGTCTGCGCATATAAAACAAACCAAAACAGGGCTGGTCCTCTCTTGTCCTTCACTGTCATCGCTCCTCCTGTTATCCTCTGAGACCGGAGGAGTTAATGAGCTCATTAACACTCGCACCACCAGCCTTCCTCCATTTCCAAAGCTCTCTGCCCTGCCCTGCTTGCCACAATGACCATTTTCCTAGGCCAGACATCATTCACATGTCATGTGTAGATATGAGTGTGGTGTGGGGGTGAGGGTTCCTGTCCGTCCCTTATACCACTCTGAGAAATCTGATCACCCTATATACAGTATAACACACCCATACGGTATACTAGCAGATTCATTTTATTGTCCAACTCACCGAGGGTCTGTCCAGCAAGCACACGTCCATTTTCTCCAATGACTGCTCCACGAGCGTGTCTCTCATTGGCGTATTGAATGAAGGCGTAGCCTTTGTGAACCGAGCAGCCCAAAACTCTGCCATATTTGGAGAAGATCGTCTCAACGTCGCTCTTTTTCACCACCGCTGTGTTCAGGTTGCCAATAAACACGCGTGAGTTGATAGATTTGGGGTCATTTTTGTTGGTAATGTTGCTCGTCTGGACTTTCAGTGACATCTTGGTTAAAATGTGAACAGCAGTCTGGGGAAGAAACAGATCATGAAAGTTTAGACCTTTTGCATACAGTGAAATGAACAAACCATATTCATGATTGGAACATACATAAAGCTCAATTTTGAAGATTTCTTAGAAAAGATGATGAGTGGTGTTACAATTACTTTTGTGGTGGTTAAACTTTAATTAAATGTGTAAAATCAAAGAAATAAGAAATATATAAATGAAAAACAAATAGTTAACTTTCAACAAATTCAAATTATAATAATTACAAGTATTATTAATTATTAAAAACATGTATTATTAATGTGTATTATTTATAAAATAATACATATTATTGATAATAATAATTAATAATTATTTTTAAAAACATTATATTTGAACATTTTATTATTATCATCATTTTCATCATCATCATTATAAAATAATAACTCATATTAGTTAAAATAATATTAACATTATTATTATTAGTAGTAGTAGTAGCAGCAGCAGTAGCAATAATACTAATAGTAATAAAAAATAATAAAAAAAGATAATAAAAAAACTCTCATTCCAGGCCCATCCATAGAGAGCCATAACAGATAGGCCTATATCTGAGGCTTTAAAGGTGCTGACTGTGGCTGTGAACAAACATGAATCAAGCTGATCATGGACACGCCCTGACCTATATCGCTTAATTAATGAAGACGTGATCAAAGCTCTCCTGACATATGATGTACATTTCTCATGGGTGAGATTGGCTACACCCTACGCAGTGAAAGAAGACAGGACAGTAATTAGCTCACTGATCAAAGTGTTAATGATAGGCCACAACAAAGAACAATCACACATGAGATCTCTGTAGTGTCTCAGTTGTTTCTCCTAGACTGCAATGGGATTCAACTGAGAGCAAAGGGAACTTTTGCGTAAGTCTCCTCTAGAGTTTCAAAAGATATCTCAATAATGACTCCATTTACTGTACATGCACCATCATAATGCGATTATAATGAGATTTAGGTAATATTACGATTAAACTTTACCTTATATAAACACAATACTTAGATCAAATTGATGCAATTAAGCTCATAATCGTAGTAACCATAATCATAAAATATGTGGCGCATGTCGATTTTAATCGTAATAAACAGGCATGTAAACACTTTAATCGCATCTATTCCACTCTGACCAAAGTGCGCATTTGACGTACACGGATGATGTCGTCATGCGCAGATTCGTTAACAAAGTGGTAAAGAATGCTTCACAATCTTTGTGATGCTGAAAAAACTGAGTTCATGTTGACAACGTTGCACGACATGAATGTAATGGAGTATATTGATGCTCGAAAACATATACAGTAAATTAAGACAGTTTTAGGCGCATCACCAAAAAAATCCAATACGTCCATAGAAACCACATTTCTTAGTGAATAAACACAATGAAAATTGCATGTAAACAGGAGTTATGAGGTTTGCTTTTGTCATCTAAACATCTCACTGCGGTTAAGTCTACCCTGATTATTGGAAATAACTACCCGATCTCATGGGAAAACGTAATTTACGAGGAGGCGATTTCGTATAAATTCGTACATTTTGATTCGTACAAAAACATTCGATTTTGAAAAAAGGAATTTCATTATGAAGGACCACCCCTAACCCCGCCACTGGGATTTAAACAGATTATACGAAAACGTACGAATGAGATCATGCGAATTAGCCACCAATTCAGCAAAACGTAAAATAGTTACGAATTGCCGCGAGATTGTGTTGGAAAATCACATTACTGATGCACATGCAAACATAGTCAATGTTTCAAACAATCCTTAGATTTGCCAAGATACCAAAGTCTAGGGCGAGTGAAATGCCTTATTTTGCTTAGGACACAAAAGACCCAGATCCGCTACTGTTCATGACACCCACTATTCACAATCAAATCAATTCCCATTGGATACATTACAGTGAAGTAAAATGGACTGTGTTTCATGAGCTACAAAAGAGCAACCTCCAATCAATTAAGTTTTCCTCTGAGAAGACTTATGCTTCATAAGTTTCATAGTGAGGTGACATAAGAAGTTAAGAGTATTTGGAGCTTATTATGAGGACAGAAAAGAAGTCTTAGGTTGAAAGACGCGGCTCTTCTGACCGCTGCACGAGTGTGCCCGCTGCTGTTCCTTATTAGCAGCGTTGGAGTCCGACTGAATGTGAAATCAGGGGAGAGTGAAGACCGAACTGCAAGGTCAGGGTCAACTGACTGTGTCCCAGGTATGAGAGAAATAAGGTACTTTGAAGGCCGTTCAGTCCACAGCTTCCCTCCGACAGTGTCTGCTAATCACACAACATTCTCAGAGCAAGCGAACAGGAAGGTCATTTAGTGTGAAACAGACGTTTCCCCTCTAATTACTTGCGCCTCTGTATATCTCACATTGGTGAGGATTGTACAGGTCTTTGAAGCCTGTGCTGCCTTTCCTTTCTCCTTGTTATGAGGACTAAAGGTTTTTGAACTGTGCTTTTTACTGCACTCTATCATCCCGCTCGCAGAAATTACCAGGCAATTCGTTGCATTGCTCAGACTCGCCTTTAAAACCCTGCCTCCGTGGGACCCATTAACACCTGCTAAAGAGTTTTCTAAAGAGTCTGGTTGTTGAAAGTGTCAAATGGTTTAGGGATCGTAGAATGTAATTAAATGATCGATTAGACTGGGAAAATACTGGAGCAGATTCCTCCATCAAGCCGTTTTGGACAGCATCCTGACAGAAGCATTCATGCAGATGAAAGACTCACACTACCTCCGGCTAACTTAATGAGCTGTGGGTTTGCAGCACTTCCATTTTTCCTCATTATGTCATTCACACAATTAACCCATTCAAGCGTACTATTTTTCATGAGTTTAATCAAAGAACTAAAACAAGGATGCACCATTTTGGATATTTTTGTCAGATAAAAAAAAAACAAAAAAACAACAACAGGCGGATACTGATACTGGCACTTTATTTTATTTTTTTTCTTCGGAATTACACATTTAAATAAACACATAATATTATAATAATATATAAACAAAAATGCCATTCAAAAGTTTGGGGTTGATAATAATAAATTTCTTATGCTCACCAAGGCTCACCAGTTTTAAATCAAAATACATCAAAAACAGCAATATTTTGAAATATTATTACAATTAAAATAACTGCTTTCTATTTGAATATATTTTAAAAATGTCATTTATTCCTGTGATGTCAAAGCTGAATCACATGATCCTTCAGAAATGATTCTAATATGCTGATTTGCTGCTCAAGAAACATTTCTTTTTATTATCAATGTTGAAAACAGTCGTGCTAAAAAAAAAAAAAAAAAAATCAGGATTTTTTGATGAATAGAAAGTTCCAAAAAATGTATTGAAATTTAATTTAATTTTGACATAAATGTCTTTAATGTCACCTTTGATCACTTCATTTTGATTACTTTTGATCACTTTATTCAAATAATAATAATATTTTCAGAAATATAAGAGTCTCTTATTTCAAGTTCAAGTTCAAGTTCAAGTTACTTTATTTATACCCGAAGGTAGATTTTGTTTGCAGTAGAGTCACACATCATCACACATTACCACACATCATCATCAAAAATCATCAAAAAAGTTCTTATCGGTCAAGAATAAAATAATACATAAGCATACAAAATTGTATATAAATACAAGTAAAAAGATTTAAATACATAAGTAAAAATGTGTTTGCGGTAGACACGTATAAAACTAAAAGAGTAGAATGATACATACATATTGAATATTACAAGATTGTTTTAATCTCTAAACAATAAACCCAGTTTTGGAACAGTGGAAAAACATAACATTATTACTGTGATTGTGAGTATTACAATTAAAACGGCATGCAAAAGTTAAAAAAATTATAAAAACTTAAGAACTTCAGTGAACTTAAAAGCATTCTCTTTTTTTACAGCAAAAATAAGCCTTTTGCTCTTTCACAGTTTGATTTTGTATTGCATGAGACACAGCTGTGGTCCAAATGAATTAAGAAAATACTAGCCATGAAACACGTATTTTTTATTGTTTTATTAAAAACATATTTGATAATAGAATTATTAATTTTCTACGTTACTTTAGTCACTCACAGACACCTGTGAGATGCAATACCTTTCACTCGTTTTGGTGATTTAATGCAAGTAATATATTACATATGTCCCACCACATGACGTTAAGGGAAAAAAATACTTAAAGATAAATACTTCAGATAAAAGTTACTTGCACCAAAGAAGGAGGAGAACTGTGCATGTTATGCCATATCATTATGGCTATATCACTATTCACTATAAATATCACTATTCTTTTGATGCTCAACAACATCAGTCTAACTCATACAAGAAGCATCCAACATGCCTTTCATTTGCAGATTTCATTCATTTTCATTGATTAGATTATGAGTAGAAAAAACCCTACACAATGCAATAAATGTATACCTCAAAGTATTAAAATATATTTTTTATTATTAATAGTTGATTATTAATATTCAGCAATTTTCATGCTTACAGACATTATGCTAATCGTTTTAATTAGATCAATAATTGGCTGATACATCAGTGCATCTCAACAAGTATAGCTGGCATATTCAATGTGGTGAGCACGGGGAACTGTTTTTTAACAGTGTAATGGATGAAATGAACAGAGCAGAGATTGAATTGGATAGAGTCCAGGCCAAACAGAAAAGCGGTCTGTCAGGAATAGACACACACACACACACACACACACACACACACACACACACACACACACACACACACACACACACCTCTCTCTCATACTGTACTGAGTTAAGCATGTGACTCTGGCACGCAAATGTTTGACTCTCCAGAGATTTGGCAGCGCTGTCCCACCACACGAGTGTCCCAGAAGCAGCCGCTTATATTGCACAACACACTAACACCAGGTTATTAAAATGTCCGGGGGCTGGATGGATGATCATCTGCCTTTACTGCTGACCTGAAGCCTGTTCTGCATTAGTAACAGTCCAGGTTAAAGTGTATTAGAGGTTTGCATCTGAAACTCAACTCTCAGCACTTTCAGCATACTGATAATGTGCTCACATTGATTTACTCATAATGGATTCAACAGTTCTTAATAATATTAAAAGACTATGGATTCTGTCTACACTATAGAAAATATTAGTAATTTGGAAAATGCTCTACAAAACATGTTCATTGGTTAAAAGTAATATAGAGTTAAATATTTTAACAAGACAATGCACTTTTGTATGCATGTTTATTTTTACTGATATTGTTTTATTAAACACACACACACACACACACACACACACACACACACACACACACACACACACACACACACACACACACACACACACACACACACACACACACACACACACACACACACACACACACACACACACACACACACACACATGGGTGCTAGGGATAATTTATATTCTATTTGAGCTTGTGCCAAAATCATCTCTGTCAGTAATGGTATTTTACAGACAGGCAAGTGTGTTTGGAGGTCACTTAATAGCTCAAAATGAGACCACCTGCCCCTCCCCGCACGTACAAACCTGACATTGCCGAAACAAGCATGAAACTGTCTGGTACCTTTCCCTGAGATGTTGATAGCCCTGTGTTGGAATCAAACAGCATCAAATTCTGTTTGGAAGCAGCACTTTGGGAATTAGGTTTCCTCCACGGTTGCTTAAGGCAACTAAATGAGAGTCTGAGCATTGAGGAAGGCATCAATTCCTCAGCCAATCAGCTCCTCAGGTGCTTTGTATCGGGTGCAGCATGCACAATTGTGGTGTGAGCAGAGACATAAAGATATTTTTGTTTCATTTGATTGTTAAAGGAATAAACCCCAAAACAGTTATACAACTTGCATTTTGAGGAATGTACTGAGTGAGCTGCATTTCCCAAAAGTCATCATAAACAAAAGTAGATCGAAGCAACAACACTGGAAAAATACAGGGTGTAGAAACAATTTTCACTCAGAATTAAACATGTAGTTTCGAAGTAGAAAGACTTAAATAGTATCTTCTTGTAAAAAGTACTCCAATAATCTTTGTTCTATCTACAACTTTGAATTTTTTTTTTATTTGTATGAATGATCTTACCCAAAGCATTGTACCTTAGGTAATGCTTGAAAATTGTTGTAGATCTATGAAGTGACAAACCACAAAATTACACCTAAAATGGATGGTTCACCCAAAAATTGTGTCATTATTTATATATATACACTCACCTAACGGATTATTAGGAACACCTGTTCAATTTCTCATTAATGCAATTATCTAATCAACTAATCACATGGCAGTTGCTTCAATGCATTTAGGGGTGTGGTCCTGGTCAAGACAATCTCCTGAACACCAAACTGAATGTCAGAATGGGAAAGAAAGGTGATTTAAGCAATTTTGAGCGTGGCATGGTTGTTGGTGCCAGACGGGCCGGTCTGAGTATTTCACAATCTGCTCAGTTACTGGGATTTTCACGCACAACCATTTCTAGGGTTTACAAAGAATGGTGTGAAAAGGGAAAAACATCCAGTATGCAGTAGTCCTGTGGGCGAAAATGCCTTGTTGATGCTAGAGGTCAGAGGAGAATAGGCCGACTGATTCAAGCTGATAGAAGAGCAACTTTGACTGAAATAACCACTCGTTACAACCGAGGTATGCAGCAAAGCATTTGTGAAGCCGCAACACGCACAGCCTTGAGGCGGATGGGCTACAACAGCAGAAGACCCCACCGGGTACCACTCATCTCCACTACAAATAGGAAAAAGAGGCTACAATTTGCACGAGCTCACCAAAATTGGACAGTTGAAGACTGGAAAAATGTTGCCTGGTCTGATGAGTCTCGATTTCTGTTGAGACATTCAGATGGTAGAGTCAGAATTTGGCGTAAACAGAATGAGAACATGGATCCATCATGCCTTGTTACCACTGTGCAGGCTGGTGGTGGTGGTGTAATGGTGTGGGGGATGTTTTCTTGGCACACTTTAGGCCCCTTAGTGCCAATTGGGCATCGTTTAAATGCCACGGCCTACCTGAGCATTGTTTCTGACCATGTCCATCCCTTTATGACCACCATGTACCCATCCTCTGATGGCTACTTCCAGCAGGATAATGCACCATGTCACAAAGCTCGAATCATTTCAAATTGGTTTCTTGAACAATGAGTTCACTGTACTAAAATGGCCCCCACAGTCACCAGATCTCAACCCAATAGAGCATCTTTGGGATGTGGTGGAACGGGAGCTTCGTGCCCTGGATGTGCATCCCACAAATCTCCATCAACTGCAAGATGCTATCCTATCAATATGGGCCAACATTTCTAAAGAATGCTTTCAGCACCTTGTTGAATCAATGCCACGTAGAATTAAGGCAGTTCTGAAGGCGAAAGGGGGTCAAACACAGTATTAGTATGGTGTTCCTATTAATCCTTTAGGTGAGTGTATATATATATATATAAAAAAAAACAGGCATTATGTTCCACAAAAGAAAGAATCTCATACAGGTTTGGAACGACATGAGGTGATTAAATGATGACAGGATTTTCATTTTTGGATTAACTTCTATGTTTCTATGAGTTACACTTAATGCAGTGTCCAATGTAACTCATTAATATATTTTTTAAATCAATAATTCAAATAATATTCAATACATGCATTAAATACATGAATATGTAAATAAACTAATTTGTGTTTGTACAAACAAAGTGGGGGCGGGTCTGTTGCAGACAACTGTATAAATGAGATTCAGAGGAAAAACTGCCAAATATTGCACATCTAGGCTTGTCTTTTTCCTCTTCCTTTCTGACACCCAAGGGTGTCAGTTGTGCAGCAGTGCTGTCACGGTTATCACTCAGGGGAGTAAAGAGCAGACCAGCGCTTGATTGGTGAATGTCCCTCAAGCGTAGCTCTCACCTCCCTATTGTGCACACCTCAATACTGGCAACACAGAGAACCTCAAAATTCAGCTTTGATCACAGGAATAAATTACATTTGAAAATATATTCAAATATAAAACAGTTATTTTAGATTGTAATGATATTACACTATTATAGTTTTTACTTTATTCTTGATCAAATAAATGCAGCCTTCATGAGCATTAAAGACTTCTTTCAAAAACTCTTACTGTCCACAAACTTTTGAATGGTATAGTGTTTTTATAGAAAATTAGGTTGATTATTTAAAAAAAACCTGTGAGACTCTTAAGTAGCACTTCAGCACATATTCATGAGAGATGCAGGTGAAAATTTGCAAATATTGATAATCTTGCAGATACAGAAAAAACATGCAGATGCAAGTTACATTTCAAACAGGCATCATAAAAGCAATCTACAACTCTTTGACTTTTTCAATTTCTTCTTCGCACACAACTATCATGCAGAATATATAGTGCACAAGTCACATGGACCAATTTCATAATAAATTAGGGGGGTGTTATTGTGATTTTGGAGATTGACAGCCTCTTTCACCTTCATTATATTAAACACAATGGCCAGGACATTCCTTAAAATTTCTCATTTTGTGTTCCACAGAAGAGAGAAAGTCAAATGAGTCTGCAGTGACACAAGGGTGAGCAAATGATGGCAGAATTTTCTTTTTAGATGAACTATCCCTTTGAACCGAGCGGCATGGCAGCTGAGGAATATACACACGGTTGGTGGCTGTTTGTGTCAAATTTATATTTCTACCGCCCCCCCCTGAAAAAAAAAACAGGCACGCATCTGCTCCAAATACTCTATTTTCTTTTTTCTGGACTCTGAGGGCAGGTGTTGGCCGAGATAAAAGAGAACGCAGAATAAACGAGTGTGCTTGTAATGATGAGGTCCCTTCTCATCCCTTCTTTTCCTTCTCTCTATCTCAGTTCGCTAATTTCCCGTCAGCGTCTGATGTCTTGCTTATTACCAATGGCCTCTGAATCCACAGAATAATTAGCAGAGGAAAATAAACACAGGGTGCTCACAGATGCATGAAGGTCATTGGGTGTCATACTTCACTGTGAGCTGGATGACGAGGGATATGTGCTGCAGACGAACGGATGACAGTATTGATTATTTTTCTTCCCCGTTTGAGTTATTGGATCTGTGCTGTGGTTGCATGTCCTGATGCTAAGAGAGAGGGTCGGCAGCACTGGGAAATATGATTCTAATGGTTGGCACCAGCTATGTTTTTGTGTGTATGTATGTGTGGTTATATACGTTTATGTGTCCTTTGAGCTACAGGCACCTATATGTCAAGTTCACTGTGATTAGTCATAAAAACAAAAGCAGAGAGAAGGAAATAGCTTCGTCTCTTTTGTGCAGTAGGGTTTCTTTTTTCAATACATGAACAATTGGGTGTTGGTGTGTCGGCAATCTTGACATGCCTGCATGAAAATAAAAAAAATCACGAAACAAAGAGGACTGGGTCTTAACAAATATGATGGCAAGAAAGTTTCCAGTCGTTTAAAATAACTAATAATTAAATATTATTATAATATATTTATTAACATTTGCATTTGGCATGGTTTAATATTTTAACAAAATGTATTTTAATTATGCAATATCACATTCATAGCGAGTACTGTAGTCTATGTTGCTGTGTATACTATTATTTCAAAATATATTTGATAATATTTGCATTTGACATGCCTTAATAATTTAACAAAATGTGTATTTTATTCATAATTAAGCAATATCACATTGATAGTGAGAGCTGTGTGTATAGCCTACCAATGGCCAAGTGCAGCAGATATTCAGACTTTGTGATGTTGAATACAAAAGTTCACCAAACAATTCGTTTTTATTGAGTCATTTACATTTTAGGCAAAATATTCACATTTACTTCTATTTTTCCTTCAAAGATGAAAATAGCTAGCTGAAACGAAGTCTAAGTAGTTCTATCGTATCCGAGCAATACAAATGTGTTTTGTTCCTGGATGAATCAATGTTTTTGAACAAATCGGTTCAATGAATGATTCAATGACACACAGAGAAAGTCACTTGTTGCCACCTACTGGCCTAATGATGTAACGTGAAGAAAGAGTCAGACTGACACTTTAAAGTCCAACTGAAATCAAAATTGACCCTATTTACTTTGTTAGCGCATATTACTAGTCTTGTGGTGAAAAATTAATCCGTGCAAGTTAATACACAGAAAAAAATTGTTTGCCGTCGTAATCTTTAATCAAAGTCTGAAAAGTTACTTCCGGTCTGGCATGGCGTTCCTTCTCTGATGATGTAGGTTTGGCGGCTTGGGAAACGCTTCACCACTCCCCTCAAAGCGTTAGTCTGATATGAGTGAGAGATGGAGAGGAGGAGCACTAGAGTAAAACCCTGCCTTCTGTTCCTTTTCCTTTTATATTCCTTTTCACTGGGAAATATGTCACAACACTGGAGAAAAGTCGTTTGCAACTTCCGGTTCACGCGGACTTTAAACCTCCTGATGTTCCGATCTCCATGCAATGATCGTAATCCAAATAAATTGCATAAATATTTAGAAATACGTTGAGCTCTTAAAAGTCTATCAGATTTTTTCATGATCTGAGCATTGAAAACGCAGTACCTTCAAACATCCACTGCCTACCTCTTATTACAGATGTGCAACTTCCAAAGAAGGTAGAATTAAAGTAAAATGTAGAGAAAAAATTACTTCTGTCTGCCTTCCTAAGGTAAAATCAGACTCTTTTCACCCCCCATGGATACGTGCAAAATGTTCTGTATCAAACCAAAGCACATACAAAAATATTAATAAAAAGACTCCTATTTTACATAAACTCATCCAAGTATGCCCAGAGACAGAGAAGACCTTTTCCTCGAGACAGCTCTAAATGGCTTCAGGCTACATCTGTTATTGCTGATAAAGTCTTCCTTTGGCTCTTCCAACCAGATATATCATAAAATTACAAGGCTTTAGGACTGTTCCTTTGGGAAGTCTGACTTTCCCCATCCTTTACTGAACACTACTAAATCAACAAAGTAGCAGCACTTCTGTGGCCTTTGTAGCCTAGCAAGGCCAGAGGGCACGCCATCACTAAGACGCCAGGGAAGATTTGGACCCTCTGGCAATATTTGTTCAAGTTGCCGGGGCCGGTCCTTGGTTTATCAGAGTTAATGCAGATTTAATGTTGCAAAGACTCTCGCCCCCTCTCGTTCTGTATGCATGCGGATTTTAGAAAGGGAATAACAAGAGAAGTGCTTCAAACTGTACATAATAAGACAAAAACAACCTATTCCATTAGCCTCAAGTTCACATACAGATTCAAAACAAATGAGCCTAAAGCAAAATTGCCCAAAGCAAAAAAAAAAAAAAAAAAATTCACGTTGCATCTCGGCCTCTTGTTTTAAAGTCACATGGTACTTTCATAGCAATGCTTAAATATGTGTCTCGTAAGAATAGAGAACGTTTCAATAGTTTTATTTACAAGAAGAGCTGTGCATTTTAGTAACAAAGCTTGTAAAAAACTTGTAAAACTTGAATGCAATGTAAGTCACTTTAGATAAAAGCATCTACCAAATACATAAATGTAAATGTCTTGAGCTTTGAGATTTGAGTCAGGATGTCACCACCTTTGGAACAAGCTAAAAATACTGAGAATAACACAGCAACCATAGAGAAGCGCCCTGGTAACCTCCCAAAACAAAAACAGTGGCGGCGACTTTTGCAAGGTCAAGCACATTTTCCTCAGAAGATGTAGGCTAAAAATCTAGTTTAGTTGTTCATGATGGTGAATACATTTAAGCACTTTTCATTGGTTAACATAATGTCTACAAACCACATTTTAGGAAGTCTTGGCAGACACTTTCGTACTCAACTGATATGAAAGTGCACATATTGTGTATAAGACTTGAAGCTGCTGTAAGCATTTTTTAATATAAAGGCTCTCTACCAATGACATCATTTGGAGTGGAATATCAGTTTGACTCAGAAGAAACTTTTTTCCACTTTTTTGAAAACAGAAATGTGCCCCTGATAAACCATGATACAGTGTTTATTTAGGATTCTTCGATGAATAGAAAGTTCAGAACAGCATTTAATTTAAATAGAACATTCTGTAACAATGTAAAAGTCTTTACTGCCACTTTACTTGATTTAGATCAATTTAATGCATCCTTGATGAAAAATAAAATCTTACTGACCCCAAACTTTTGAACGGTATAGTGTGTGTGAAAATATAGTCAAGTCAAGTTACCTTTATTTCTATAGTGCTTTATACAATACAAATGGCTTTACAGTGATAACAGGAAAATGATGCATTTCGGCTGTTGTTCAGCTGAAGTCAGTTCAGTGTTGATTCAGTTCTGTTGTAAAGATCATCAATTATTAAATTAGCTTATTTAATCTACAGTATAAACCAGTTCTGCAAAAAATGATCGTCCAGCTCAGTTCAGTTCTCATTCAACAGCGTCAGTACAGTCAGATCAATAATATTGTCAATATCAATAATACTAAGCAAGCCATAGGCGACAGTGGCAAGGAACCCAAACTCCATCAGGTGACAGAATGGAGAAAAAAAACCTTGGGAGAAACCAACACACACACACACACACACACACACACACACACACACACACACACATACACACACAAAGCCTAATCTTTAGAGTAAACATTAGGTCAAAGAATCAAGGATGACCCAAGCAGAAAGCACTGACCTGACAACTGCATCAGCACACACATCAATTAACTAGACCTCATGAGAACAGCATAGCCATTCTCTCTGACAAGCAACAGTAACATTCACCCAAGCTCATGCAATTCACTTTACTGCCAGTGAGACTAAAAAAAACAGCATTTTAAAGACCACCCAGCAGACTGCTATATATATAGCATGTGTTGACTGCTGGACCATTTGTCAGGATGTGACAATCCATGTGTGGATTAACGCAGAGGGACTAACTGGTGCTGGGCGAGAGAAAACACTCAAATGAGATGCAGGAATGGTTTATGACAAACAAATCCACATTTTGAGAGTATCCACAGGCTGTGCTGCCCATTTATTTCTTCTAAAGGTGTTTAGTATTCTGTTGGATTAGAATATCGTAAATAATGCACACTGGCCTATATAAAAACATCTGTTGTTTGGGGCGTCTTTGTAGATATTTTAAAATCCAGAACCTGAATTGAAGTGTTTTTCCCTCAAATCACCAGATGACAGAAGAGAAAAACACAGGCAAAACTTTAGATTAGGGAACACAGTTACTATTAACTAGTTGCTTATTAGCGTGCATATTACTAGCATACTGGCTGTTAAAGTACGTATTAATGCCTTATTCTGCATGACCTTATTCTAGGTCACTTAACCACTACAACAACTAACTTACTATCAATAAGCAGTAATTAGGAGTTAATATGTGTTCCCTAATCTAAAGTGTTACCAAAATGCCAAAATCTGCTGTAACAAAATAGTCTAACATTAGAATACAATTAGACAATGTTCTGTTTGGATTGTGGTACATGTGCAAAGCTTGTGACGTTTTCTGCATTCATTATAAGTTCCCAATCAGTCTTTAATGCATGAATTACTCATTTAGAAAATAGTTTAATTCTAGTTGTAGATTTGAAAATCATGCTTTCCCCCGTTATTGTTGAATCATGGAAGCTACACCAGATATTTTGCCAAGAGATCTCTATTTATTATTTGTATACATGTAACAGACAGAGAGGAACAGGCATAGCCAAATAAGGCTACATGAGAGGTGGTCTTCATTCCAGACTTCTCTGTTCCACATTTCTCTATCCTCTCACCCCATCATGCCAGCTGTAATTGGTTTCTCTGGGTTTCTCCTCCCTCATCCCCTCATGCCTTTATGTTTCTCTGTGTTTCTTACGGTGGCCGAGAGAGCTCAATGCGCTGCAACTGAAGAAAACACATGCAAATAGAAAAAACACCCGCAAATTAAGAAAACATCTTCATCAGTTTCACAACACATGTGTGCTCCAAATACTCACAACACAACCAAATACAGAAACGCGCAGCAAAAGTTCACAACACAACCAAATACAGAAACGCGCTGCAAAAGTTCACAACACAAACAAATACAAAAACGCACTGCAAAAGTTCACAACACAAACAAATACAGAAACGCGCTGCAAATAGGACAGAACACAACGGAAATGTTTCCGGGGAACCCAATAAGTGACGGACGGACGGCTGGGACGTGCTTATTGCTAGTGAGCTTTACCTATGCCCTACTCTCTTAAGAGGGTAGACGGCAGAGCCCTTGAATTGGGCACTTTGGAGGGAGCGGGGCACTTGTGTGCCATTATGTTGATGAAGGGAGCAACGAAAGACAACGTAATTTCCTCATTATTTTCACCTGGGATGTTCCCATGACAACGCAGCGCGTGTCCATCAGCTGAATAGCTGTTCTTACCAGAAATATAGTATTATTGCTGTTAACATACCTGTTGCAAATAAATGTACATTTTATACAACAAAGTTTTTAAAATATCCGTTATATCTGTGTGTGAGTGTCTCAACTTTAAAACTTGCCGTCTCATATTTGGACCCTAGCTGCATTCTAACATTTCTTATGAAACTTATTTTAACATAACATGACAAAATGTGTACAATGTACTGATGATTAATGTCTTTTCCTCGTGTTCTTTTTCTCTATCTTTATTTATTTATTCATTTTAGTCTTCAGCTCATTGTTCTTTTTAGTATTCTTATGACATTGAACATATTGTAAATACATTTTGTATATTGTATACAAAGTTGTAGCCTATGTCATAAACGTGTCATCTCTGTATGTTTTTCAAAAAAATTAAATAATAATAAAAGTAGACAGCTGTAAGCACGTCCCAGCCGGTCCGTCACTTATTGGGTTCCCCGGAAACATTTCCGTTGTGTTCTGTTCTATTTGCAGCGCGTTTCTGTATTTGTTTGTGTTGTGAACTTTTGCAGCGCGTTTCTGTATTTGTTTGTGTTGTGAACTTTTGCAGCGCGTTTCTGTATTTGGTTGTGTTGTGAGTATTTGGAGCACACATGTGTTGTGAAACTGATGAAGATGTTTTCTTAATTTGCAGGTGTTTTTCTATTTGCATGTGTTTTCTTCAGTTGCAGCGCGTTGAGCTCTCTCGGCCACCGTAGTTTCTCCTTCCTCACCCGCTCATGCCTTTGTGTTTCTCTGAGTCAGTACAGTAAGGATTGAGCTTATATACACCACTGAGGGATTTACAAATTCCTTGTAAAGTAGAAAAAAGGCATCAGTTGAAACATCCCTATCCTTGTAAAGAACTTGAAGTATCATCATCAGTGGAACATCTCTGCTCAGTAAACGTTGCATTGCACACATACCTCCTTGTGTCTAAAATATTATCCTTAAACACGTGTCCATGCAATCTATAGTCTAACTCATGCATTTTAAACTTCATGAGATAAAACAACTAATTATGAATACTAATAAATAATAATAATAATAATAATAATAATAATAATAATACAGATACATAATATTAAATAATGAAATTATATTAAAAGATGAAATTTTAGTCTTCATAGTTTTTGCCATAACTCTTAAGGCAAACCGCGGACATTCACTCTTTTTCTAAGATTGTGTCGTATTCACACAACAATACAGGTTTGATTTAGTTTTATGTTTCTAGAGCAAAACTATTCAGATTCACTTCTCTCGCCCGATCGGCACGCCACTGCAGCCACTCCAATCAAAGAGAATATGCAGATGAACTATTGTACAACTATTTACAGCATACTTTACCAGTGGGGGTCTTTCAAGCACAGCACGCACAGGATAACTGGTCACCATAGTAACACACCAACATAAAAGCCCTTCATTTGTAGCATGATAAGAAACAGGGGAGGAAAAGTCTCTAAAATATGTGTACCTTCTAAATGAAAAATGCTTTGAAGTCAATTGCATTTGCAGCTCATTTCACTTCAGTATTGGGATGTATTTATAAGTGAGAAAGCATATATTGTATCAGAATGAAGCCAAACCTGAATGTGATTTTGAGGGTCTACTCTTCTGAAACACCTTTTTAAAGAGGCTTTTTTTTCCGGGATGTGGAGGCAAAAGGTCTAATTGATTTGTGAAGCACTTACATCAGTATATATCTCACTGGAAACATTTCTTTATCAGATCTATCATTATTTGGTTTTAATGCCATAATTCAATTGTCTTAAAGTTCTCTAGAATTATTGTAAAAAGAAACTTTTTTGCACGGCTTCTGTGTTGTTAGTCAAAAAGATGTTTCAGAGATGATGCAAGTTATTACATTTTCATGGAAGCTCTAAAAAAAAGTTTTTTTTCTTTTGAATAACATGCAGCAATACGTTGTTCACAATACTGTCATTTTTGTAAACATGTCTATATAGTTTTTATTAATTTTTATTTCAGTTTTAGTTTTTTTAGTACATCAAGTCAAACTAAATGAAAATGAGAAATGTTGCCTTTCCAACTAGCTGAAATAAAATAAGTTTAATTTTTTATATTTTATTTTACATGTAAACGTATGCTACGCCCTATGTTATTATTTGTCTGGGGTTGTTAATTTAGTTAGATTATAAATCGTTTTTGTTTATATCTAGTAAGATATTTGGAATTTGGTTTTGCTTCTTTCTTTGATTTGGCACAGTCTAGTTCTTTTCTCTTTACCTCTTTCTTTTGTGAACCTTTTCCTTGGTTATGATTTGTATATAAGTTGTACATTTATGTAAATAAGTATCTTGGGGTATTCTTTTCATCTCGTTTCTCACTGTAATAAATGATCACTTTACCTAAATTAGACTGGTTTGTGTGAGATGTTTTCCAGTACACGTTCAGTGTTTTGATGTTGCACGCCTTATTCTCCCTAGACTTAAAAGGTTTGTAACAACGTAAAAGGAAAATATATTTTTTATGGTTTTAGTTGCAGTTGTAGTTTCACTTATAGTAATATTAACCCTGTGCACCTGCTAAATGCATTAGGAGAAAATATAGGGTCAAATTTTAGGGTTGTTTATAGTGACAAATTATTCTCTGTGGCCTTTTCTCAGGCAGAATATCCCTAAATAAAATACCCTGAAATAATTTTGTTTTCTTTATTTCTATAAAATCACACTTAGAGGACATTTTTATGGTATTAATTTGCCAAATATAGAATTTGCTTTTGGTTGTGTAAAATTTGCATATTCAAATACAAATGCTAATCCTTGTATTTGCTGACAAACAGCATTTTGCTGATGTAAATCCACATCAGATTTGTTCTGCACGTAAACTTCCTCCACTGTAGTGCGTAATGATCCATAGTAACAGTTCAGTCAATTGAATTACTTATCTTTACTGTCTAATAAACTACTAACTTTCTATGCTACAACAACAACAACAACAACAACACAGCACTCACTGACATAATGTCATATTTTTTTTTATAGATCAAATGAATCATTCATTATATAACCTTCTCTTCCCAAATTCAATTAAAGCTCCTTCCTCCAATGGTGACTGCTGTTCCCAGTCCTGCCCGCCCCCTTGACACTTCCCGGTCTATTTATCATTGGCTGTTGTTGCTGCCCGTCTCAATCACTTTGCTTTCCTCCCCTAGTTTGGGTATGATGAACGAGCTGAAGGGACTCTCATCTATCTGCTCGGCACCTCCATTTATCGCTGTGGCTGAAAAATAGATGGTGTATGAAGTGTAATTTGGTGCTGTAGCGAGGCTTCTGTCCCAGTGGATGTGTCGTGGGACTTTGATTAAATCCTTCTTATAGGAAATCGATACATTCTTCATTAGGCCTCTCCTTCTACAAGCCTATGCCTTTTCCTTCTTATGCATCTAACCCACACACATAGATGAGGGGGAGAAGGGAAGAATATTTGGGTGGATGTTGGGGATAGTTGGGGGCTAAAAGGAGGAACGGCCAGGAGTGGAAAAAAAAGGGTAGCCTGACCCAATAGAGAAAAAAAGAGAAAAGTGATGGGAATGTTGAATATGAGTGAAAAAGAGAATGAAGCCACCTTCTTAATGCATACAATTAAATGATATACTAACTAACTTTAAAGAAAATATAATTTTATTCAGGTTCAAGGATGCATTAAATTGATCAAAATTGACCAAAACAATTACAATGTTACAAATGATTTCTATTCCCAATAAATGCTGTTATTTGGAACTTTCTATTCATCAAAGAATCCCGAAAGATCCTATAAGTGTCACAGTTTCCACAAAAATATTAAGAAGCTGTTTAGAACATTGAAAATATACTGTGTCTTGAGCAGCATATCAGCATATTAGAATGTTTTTGAAGGATCATGTGACACTCAAGAACAGCTATTTTAAATTGTAATATCATCTCATTTTTGATCAGTTAAATGCAGAAGAGACTTTTATTCATTGTTTTTTATTATTATTATGTAACAACACATTATAAAACTAATATTATAAAATGGTTAGTTCATACTCAAGCAAGCGTATAAACTTCTTGCGAATCAAGGGATTATTTCTTCTAAATTTGGCATTTCCATCACTCGTTTCTGATGTGATACTTCAAAATGGGTCACCACATAAAAACGTGATGGAAACATAGGGCCCTATTTTAACCTAAACCTAATCTAAGCGCATGGTCTAAAGCGCACGCCGCAAGTTCACTTAGGGTCTAAAAGAGTTGTCCCTATTCTCATAATGAGTAATGGGTGTTTTGGGGGATTTACGTGCGTTAAACCAATCAGTCAGAGTCTCATCTCCTATTCCCTTTAGATGCTAGTTGCGCTCGCGCCATGACAGATTCGCTATTTACATGACGGAATAGTGGAAAGACCGAAGCCGTCTCCAGAGCGCAAACCATCAAGCCCACAAGCAGACCATCTACAGGACAAGCCGGATTCCACTATATCTTTATGTACACAATAATAATCCTTTTATTTTAAATATTTGGTGTTTGTGTGCTGCTGTGCATTTAATAAGCAGAGTGTACGCGCGTTCACATAAAAAAAAAAAAAAGAATTGCGCCATTGACTTTAGACCAGGTTTCAGTTCGCAGTCTATTTCTGTTGCCTCAAAATAGCAACGCTCCAACAATGCGCCAGAACACACCTCATTTTCAGACCAGCACGCCCATGGGCGCACAAATGGGTGCAAATGCATTTGCTATTTAAACAATGTGGCGCAGGACGTGAAAATGATAACTGCGTTGCACTGAAACTAGCAAAAAACACTTGCGTCGTGCTTGGCACTGCATTGCGCCTGGTGTAAGATAAGGGCCCATAGTGTGAAAGGCACTATATAAATAAGAAAGACTTGACAAAAAATTGTGGTATTTATAGAAAGATATAGCTGATAATTTATTACAGCTCTTCTCAAAGTACATAAGGTCACTCCAATGCAAATACAGAGAACAAAATGCATGTCTATCTCTACACAAGATTGAATTCTTGCACATCATTCAGTACCCTAGGAATTGCACATTATGAAGGCATGAAAATAAAAACCAACATTAAAATTGCGTCTTCTAAAGCCAAAACCCCTCCATAAATATTTCCTTGCTGCTAATTAAATCCACTGTATTTTCTTATAACAGATTCACAGGTTTATGAAGCCAGGAAAATGAACGGAAATTAAAAGAGTAGTGTGGAAAAACAGAAAAGAAGAAAACTGCCAGCTGCCTATGTTTTTAAAGTCCTCCCTGAGAGACACCTAATTCCCTTCATGCATGTCACACGCTGCACACCATACAACTCTAGTGGATTAAACCAAATCAGAAAAGATCAGCAGTCGATATTCCAAATGGTAAATGGCTGGCACACGCAAGCAGTGCCGCTAGTCATGAATTGAAAGAGAGAGAATAAGAGACAGAGAAACAAAAAACACTGCTAATGACCAGCACTTGCCATATGGGTGGGACGGACACTGAGGCACATGCTTTCATCCGAAAAGACCAAAACTTGACCGCATGACTCACTCTGCAAGCCAAATGCCTCAAAGGTGCTGCACAAATAGATTTATGAGGCCAAATTTACAAAGAACATCAGGTTTTCATTCTATAAATGAGATCTATCACAGCACCTAGCCTCTAAACACACTGGCCAAACAGCTATAAAAACTTTATTGGCAATAAGTAACAAGCAGCGTTTAAACTTTGCAGGTCGTACGTACCATCCAGAATACTTTAAACTCCCTGGACAAGTTACTGAGTTAAATAATTCGAAAGGCCAGAAATAAAACTCCTCCCCGTTCCCAGCCCTGGACAAAATATTTAATTTATCTCCCCCTGTTGATAGACTGTCTGGCCTGCGCTGGCCTAACATAAGGCCGACCTCTGCCAGAGGTATTTTAATGAGTTTGTGAGTGTCACCTGCTGTCAATTTCAATTTGAGGTGAAGAACTCCCTGGAGGCTAATTTGCTCTTGCAGGCAGTACGTTACTTCCAATTGGCAGCTATACCAGCGGACGCTGCATGCTTTGTAAGCACCCATATCTCTCTTTATTTCTCTCTTACTCTATCAGACACACAGGCTGCATCCCAATTCTAACTTGCGGTATTATACCCATATGATTACATGTGCAAATGTGAATTATCCCATAATGCAATGCACACAACTTCATGTTGCATTTTCTGTGTGTTGAATTGACTTATTTTTCAATTTTTGATGAAGCATGTTTTTAGGAATGCAGGTGTGCTTGTGATTTAATAACAACAAAATGATATTAAATTACAATACAGTTCAAAAGATTGCATTTTTTAAAAAGAAAAATACTTTAATTCAGCAAGGATGCATTCATTTGATCAAACGTGACATTAAAGTATTTATAATATTACTAAAGATTTTATAAAAAAATGCTTTTCTTTTGGTCATTCTATTCATTAAAGAATCCTAACAATATACTATTACATTGATAGTAATTAGAAATGTTTCTTGAGCAACAAATCAGCATATTAGAATGATGATTTCTGAAGGATCATGCGACTAATAACTGAAATAAACAGTTATTTTACATTGTAATAATATTTCACAATATGACTGTTTTTACTGTATTTTTGATCAAATAAATGCAGCTTTGGTGAGCATAAGAGACTTCTTTCAAAAACGTCTAACCGACCCCACAATTTGAATGGTAATCTATATTATATTATAACATAAACAATTAACATGGTACCTGAAGAACTTACACTTAAAGGGGTCATCGGATGCCCTTTTTTTTTTTGCAGAGCCACCCAGCAAACAGTTCTTGTTTTATTTTTCAACCTCAGCTACATTTGGCATTCTGTATATAAGGAAAATAGGCGTATTCAGAAGCAAAGAGCATCTTTTTCTTTACTCATTATTGGACTTAACTGCCAAAAGCTGACATATTTATCCTCATCGCAAGTGCACCCATATTTAATGTAATTGTGACCCACCAGTCCATAAATATTGCTCAAAAGTATGTACTTTCCTTTCAGAAAAGCATACTTTTGGTGTGAAGTATAAGTATGTGAACTGCGATGCAGCCATACACACTAATGCTAAGCCTTCTTCCCGCTCTTGCCTCCTTCTCCCCCAAGCCATATTTATCTCATCTTTCTTCTCCTCCTTCCCTCTCTTTCTTTCTGTCTTTGACTTGCTGAAGGGGAGGTTCATTATGTGCTCCCCGTCTCAAGGTTTTGTGGCTGACACTCAAGGTTTCTGCTCAGCTTACTGGATCATCCATCAGAGCGAAGCTGCCCGTGCTGCTTTCATTGCGCGACGATTCAGAAACTCTTCTCAAATGATGTGAAGGGAGAAAAAAAAGGGGAGTAACACCAGCTCGGGGTCACAGGTTGCTTAATTGAGCTCGTTAACACAAGGAAGTCTATAATAGTATATTATAATATAATTGATCCATTTGCATTTCCATTCATCTCAACAGCATTATAAGGCATGGCTTCGCAGACAAGGTTTAGATTAAGCAAGGATTAGGCCTTAGTTTAATTAGGACATTTAAGTAGTTTATATAAACATGCATTATAAAAAACATTAGTGTGCATCTTGAGACACAGCAATATTGCAAGATATTGTTAAGAGTTGGTTTCAGTTAAGACAGCTCAAACATGTATTCTAGTCTGAGACTAGGCTTTTAAAGTGTGTGCTTTATATGGGAACACCAGTATCAGAAAGTTTTGTAGGTTTTACTTAATTCTATGACATTGATATTTACGCTTTAATCGATTTCTACAAGCTTAAATTGAGTACTAATATAGAATTTACTATAAATTCTTTAAAAACGTATCCAGGTTACATTTGTTTTTTCTGTACTATTTACTTCACCACACAAATATTATTATTTTTCAGTGTTGTCAGTGAAACCAGGGGTAAAAAAAGAAACACTGTGTTGAGCCTGTTGGGTAATTTTTTCCATGGTTGAGTAGCTTTTGTGTTACCCAGTCATTGGATTAATGGCTGGGTCAATCTCACTGATAGTTTAAACAATACATCCCTCCCCCACCATCTGACATAACAACAACCCAGCCTTACGGGTAAGCTAGTATTCCTGTAAAAAATAACAAGCATAAATCAACCCATTATGCTAAATTTAATGCACAACCCAGCATGCTAGGGGTTTAAATAACCCACGGTTGGGTTCGTCCATTTTTGTACCAGCAGTGGGTTGCAAAACAACTCAAATTGGGTAATTTTCAATCCAATGGTTTTTAGAGTGCACTTGTGTGTGGTTGTCGCAATCTAAAATCTGATATTTTTGCTTATGGGCGCTCATTTTTAGATGTAATTGTTGTTTTTTTTAAACAGAAAACTATATGTCATGACAACATTTACTGATTGCATTGACAACTTTAAGTGTACTTTAGTCTTTTTGATTGACACCTGTCACATCACCTTGCGCAGAACCGTCACAGTCATTTCAAGATCACAGACGTGCATACAAAATGAAATTCAGATCTCAATCATTGGCGTCACAATACCACCTCTTCAGTTAATCACACACTCGCATATTTATTAAATTAATAGATAGTTAATGGACCGTTAAATTAAACTGTATCCTATTTTTTTGCGCACAATAAACGTCTTTTGCTCGCCTTGCCTCTCCTGAGCCACCGCTGCTGCCGTTTTCCGCAGTCTGATACTCTCTCGGGCTGTTGTCAGAATAAAGAGGCATTCTGTGCACTTCTCTCTGATGTCTATGACCCGAAGAGAGGAGAGAAGAGAAGAGAAGACAGCAAGATACTTAAAAGACACTGCTCTGGGAGAAGGAGGAAGAGGGAGCAGGCAGGGAGGAGACAGAGAGTGCGAGAGACATAAGGTATGAGAAAGGAAGAAGAGGAGAGGTACAAAGAAATGTTTGCTCTGTCTCTGCGCTCCTGAGCCTCAGAACAATGAAAAGAGACTAACCTACATTAACAAAGAACTGTGATTTGAAACATATACAGCCACAATAAGAATGTAAAAAAAGCTGAGGAAAGGAGCATGGCAAAGAATTGTGATGACGTTATAGTCATATGGGCTTCTGGAAAAGTGCATTTCTACAAAAGGCTTTTTGAATCAAAACTAAACTTTTATGAGTTGAGTATTCATAGAAGTAGAATAGCTACTACAATTTTGACCCCTTTTTGAAAAGTGTTAATTGCAAAATGGTTCAGCACTAATAGTTGCGAGATGTATTTATTACATTTGATAAAGAGTTGATGAATACAGAAATGATAAAGAAAGAAAATAAATCTGTTTTTTGGTTTGTCACCAAACAAAGTGACATCTGAATATCTTATAGTTGCAGTAGTTAATGAAAATGGCAGCCAGTCATTGTATTTTAGTCATACAAATTAATTGATCAGATTTGTCTGATAAAGGAGTTTTAACCTTTATGACGCATGTACCTTATACATTATACACTCACCGGCCACTTTATTAGGTACACCTTGCTAGTAGCGGGTTGGACCCCTTTTGCCTTCAGAACTGCCTTAATTATTTGTGGCATAGTTTCAACAAGGTGCTGGAACCATTCCTGAGATTTTTGTCCATACTGACATTTCTGCAAATTTGTGCATGCACATCCAAGATACGAATCTCCCGATCCACCACATCCCAAAGCTGCTCTATTGGATTGAGATCTGGTGACTGGAGGCCATTTGAGTATAGTGAAACCAGTTTGAGATGATATGATCTTAGTATATCTTAGATAGTATCCTGCTAGAAGTGGCCATCAGAAGATGGGGACACTGTAGTCATAAAGGGATGGACATGGTCAGCAATAATACTCAGGTAGACTGTGGCGTTTAAACGATGCTCAGTTGGTACTAAGGTGCCAAGAAAAAAATCCCCTCACCATTCAATCACCAGCGGCCTGAACCGTTGATACAAGGCAGGATGAATTCATGCTTTCATGTTGTCAAGACTCATCAGACTAGGCAACGCTTTTCCAATCTTCTATTGCCCAATTTTGGTGAGCCTGTGTGAATTGTAGCCTCAGTTTGCTATTCTTAGCTGACAGGAGTGGCACCCAGTGTCTTCTGCTGCTGTAGCTCTTCTGCTTCAAGGTTGGACGTGTTGTGTGTTCAGAGATAATCTTGTGGATATTTGAGTTACTGTTGCCTTTCTATCAGCTCAAACCAGTCTGGCCATTCTGACCTCTGGCATCAACAAGGCATTTCTACCCACAGAACTGCCACTCACTGAATATTTTCTCTTTTTTGGACCATTTTCTGTAAACCCTAGAGATGATTGTGCGTGAAAATCCCAGTAGATCAGCAGTTTCTGAAATACTCAGACAAGCCCACCTGGCACCAACAACCACGCCACGTTCAAAGTCACTTAAATCATCTTTCTTCCCCATTCTGATGCTTAGTTTGAACTTCAGCAGATTGCCTTGACCATGTTGAGTTGCTGCAATGTGATTAGGTGATTAAATATTTGCGTTCACGAGGAGTTAAATAGGTGTACCTAATAAAGTGACCGGTGAGTGTGTAATGCTTAACAGATCATTAGACAATTCATTAACCCTTATATACCTGATTTACATTTTAGGGATACCAACATTCTGTCCATGATTTATATATTTATCGCTCATAGCAGCAATATTTTAATGGATGGGTTAATATAGCAATTACAAAAAGTGACAATTTGTGTGTCCCCAGACTCTCTGAAATATATTTTTAGTATTTGGTATGTTATATGGTTACATGTAAAAGTCTTTTCCTTCTTCTATGGTTTATGGTCATCAGAGTATTGTTTGGTCGCACTGCAGATGGTGGTTCTTCGAGTACAGACTCTATTAATTCAATACTAATTTAAAGAACCTGTTTTGCCTCAGACAATTTAGATTATCATAAACAGACCAGAATGAAGAAAAATAGGACATCTGCATTTTCTTTTTGACGCACATTGAATACAGATGTTCTTTTATAGAGTAAAAAAACAAAACAATATTGAAATAATTACACCAACCCTTGAGCCTCAGCATTAGTCAGCATATTAACACTTACAGCATCAGCAGTAATCAATTAGAGCAATCATCCGAGGGCTCAATGAACAATTTATTGACCCCTGTGTCAATACAGTGACATTGGTTAATCTCAAAAGGAAATCCATATTGTTTAGCTATGATTTTAAATTGCTTCACATTTGCCCACAATAAATGTCAAAGCCTTTAATTCAGAGCCAGTGGCTTGCCTTGTAGCATCAAAATCCTTGCTTCAAAAGTTCATGGCTAAATTTGAGCGCAAAACCATATGAATGATTATCAACTCAATTATCTTTCTCTCTGTTTGAACTCGGTCGAATGCTGATCCACCCGCAATATGAAATAACAGGGTATTCATAATACACAGAGCAAAAGCTGCGGCGATTGTTTAGAGAGGGGGAGCAATAGAAATGGTTCAACTGAAGCGTGTCTGATTGCAACACTGCGTTGATTTGGTTTCTGTGCCATACGGCCATAATGCCGCGGTCATTCCGATAGCTTGCAAATCATCGCTATAATTACTTCTCGCCAAATCCAGATGAAGATCCTTATTTCAGATTAATTATCTTAATCACAGCATATCAGAGTCAGATGAAGCCACAGCGATGTGTGATGACATTGAAAGGGCAGCGACGTCTGAGACATTCTGATAATTATGCACGGGCAGGGATCCGGTGACAAAACAAATCAGTTAAATTCATCTCTGAAGTGGAACTAGTGTTTGGATTATGCAAATGTATTGTGTGATTGTGACAAGAAAATGGGTTAAAATCATACATTTGTTGAACTGAAACTTGCATTTTCCATCCACTTAGAGTTAACCATTACCTTACTATTTAACTTGATGATAATTTTGAATATTTATATTCAAAGCATGTTTGAATATGAACCACATTTTTGGTCCTTGGAGGGACATAAGTCCCTTATTCGTATCGCATCTTTATGTACGCCTATGATTCTTTGCAGAATCTTAATGAGCTGTTTGAAGTGTTAAACTATCAAACTGTGTAACCATCGCCTTCCCTAGTGACTTCTTGGCCTCAACGGTATGTAAATGAATCCAAACACATTTAATAATTAACATTGAACAGTTTGTCACCATATTCAATTCATTTTTCAACTTTACTAAACATTAGGCCACCTTGCTTCATACCACAGTATGTGATCAAACATACAATGGAGCACAATGCAAAAGTAAGGGTGATCCTCAGCCATTTTAATAAAACATCACCCCATAGTGTTCTTCTACACAGCAATCAGCATGCTAATGCAGCCTCTAATAATATTGTAAGTTAATTAATGTCAAGTAAGGCAATCATTTTCCTAGTATGCAACTACAGAATGGAGAAATATTGACCAACCGCACAGTCAACATTATTTTTTCCTTAAAGCGGCACAAGAAAAAATGCCATTCATGAATAAATAATTGACAGTGGTTTTCTGTATCAAGTGTGCTGGGCAATAGCTACAGTTTTTCCAAATCAAAGGCTGACAGCCAGCAGTCTGTGTTGCTGGCAAGAGATGTTGAGGAACAATAGGGCATCCCAGGGAACTGCTCTGTTCATGCTTTATGTTATAGATTTCCAGTAAAACACCAGTTCACGCAACCTGCAGAATTTTTTTTGCTGAATTCCCAAAAGTTCGCTGTACTGACATGGGTGATGATTCTGAATACAGGAAGGCGGTGGACATTTTTTACTGTAAATACATTTGTTAAAGCAGTAAAACGGTAAAGCGGTAATGCATACTGAATAGTGTGCTATATAATCAGAGTACTGTTTGACAAATTAGCTTATTTTTAAATTTGCACCATAACATTTTTTCAAATACGTAACATTACTTAATACAATGGAACACTTCTCCCTTATATAACATCATGTACTCAATCATTCAAAAGTTTACAGCCTGTAAGATTTTTGTTAGATGTTTTTGAAAGAAGTCTCATGTTCTCCAGTGCTGCGCTTGATCAAAAATACAGTAAAAACAGTAATATTGTGAAATAACATTACAGTTGTGATCTATGTTTAATATATTTTAAAATGTAATGCATTCATGTGATGCAAAGCTGAATTTGCAGCATCAAATCTCATCTTGGATCATTAAAGTCTTCAGTGTCACATGATCCTTCAGAAATCATTCTAAAAATACATATATTTTTGTGCTCTGCAATTCATCCATCCAAGTGCACACACAGCAGTGAGTACTGAACACACACACACACACACACACACACACACACACACACACACACACACACACACACACACACACACACACACACACACACACACACACACACACACACACACACACACACACACACACACACACACACACACACACACACAACCCGGAGCAGTTTTTTTTGCTATGTTGCCCGGGGAGCGAATGGGGGTTAGGTGTCTAGCTCAAGGCCACCTCAGTTGTGGGTAATGAGAGTGGAAGAGGGTGCTGTTCATTCACTCCCCCCACTTATATTTCCTGCTGGTACTGAGACTCGAACCCACAACCTTCGGGTTACAAGTCCGACTCTCAACTGCCCCCTAATATGCAGATTTTTTGCTCAAGAAACATTTATTATTATTATTATCAATGTTGAAAACAGTTGCGCTGCTTAATATTTTTGAAGAAACCATGTTATATTTTGATTTTGTTTTTTAAATTTCAGGATACTCTGATGAATAGAAAGTTCAAAAGAACAGCATATATTTGAAATATAAATCTTTTATAAGATTATAAATGTCTTTAATGTCACTTTGGATCAATTTAATGCATTGTTGCTAAATAAAAGCAATAATATCTTTCAAAAATCTTACTGACCCTAATCTTTTGAATGGTAGTGTACTTTTTTGGCCAGATGCACGATAACATGCCATTTACTTTTTAACACCCTAACCTCACAGCGACAAGTTTTCCACCACTCAGAAGTAAAAATCGAATTTTAGTCACACTGAAACACCTGGCACAACACTGCAGCACAAAGAAACAAGTACAGGCTGGATGAACATTATTAGTCCCTTGTACCAAATGATTCCTCTTTAGTGGTGTCATCTCAGATCTGTCTAAGACTGAGTGGGCTGAGATGGTAGACATCTTCAGAGGCAGAATGTGTCCTCTGCATGTCGAAGGCTGCGCTAACTTGCTATTCGCTCTACAAACAGATATATGAGGCTGAGAAGCACCCTGTGGTATTAATTAGCCAGTCGCTGATCCTGCTTCACTATACAGTGGCAGTCAATGCTAATGCAGAAGGACCTACCAGGATATTTGGCATGTGGCCAGATCCGGTGAATAACATCCCCCTCCAATTACATTCTACTCCTCTCCATGTCCTTCAACTTAGGACCAGTCATGAAATCAAGATGGTAACCTTTGTACTATGGAAAATCTTTTGAGATTTACATGCAACATTCATATGCTGTCTATCAATCCATTCAACCATGTATATCCATCCATCCAGTCAAATCCCATTCAACCATGTATATCCATCCATCCAGTCAAATCTATTTTTAATACACATGCAAAAAAATAGACATTCAGTGTTGTACAATAAAATAACAGCAATGGTAACAAAAACCATCCATCCATCCATCCATCCATCCATCTATCTATCTGCCAAGTGCTTTACAATAAAAATAACAGCAATGTGAAAAATAATCTAAATGTATAAAATAACCAGAGAATCTATCATAGGAGAATCTATCAAAGGAGCTAATGGTTACACCACTCCGAAACAACAGGAGTTACCAAAAAAAAAAGTTGACATATCCAGGTGAAAATGTAAACTGAAGAGTCTGATTTAACCTGCCAATTGTCTCTCAGGGGAGAGAAGTCAAGAGAGCAGTCAGTAGAAAGACTGGCCTCTTGAATTTATCATACCTGGAATCAATGGTTCTTCAGTCTCTAGCTACTTGTTAGTAGAGATCAAACCACCTTTTGAGGTCTCTGGAAATAGAGGCGGGGAACCTCAATGACCCTAACCTTAACACAGACGCAACCGCGCCGCCATACAGAACACAGAAGTGTGTCGAACCCTGAAGATATTGTCCTCCTGTGATAATTTACTCCTACCTGCATTGCGATGGATTAATTAGGCCTGCAGAGAGCTCTGGCACTGCGCACAATCATTTACAAGAGGCTGGAGGGGTCTTACCATCCCAAACTAATTGGCACAACAATCAAGAGTGCTTTTAACAGAGGTGAGAGCGGGAAAGAAAAAACGAGGAAGTTTGATAAATGGACACAAAGAAAAGACACTTCAAGAGAAAGAGATATCTCTGTCTGAAATATACACTGTAAAAAATATTTTTTAACCTGTAAATAAAAACAAAAATGAAAGGAGTATGATTTACAAGGAAATACTATTTCATGTTTAATTCAATGTGCTAAGTTCCATTTCTTTGCAATTATTTGTGATTATAAGTGAAAATTGCTTTAATAATAAAAACATTTTTTCTTCAGTGTAGAGTTTACTGTGACTGGCTAATAGGAACAAAATTTTTATTGACCAATCAGATTTTAGGGATACAGAAATGGTTAGGTTTAGGCATATATCTTTATCAACCAATAATTTCCCAGTGATTTAAGCGGTGACTTTAAAAGGACAAAATATGTTGATCCATGAAATACATGTTTGTGCATTTAAAAACATTGAAACAGAATGAAAGGAAACAGAATTCAAGATTAATTTAGTAAAAGTTTAACTGCTGTCTTAAAAGAAGGACACAGAGGAAACAGACACAGTGGGGGAAAACCCAACACGATGTGATGCAATGGCGAAAGACATCCATCTGACACACAAGTACACAGACCAACAATTAAAAAAGTAATGTATCTTGCAGGAAAAGTCCTTTCATTTTAGGCAGCTCTACAAGATAATAAGCAAAAGACCTAAAAGATTAAACAACAACAAGACCTCAATGTCATTGGTATTACAATGTAAAGAATATGACATTTGTTCCAAGACATTGTGCATTAGGGATTAATGTGTTATTTCATTAGATGCATTGATGCGACAAGTAGGGGATGTAGAAAATCACCTCTGCTGCAATGAGATTTTGATTGTGTCTATGGCAGTTTGAAACTGGCAATCTATCCTCAAAGCAATCTGCAAAGCAGCCATTCTTCTCCTCTCCCTCCCCGCCCGTCCTCTCAGGGGGAAAACCAGTGTAACTCTTTATAAAGAGTCAAACAACCAGACCTAAACAACCGCAAAGAATGTTTAGCAAGGCAGAAAGTGCTGTTTCCTCACTGATATCACACGCCAAACCTAATCTGCCACAAAGACTTGTGTTCACAAAGCAATTAGATGGGAACAGTGCTAGTGCTAGTGCAATGATAATGAGTTGTTGTCATCTGCAATCAAAGTATTAATTTCTTTCAAATTATAAAATTATAAAACACCTTTAATTAATCGTTCTGGGTTGTACTTCAAAAAACAAGCCAATTAATTTGATCAAGGCACAGTACAGTAAACCATGTGTGTATATGTATATATGTATATATATATATATATATATATATATATATATATACACACTTAATTAATGCATGTCTTTCAGTGTTTTTCAATAAATTAACAAAAAAAGAATGATGGCACAAACAAATAGAATCTGGACTGATGTGGAATTAAAGTATAATCAGAAATAAAAATGGAAACATTGTGCAACAAGTCAAATGACACGTTTATTAAGAAAAAAAAATGGCCAAATAAAGATCTCGATATTCACTGTGAATATTCAATATACTGTATCGCTCAGTCCTAACAACTAGCATGATAAATATAAAGGGAACGCATTCATATTATTGCAGACACAACAATCCCAAATATCCTAAAACAGTCCATAGTCTGTCACAACTTAAGGGCTCTATCGCTGATCGATTTTCATTTACATTTCGATCTGCTTGCTTTCACCGACTGTCTGAAACACAGTCACTTTTCCTCTGAGAGCTGCACCCACTCCTAGAGTTTTAGACACTTGCCAATTGTTCTCCGTTCATTTCACAAGCCTAAATACATAAATTACCCTCAACAAAATTAAAAACCCCATCCAAACAAAGTAATGGGAATCTTTGCATATTTATGAAAACTGGAAGAGCTCTCCATCAACGTGGGTTTGGTGCTGATCTCGCTCTCGATAGCTTCCATTAATATGCACACCGCACGTATTTTTGAAGTGGGTTCGTGTGACGGCGCGCTGTCTTCTGTCAAACTCCACAAACACTCCACATCAACAGACTGCAGATAATAATAGAGATAATAGCGGGTTGAAGCCTGCATCAAATACACACAGTGTTGTTTTGTGACATTAACGTGTGGGCCTCGTCTACTCTGGCTCTTCTCAACAAGTGTCTACGTCCCTGAAATCTTTCTGCGTCCAGGTCCGGTAGATAGGGCGTGTCTGACCCGTCAATCAAATTTGTTTATGGCGCTGCTGTTGGCCAGCTACATGCTGACATTGCTGCTGCCGTGAGACCTGGCGAACCTGCCAGGAACAGAAGACCATCCATCAAGCCGACAGTCAGGCAATACAAACCACTCGGAGGGCGAGAACACACACGTCCTTCCAGTGCCAGATTTATCGCCCTCATATATTCGCTCCACTGATGGATACCTCATAAATGCCCTATCAGAATAGCTGGATTAAAGCCCCACCCACAATGTCATTCTTCACTCTCACTGGATTGTACATCAGCAAAAAAGGTCATCTTATGTTATTATAATTTTTTTTTTTTTTTTGCTCATGGTATGAAAGCTAGTATTTCAAAATTTCATTTCCAATTTTCTTGTTCTATAAGTGTTTTCTTGACCTTTCTACTACCTATATTTGTAGAGAGATGGGAACAGGGTCAGGAAATGACAAAAGCTGGATTCAAACTCGAATCGCCTACAAATAAGCCCTAAAATATCAGAATGTGAGCAAACCGCAAACCCACGGTCCTGATGCCACTATTAAAGCAACAATTAGACACTTAAAACAACGTGTTACAGTGATTGGTATATAATTTAAATAATTAAATCTTTCAGAATTAAATGTAAATGTAAATCCTAATTTAAAGGGATAGTACACACACATAAAAATCTTTCATCATTTACTCACCTCATGTCGTTCCATATCTGTATGACTTTCTTCTGTGGAACATAAGAAAAGATATTTTGAGAAATGTGTTTTGTTTTTTGGTCCACACAATGAAAGTCAATGAGCTCCACATTCTACAAAATATCTCCTTTGGCGTTACACAAAAGAAAGCAATGCAAACTGGGTTTTGAACGACAAAAGGGTATTTTCATTTTTTGGGGGAGTAATATGGTTTAAATAAATCCAATTATATAAATAAAATAGCTTGATGCAGTTCTAGCCTAATTAATGGCATGCAAAATAGCAACTTGGCTCATTATATATACAACAAAATTTAATGTGGCTCATCCAATCAGAAATAAGATTCTGAAAAATGCTGCACATTACAAACAAAAGCAAATATACATCTTTAAATCCATGCTGAAATATCACATTAACTGTAAATGGATGTGTAAGATACAAACAGAATGACTGTAAATAACAAGCCAAGATACTTATGACAACAAATAACCTGACAAGAAAGAATTCTGACAAAAACTTTTTATATTAATCCGCCCTTTTAAAAAAAAAAATAGCAGCAACATTTCCAGAAGAATCAATCACACATTTGGTGCTCTGACAGTTGTTTAAGAAACTCTTTGTTAGACGAGCACACTCACTTTCACATAACTGCTGATGTCTTTTTTTGCTGAAGTAGCAGCATTTTAATTCTGAAGGATTACAAAATGCAAAATGCAAAAAAAAAAAAAAAATTCGTTATACTTTGTTCCTTGCACTTGTCATCCTCATCATTTCATCCTCTTTTCTTTCTTACACTCTCACTCTGTTCCAAAACCTAGTGCGCTTCACAAACAATTTTTTTCCCAATGCATAAGGTATACACAGTATCTTAATTATGTTGTCTTCTAAGAATATATTCACCATTGAAAAGCTTGGGGTCTGTAAGAAGTCTTTTATGCTCTGGGAACAAGGAATGTGAAATATTACAATTTAAAATATATTTTAAAACAAATTTATTCATGTGATGCAAAGCTGAATTTTAAGCATCATTACTCCTTCAGATCCTTTAGAAATCATTCTAACCTGCTGCTCAAGAGCAGCATTTGAAATAGAAATATTTTGCAACATTTTAAATGTCTTTACTGTCACTTTTGATCAATTTAATACTTCCTTGCTAAAGTACCCCAAATTCATGATGACAAGAGAAAAGTTGACCTTAAATAAACAAAAAAAGTACCGATAGAAATTGTTATTATGTCCTATTTACTTTTATGTTAGAATATTGTGCCAACATGCAAATGCCAAACTGCACTGAAATCTTTTGAATCGCGTCTGTCATGCAGAGCGTATTCCATTGCAAACACTGATTATGTAGGCAGTAGGCAATGAGGCAACACACTAGGTTTTGAAAACAGAGCTTTTGTCTGTTTTCATGCTTGTTTTAGTCCTCACCTCAGACATTTCAAAGGCTAACACTGTATCTAAAGGGAAACCTGTGGAAATGTATTTATACAATCGGCGTCCCAGAATTGAATCAGAACCAAACATCATAACTGAGATGGCTCTATATTGAATTATGGTTCTCTGAAGCACGTTGAGTAGATTCTCATATTTTTTCCAGGCTGACTGCAGAGCATCTATAGTGCCTGAGATAAAAAAAGACAACATATGGGCTAGATTCACTGACTTGAATATGTATAAAAACATCTAAGAAAGAGATCATCTACAAAACCTTTGCTGTGATGTGCTTGAGGCTGATCCTCAAACCAAGATGAAAACAGAAATAAACGTGGTCAAATTATTTGATTGCTATATGAAAAGAGGGACCTGCACAATGACATCAAAGCAAACACTGAGGGGATATTGTTTTGACAATATTTGCAGACTTTCAAAGAACAAGTGGATGGACACGGACATTAAAATCAACACAAAATGGCATTCCACTTCTGCATATTTCCAGGTAAAACGTGATGTTCTGTCAGGAGTTTATATTTGTCCATATATGATATGCATTTTTTCTTTAGAATAACATGCACTGGTGAATCATGCACAATAACATGTATGAAAAAAAAAAAATGTTACTGGTCTTATCCAATTTGTTTTCATGAGAAAAATTTAAAGAGGAAAGGAAAGAAATGAAATGAAAAAATTTCATTCCTTAGCAGCTGTCAAACGTAGCTATGTTTTATCTTGTGTTATTCAGTAAATGTTCTGCCTATAACGCAGAGAGGAAATAATATATTGTTCCTGTCTTGGCCAGTTGTACTGCAGATCAGCTGTGAAATTCTTCATTGTTGTTTAAAGCAGGTACAACAAGCATATCCAGACACTCGACCAGAGCTTCTCAACCAGAGCCGGGTTCTTTTAAGAGGCTAGAGAGGCAGTGCCTCTTCAAAAACATTTGAAAAAAAAACAAAAAAAAAAAACAAAGTGCCACAATAAAGCAAAGCAAATATTATGAAATATGAGATCAAATAGTATTTAACACCCACACCCTGATATCTCTCTCTTTTGGCTTGTCGAATTCCGACCATGCAACCACAATGGGACCTCTGACCATGTTGAGACCGGGTTCACCATTCTTTGACGTCTGTGTGACCTTTTATGTGCGAGTGAGAAATAGTATGTGTGCAACCAAAAGATCATCAACCCATTTTCATCCTGTCCCAAGGCTAAAAAGTGTGGTGGAGAGCTTTTAGGGCTTGACAGATTCAAAATAAAATAAAAAAATACCCCACATCAAGCAACCACCATTACTGAAGTGAGCTTTTCATTATCGCCTCCATAGAGGTTCATTAAGGGACAGCATATACTATATATATATATATGAAGAGTTCAGATGCAAAAGCCTCTAAATGCCATCTGAAATTTTCTTGTAGAATGATTCTTTTTATCAAGCTTGTATATTTAAGTTCAGTAATTTCACTTAAATGACAATTATAGGTAATCTTCATTGCCATTTAAGTGAAATTATTGAATTTAAATATACGAGCTTGATAAAAATGATCATTCTATAAGAAAATTTCAGATGGCATTTAGAGGCTTTTGCATCTGAACTCTTCATATATATACATACATATACATACATGCATACATACACATACAGTACATACATACATACATACATGCTATAACTATATAGCATGCTATAGTGAATGGTAACCAGCCATTTAAATGTTGAGCAGCAAGCTCATTGGCTGCCGATGTGACATGAACCAATCAGCTTGCACCAAGTAGTTAACGCTGCAAATATCATCAGCCTGCGTTTAGGACCCATCAGCCTTCGCCATCTTATACACATACTACAGTTCAAAAGTTTGGGGTCAGAAAGATTTTTTGAAAGACATTAATACTTTTATTCAGGAAGGATGCATTAATTTGATCAAAGTTAAAGTAAAGACTTTCAAATAGTTATAAAAGATTTCTATTTAATATAAATGCAGTTCTTTTGAACTTTCTACTCATCAAAAAATCCTGAAATTTCTGTTTTCGAAAAATACACAACTGTTTTCAACATTGATAATAATAAGAAATGTTTCTTAAGCAGCAAATCAGCATATTAGAATGATTTCTGAAGGATCATGTGACACTGAAGACTGGAGAAATGATGCTGAAAACTCAGCTTTATATCACAGGAATGAATTAAAACAGAAAATTGAAAACTGTTGTTTTTTTTCTATGCAAATAAAAAATTTATTTTTGTTTATTTTGATTTCAGGGTTAAATGTAACCCGGAGAGGTCTTTGTGAGATTCACAAAGTCTTTCAACAACTCACAGAATAAATCCCACAAAAATGTATCAATTTAATTTAGTGTGTTTGCACTGCCAGTGCTTGTGATACAAAGATTGTGGTTCTTCTATAAATACAATTCATGCCACCTTGGCTAAAAAATGTTTTTAGTGTCTTTTGTGTCTGCCAAGTGTTTTCGATCTCTCAAACATGTAACCTTGACAACATATCCATGATAAGGCCATAGCACTATCATCTTCATTCATAGTATTTGAACTAAAATCTGAATCTGATTAGCTGAAGTCTCAAGGTCTTGAGTGGGAGCTGTGTGTGACTGTGAAAAGTGTCGAAAACACTGTGCCTTTGAATACATATGTAGAAATTACATTTTTGCAGAAGGATTACTCAATAGTTAATAAAAAGAATGTTTTTTGGTAAAAGAAATGCATATAATTAAAATTTGTAGGGTGTAATGGAAAAGATAACTAGTAGTGTTACGAATTATTGTTGCCAGGGTATAATAAGAAAAGTAATAATATTACTTTTGAAAGGAGTAACCAGTACCAATCAATTAATAAAATGTTTTTAGTAACGAGCCCAACACACTGTCTGTCTATACATTATGAAAACTTAATCAAAATGAAAAACTGCTGTTACCGTAAAGTGGTGTCAGAGTATTAAAAACGGTTATCTAAAAGTCCCTCCTCACCTAATCCGTATTCATTAAACAGTACCTTTTCAACTAAGCAAGTCTGACTGATTTATTTACAATTCGACATAAAAGAAAGTCACGCTGCACTGTGATTCTTGCATTTGGGTTTGCATTTGGTGGGGGGGTTTCTCATGTCACATTTGTGTTGTTCCATTTACATCCATAATTTCGGGAAGTCTTTGAACCTCGCAAAGACAAACTAAAGACTTTGCATGAAGGGAACTCCAGTGGAGCACTGATACCCAGCACAATACAAACAGACTTTGTAATACCGGCGAGTACACATTACGATCACATATTTGCCTTGCTTTGGTGATGTTTAGATGATGTACACACAGTTGTCTCAGCATTTGCAATGCAAACCAGTGAGAACTTGCTGAGATAGCAAGTGGTATGAAGGAATCAATGATGAAACCCAGTGGAAATGTGTGGCTTTTATTTCAAGGTTTTTTTTTGTTTACTTTTGTATGATGTCCAGTATAAAATCCTGAAGCAAAACCAGGTTTTAATGCAGTTTAATAGAGAACTGAGCTCTGAATTAAAACATTTGAATCCTACCTGGCACTGACCACTGGCTGAGCAAATTCATTTAAGTGATTGTACACACACACACACACACACACCTTCTCGGTAGTCTAAGCAGTGAGATACTTTAATGTGCATACACACCGCGATGCCTGGCAGATTTTAAAAGGCTGTGACTTAAACTAAACTGGGCTCTGCTGCTATATAGGGGCAGACGGAGGACAGCCAGAACTCTAAACGCCACTTTAACGTTGTACCGCTCTGAGATAGGGAAAATATTTGGTCCTCAAACAGCCTAGAGTGTGACAGATGCAATCTGAACTTGTCAGCACTGCCAAGAGATAGCTAGGACCACTAAAATACAGTGACATGAAAATAACAACTGTATGTTGTTCCCAACATCTTCATGTATGACACAATATGTCTTGTTATTCGAAACACAAGGTGGTTAAGATGCTGGCAAGATGTCATTTTCTCCTCTCGTTGCACACATTTCCTATTTTCATTACATCTTTATTCAGCATGTGGAAAATTACATACTGTACATACTAAAGCCAGCTAGTTGGTGGGATACCTGAACAACTAGTCAACAATCAGATGCATTTACTAGAGATATATTGGTAACACTTTACAATAAGGGTCCATTAGTTAACATTAGTTAATGCATTAACTAACATACACAATACATTTTCGTGGGTCCCCTTATATTGAAAAGCGCCGACATGTTTCTACAGTAGCCCTAAATGGACAAACGCGTTTCGTTACTATGTTGTTCTTCGTGCAAGGAAGCTAGCTAAAGTCAATGAATAAAACACTGACACAATGATGAACAAGTAACAATAATATTCGCAATAACATATCGTTTTACTGAATAATAAAGTAAACCTAATTTCTTAATTTATCTTTGTAAAGAAACCTCATTGCTTAACTGGCTACTCTCTGCTGTCTCAGACGACGACATCTTTTCCCGTCGGGCACTGTAACTTTTGATGGTTAAAATTCACTAAAAATCACACACTGCACCTTTAAGTAATATTAACAGATACAATTTTAGATTTTAATAATGTATTAGTAATTTTATTTGAATTGTTAGTTCATGTTAACTAATGTGGTTAACAACTGTTAACACCCTTATTTTAAAGTGTTACAGATATATTTATTTATTTCATTAATTAATTTATTATTTAAATACATTTATATTTAAGTAAACACCTATATTTTCATATATTAATTATTAATAAAAGTAAGTGTTTATTAAAAATTTACAAAAGTTTAGTATATTAATAACTTATATAATAAATATTTGTACACACACGCACACACATAGAAGTATGTCAAATTACAGAAGTGAAATATGTTACTGTAACATTTTGAATTTAAAGGGGTGATTTTGATTTGATTTTAGGCATGCATCTACACACAAAAAAAATCTTTCTAACTCACTATCTGACTAGTCATCCCCTTCATAGCTGACTAGTAGTACACTGTGTTTTTCTGAGCCAGTCCATTATTTTCCATTGTTTTTGGCTTCTTAGTGATCAGTTCCAGGCCAAACTTCATGTCTCAGTACGCTGATCCTCCTCCACAGCTGAGTGATGAAAACTAGATTTATTTTTGCTGGAAGGTTATCCTTCAGGGCAGTTCAAAGGCCCCTCAAAATCTCCACATTACATTGACATGGCTGTGAAATCTTCAGTTTCACATCCCTACCTTGGGCAAAGAGATACAGCGAGCACAGCTGGACTTGGCCTAGTTAGTATTCTGCTTGACTGTAGGGTACAACACTGGGGTTTATAGTGTTCTACTGACAGTAAAGGTCAGACCTCAATGGGCAAGCAATCTGTTAAGCCCTCTTCAACTGTGTACTGCACACACACACACTCACTCACAAAGACTCACAAATACACACAGGGCAAGATTACATGACTTGGACCAGTTCCTCAGACACAATCACACTCTTCACTCACATGCACAATAAGTCTCTCTCTCTCACTTGATCTACTGCTCACGCACATACCAGCATATGGGCAATTCCAGCGTTATGGACAAGACATTTGCAGTCAAAACTTGAAATATAAATTCTCATAGAATGTATTCATTACCAATATATTGAACCATGAGTTTATATTTTCCTAAACCCCTTACATTGGAGTCTAGCCACCAAAAACATATCAGTCTATAAATGTGTTTTATATTTTAGATGAGGGAAATACACATGCATTACGGATGGAACAAAAAAAATAGAGAACATATTTTGTAGACTTCCTGTGAATTATAATGCAAAAACTAGAAACAACAATATCCACTGAATGCAGAAGGTTTGGCTCTCCACAGAACATCAAATATCTATTGTATTTCACTGTTATGGACGTGACAGATCTGAAAGCGTAATTTATTAGACTATGGAAACACATATAAAATGCTTAAAAAACTTTAAAAGAGACCTAGTGGGTATTTAAACTACCAAACTTTGACCTCAGTTAATTGACTTAAAAACTGAAATTGTACTGCAAATGGTTATGAATTATTTATAGCATGCGATTATATAGCATGCGTTCACGCCATCTCTCATGCTGTTAAGTGTAACCAGTGTGGGACCCGCATTAAAATAAATCTACTCCAGTCTACATCAGAGACAGATGCAGTTGTAACCGAAAAACTGTATTTGACGTTTTAACTGCTGCTCCAATTTGGTGTTGAACATTAGTTGTTGATCAAGAGCATTTAAAATGGTGACTGTCATAAAAACTTTTTTTTAATGAGACCTTTATTCAAACATACATTTAATAATTATTAAGATACAAAACAGGTTAAGTAAAAATATGCTGAATATAGGTTATAATATCGTACAAACATTTATAAAAATGCTACTCTCTTGAGTTCATTTATGAATACATTAAATGTTTATCATATCAGAGCTGCTTTTTTTTACTCATTATGAATAATATGTAAGGATTATTCAATTCAATTTGATGGAATTTTACTATACAATTGAAATTTGGAAATCTTCAAAAAAGGCTTAATTTTTTTGAGTGCTATTCAAATACGGCAAGAACAATAACATTGTAGCAATCTGTGGACTAAATCTGCATGATGTTCTCGCTGATATTAGAATGTAATTTCTAAAATGTTATTCGAATAAATTAATTACCTAGTTCTGGCATGAAACTCTAGATGGCGCATGGCTAATAAGTCTTTGACTCATTTGGTAGCGACCACATCATTATCTACATAGCACAGCTGATTGCTGTTGCATCAAGTTAAGTCAAGTCACATTTATTTAGATAGCGCTTTTTACAATACAGATTGTTTCAAAGCAGCTTTACATATAACAGGAAAATAATGCAAAAAAGTTTGTTTCCAGAAGAAAATAGCTTCACAGTCCAGCTTAAGTAAGTTCAGTGATGTTTCATTTTTGTTGTAAAAAAGTTATTAATTTAGTTCATTTATATATATAGCCACTCATGTCATCGTCCAGCTCTTGTATAATGGTGTCAATGCAGGCAGATTTATATTATTGCTGAATATTAGCGTCCAATGAGCTGCGGCTCAACATTCAAACAAATGGCGGTTTGTTGCTGTTAGCAGTATGCAGAAACCCTCCACCTTCCCCAGCTCCACCTGTATAGATCTGCTACAGGGGTTAAATCATGTACAGCAGCAGCAGCAGCATGTCTGGGAATGTATTGGCAGTAACAAGTCCAAAGCAGATGTATTCCGCCAAGACCAAATACATCAACGTTGCCATATCCATTACCATGCCAATGTCTATTACCATACCAATCTCCCAAGAGTTGTCATGACAGAATTTCTAAAATGTTATGATACGCCAAGCCTGAAACAGATCACAGCAATAGGCCTTGACCGTATATCAGTAATCATCAACGTGGTAAACATGCACGCCGGGCCGATGGCTATGGCTATGCATATGATTTAATACAAAGCGTCTACGGTCATGTCCATAACACATGGTTGCACAGAGCAAAGGAGGGAGATGAGTTGCTGATCATAATACGAATTAACATAATTTGGCTGTGTATAGAACATTTCTAGTTAATTGCATTTATAATTATTATGATATAAACAATCTTTAAAATGTTACAGATGTGACACAGCACTGAAGCGTTTTGACTTCATAAATCTAGCCCTTATGAATCCAGAAATCATTACAGTTATGACAAAGTGTATTTATTTCTCAGACAAGTCTCCATCTTTCTACAAAATGCTTCCTGATGACATAAATTTAAAAAATGGGCAGCCTTCGATCTCTTTTTTGAAAACATTAAATATGATTGAATGAAAATGTTGTACTATTGTAGTATTGGTGGATAAACATGGCAATTTCCTTCAAATTTCTATTGAAGTATGTCAGTGCAGTAAAATACAGGCCTAAATGCACAACTTGAATAGGGTTTTATTCTTTCGGTAAAAACTAAATTTGTTTCATGGTATGGTTGACATTTGCAAGGAACTGCTCATATGAGTGAATCATATGGAAAAACATGTTTGGTTTATATGCTCCCAAAATCAAAAGAAAAATAAGAAATTATATTTTCCATAAAGAAAATGAAGCCTGACTATTTTAATAAGAAATAAACACTTTTATTCTTAAAATGTATATTACTGCAGTGCGTCTAGATATTTGTATTATGTTTTATTTATTTTCCTATTACTCTCAATGATTGCATTTTAATACATGATTAAATTATGTAAAATAAACAGCTAAAATAACTTTAAAAAAATGGGATAAAATGGAAGTCTGACTTTTTTTGGGTTGGGGGGGGCGGATTCACACATCAAAGGCCTTTGGAGTTTAGCTTAATTCTTCCAATATGGTTTGCTGTAGATAACGAACAGTATGATAGTTTCATTCAAATACCATAGAGAATATGATCTGATTGGAATGGGCCGTTTAAATGTGCATATACCAGCTTTTGTTTACATGTAATCTGTGTCAGTACAACATACCTCATAATGTAATAGAAAATCATCACTGAATCTTTGAAATGGAAGCGTAAAATGCAATGTCATGGATAAAGACAAGCAAGCCCTGCTTCCAAACAAACACACCGCACAAATATATGTCTAGATTTAGAATAAATACAGAATATTTGTATGTTGTCTCCAAGCACACAAACAGCAGCAGTAAAGGAAAGGTTCACTATTGTCAGACCATAAATCTAGCCAAAAAATGTACATAGATTTACATTGAATGATACCAGACACATATCTAGAGACCAGAATAAGACTTAGACCAGTTATAGACTAGAACATCCAGCAGTGTGGAGGTGATTTCTGCATGGGTAAAGATTGCTCACATTATGAGTAAAAAATATAGCTGGCAATTTATAGCAAAAAAAAAAAAAAAAAAAGATTGTAGAAAACAATCTGAAATTAAATATATAAACTTTAAAGTGCAGGTGCACATTCATGAACAAACATACATACATACACAATGGAGTTGTACCGCAAGACACTGCCAAGCCATTACGGTTGCAGGTTGCAGCTCATAGAAAATGCAGGATTGCAGATCACTGTAGTGTATCATGAAAGAAATACTATACAAAAAGCCTATGGATGTCCTTGAAGTCTGCTTGTATAGAAAAACACAGAATAAAAAAAAAGAAAAAAAAGAAAGAAGCTTCTATGGATGGGATGAAAACATCTGATTGCTTGTATGAGATAATTAGAAGTACATGTTTTCCGTGACCACCTCTGCTTTTCACTCCCAAGTTAAATGCATTTCACTCCGTGTATTATTAAGACGCATTGCATAAGAGGAATGTGGCCAAGAAACGATAATTGAGAGACAGATTGAGACTAGAGCAGAAAGATGGAAGGAAGAGGTATGGACTGCAAAAATACTATTTTTGATTAGCTTCTGTCTTGTTTTTTTTTTAGTAAAAACATAATATCTATAAAAGAAGCTATATCTATATCTATACATATACATATTTATATATATATATATATATAAATATAATATATATAAATATATATATATATATATATATATATATATATATATATATATATATATATATATATATATATATATATATATATATTATTTTTAGATAAATTATGTTGGAGGAAAAAAACACATTTTTCAAATGCTGACATATTTTGGTCAGGTGAGCATAAAAAAAGACATGCCTGAACTAGTAATTCTGTATGCACTCAATCGTACCTCGAAACAGGAAAAAAAACTATAAATACAAGTAGAAAAAATTATAAAGTAAAATTAATGAAACATCAAGCAAAAATATACCAACGCAGAAAGCAAAAATGACTTGGTAAGAATAATTGAAACAAGCAGAAATGTCCAGCCACTAAAAAAAGAATAATAATTAACGGCTTGAAGAAAATCTTGAAGGAATAGTTCAGCCAAAAATAAAAGTGTAAATGATTCTTTCAACATTTACTCATCTTCATGTTTCTCCAAACTCATATGACTTTCTTTCTGACAATGAAAGCAAAGCATATGTGGACAGGGTCAGTTCAGCTCCATAATTGAAAAAAGGACATATTATTTGTAGTATATTAATAAGTCTTCTGAAGTCATACGACAGCTTCTGTGAGGAACAGACAGAATTTTAGAGTAGCAGAACTTTAATTTTTTGGATGATCTGTTCCATTAAAATTAAGCAATGTAAATTTTTTATACAATTGGAAACATTTTGTACTCCAGTGTAGTAATGCTGGTGAATTAGATAACAATCCTTCATAACTCATGAAGATACAACTGGTAATGTCATTTTTAGTGTAGCTTTCATAACGGCAATATTATGTGGAGTCTGATATATGCGCGATGGCCTCTGAAATCCATTCAGCGAAGCAGTCAAACAGTGAAACATGGATTCTGACTCTCATTAAGAGGTGTATGAGGCCGAAAGTGGGGGTGGGGGGGGGGGGGGGGGGGTATCTCTGCAAGCTGGTCGGCTGAACAAATCCAGTTTTCAGTTTTAGCAATGAATGTGACATCCACAAAGCAATTCCATTTCCACCAGCCATATGGTGAGGGGACTATATACCTGCCTTTCCATCAAACATAATTGACAATAAAACACATTAAAGCCCACATAGAGTGCAGCAAGTTCAGTCTCTTATCAGCTGGTGTGTACTTCCATGTCTTGCTGAAGGAAAGTGCTAATTCCGACTCGTCAATCTAAAAATACCATCCACATTTCAGAACCCCTTGGCCTGTGACATTTCAGTGTCGGAACTTGCCACCGGGACTCGCCTGGATCACTCTGCCCCTCTAATCTGATGCTAACTGTTTTTGAATATTCTAGCTGATCCAAACACTTGAAAATTGCTGAAAGGTCACTGGCACAAAGCTGACAATATTTCACCTTCACTCACTCTGCCAAGGTCACCCTAACTCTCTATTGGAATTTTTTTTTTTAATTTGCATGTCCTGTTATTAAACTAACTGTAAATCTCATAGAGGACATCTCCTTCAAAGACCAATTCACTCTTAAAAATAAAAGTTCAGCAAAGACCCACTTGCTTTGCAGGAACATCTTCGGTCTTTCATTTATCATGGATATATGATGGATATATGATGATATCATGTATATATATATGTGTGTGTATATATATATGTGTGTGTATATATATATATATATATATATATATATATATATATATATATATATATATATATATATATATATAAGGGCTTAGTTCATTGTTTTTGAAGCAGCATAGAGATTTAGAGCTTAACAATTTTCTGCAATGGCATGGTAAAAACAAAAACATTCTCCAGGCATTGCACTGTTAACCCTTTACTAAAACCTTTTTTTTTGTGTGTGTGTGTGTGTGTGTGTGTGTGTGTGTGGGACTAAGATCTAAGGAGAAAAGCAACGAGGCACTGTTCTGAATCCGTCACTTAGATGTTGATTTCCATAGTCTTATTTAAATGTATGACTCAGTTATCAAATTCACACTCAATAACAACATGCACATGCATGAAGATAAAGCTCCTCCAGGGCCTCTTGCTTCATTAGCCAAGCCAACTGTGGGCTTTCAATTGATGGAGTTTATAAATGGGTAAAGATTGCATTTTTGACTTCACCCCAAGTTACAGGACAGTATGAAAGACGGCAGTGATATCTCAATTGGAGCTACTGAAAAGGGTGTGAAGAATGACTAAATAAAGTGTCTGACATGAGCAATTTTGCTCATTATTTTTCAAAGGTGTCTTCATACATGCAGCACCTATCAATTATGGTATCAAGAGTATGTGCCAAGTCGTCTCCAAGTGTCATTCAAAGCTTGAAAGTTTCAGTAAAGGAACGCCTGACATCCTGACTTAAGGACTTAATTGAGCAACAGAATTCTAGACAGGAGAAATGTGCAATGACATATCATCAGAGACAGTCAAACGAGAGAGTGAAAACATCTGCAATTTATGTATTCCACAGCCATTTCAGAGCTTGCCAGAGACGTCTAGTACAGGAGCTCTGGAGAAGCATCCCTGCATAAATGTTGCAGGACCAGATTCACCAACCAAAATGCTGATTTTACGATGTCTCGACATCTAAAATGGATATCTAATGTTTCAAATGCATGACATTTCCATGTCTACCAGGACTATCCACCTTTTCCAAGCTCAGCTTTTCAATGCACATCAATGCTTTTATCAAATGGAAGTTGTGAATCCAAAGTACGTGCCCCAGATTTTTCCAAAGTTCCTCATGTTTGTGGTCCAATACGTGGCCCCTCTGGCTATCCAGTCCTGCAGGCTGAATTAGTTATTGGATACATCACACCATTAAAGAAGATTAACCGGGATTAGTGGAAACCCTTAGAGACACTCATTAAAAGAAGCTAAGTGTAAATGCTGTAGGGTACAAGATGTGCTAGCTGGATTACGCTCAGATTTATCACGGTAAAAGGCAGACTGAAAATATGCTCCACTGAGATGTTATGATTTTATGCAGAAGCTTCCATCGTGCAAGTCTTACTCAAAAATGTATTCAAATAACAGCTGAGGATATCAAAGGGATACATCAAACTTTCAAAGATGCAGACGTGATTTCATAAGGTGAAGAATCACTATTTGTAACCGATGGTAATTAACTCGAGCAAGGAATGTAGAAAAAAAAATTCATTAACATCTCATCTTTACATCTCTAAGCCTGTACAGCATTCAAAAGGCAGAGTGGCGGACAGACTCAAAGTCTCATTCTTCAATAATCATATTAACATTTAACAAGAAATTCCCTTTGACTAGTTCTAAAGCTTTACCTTCAGCCATTTCATGGAAGCAGATATTGAATTATGAAATAATTTTCATAAAAAATGAATCAAATTCAATTTCATCTCTCTCATTCACTGTTCATTTTCATGTCATGGAAGGCTGTTGTACTAACCGTGAGTCTCATTTGGAAGGACTCTTTTTAAGGAACATCTCAGAATGGAGACCTCTAAGGGTCAAGTAACCAATTATCCATTCAAGTGGAAAAGAATAGAATAATTACACCAAGAGACAGTTTCTGTGACCATAAAGTTCAGGACCTATTCCCGGAACCAGAAAAAATAAATACTTACATCTATTTTAAAGTGGCATTTCTTAGAGACTCTTCCAAACTTTACTGTGCTAAAGTAAAAATGCAAGGTGATTGTGATTGGCTTGTAAGAATACATTTGCTATGCAGTTAAAGTGAACTACTGAAATAATCTTTAAAGCATATTTAAAGGAAAAGTTGAAAATATGATACACAGTAGTAGTCATCAAAAGTCATCAGAATTGAAAGCTTCTATAAAACAATAGACTGCTTTAATTGATTGAGGAGCAGCAGGACATGCCCCAGCACCAATGCTTATAATAAGCAATTCATGAAGAAGAAAATAAATCAACAGGTCTATCCAAGTAACAGCAGTCAAGACAGCAGCAGATACACATGACTTGGATGTCTTTGCATTGACAAGGACAAAGGAGATGAGCCCAAAGTAACACAATTATCTTCTTTTCTTTTCACCTTTTTCCGCTGCCATTAAGGGAGAATTAATTGACACATTATCTTCCCATTAAGTGGTGATTTTCCTATCAGATACAGCCACTAGTGATAACAGGACAGCAACACACACTCATTCATTCTCCTTCAGGATTACACGCTATACCTGAGGACAGAGGTAAATGTTTTTCTGCACGGATGCAATGTGCTATTCCTAAATCAATTTAGGATTGGACTGCAGATGGCCAATTTACTCAAAATTATAAAAAAATTACTACCTGTTCATAATTGCACACATTTTGCAAATGTCGTGAAAAATAATGTGAACTACAACGGTCAGACAAAGCACAGTCTAAATGTACTGGATGCAATATTAAAAATAATTTTTTGGTGGAAATCACAATTAAGTGAATATAGGAATGGATTTTTAATATTTAAAAGAATTTTGATACTATTAATAAACAGATAAATAAATACATTTTAATAATGAATTTCACCACTGTGAATAATTGGCAATTAATTTGCCTTTTCTCTGATAAAAATGTTTCAAACAAAAGATGTTTTCTTGCAAATATAGTTGGTTTTAGTTGGTAAATACGTTTTTACTGTGTCCTTGATACAAAAAAAAGTTCCTTCATGATATAAATTATTCTTGCTATTATTGTATAATTAATTAAGACATGATATAAACTAAACTGACTGAGCATGACTGAATATTTTTGTATTATTAATGTTAATCATTTGAAGCTATATATAATCCTCAAATAATGCATTAATATAAATAATAAAAAAATATGCTCTACAACCTTAAAGGGATAGTTCGGCCAAAAATGATATTTAACCCATGATTTACTCACCCTCAAGCCGTTCGAGATGCATATGTCAATCATTTTTCAGACGAACACATTTTCAGTTATTTTAGAAAATGTCTTAGATCTTTCAGTGGTTATAATGTGAAGCTATGGGGTCCACCTCCTTCAAGTCCCAAAATGTGCATGCATCCTTCACAAAAGTAATCCATCTGGCTCCAGGGGGATAAACGAAGGCCTTCTGAGGGTAATCCGTGCGGTTTTGTCGTAAAAATATACATATTTAAAACTTTATAAATGAAAATATCTTGCTTCCGGCAACGGTCGACGCGCGTTCACGGCAGATGGATGCCGGCGTATGACGTAGGACGTAGCGTTTGATTTAGCTGTACTTCGTTCTACATCACAACGCTTCCTACGATACGTCCTACGTCATACACCGGCATCCATCTCCCATGAACGCGCTTCGACCTTTGCCGGAAGCAAGATATTTTCATTTATAAAGTTTTAAATATGTATATTTTTACGACAAAACCGCACGGATTACCCTCAGAAGGCCTTCGTTTATCCCCCTGGAGCCAGATGGATTACTTTTGTGAAGGATGCATGCACATTTTGGGACTTGAAGGAGTGGACCCCATAGCTTCACATTATAACCACTGAAAGATCTAAGACATTTTCTAAAATAACTGAAAATGTGTTCGTCTGAAAAATGACTGACATATGCATCTCGAACGGCTTGAGGGTGAGTAAATCATGGGTTAAATATCATTTTTGGCCGAACTATCCCTTTAATATAACATTTAAGTGTCTGAGCTTGACCAGATCACATTCCTGAAAGTCTGATATACCATTTTAATGAAATACTTCCTTACAAAAGCATATTAAATATTCACGAGTTACAGACTTCAAAAGGAACAGCAGAAGAGAAATGACCCTGCAACCAGGCAGAAAACAGCAAAGTCTGAGATCTGAAGTCCCAAGGTTCATGTTCCTGAAGAGAAGAGATTTTAAAGCTCAATACGCATCTCATCTGGAATATCCTGAATGAATCTGTGTGCCAAAGATGGGGATTGAACGCTGATGCATCCTTTCTTACCCAAGACCATATAAGCAGCTCTTCTGGATGTGAAGCTTAAGGTCTTTCTTCATCTGTGCATGTTGTTTGTTGGCAGAAACAAGCAGGCGAAAAAAACAGAATTCCATGCGATGGAACGGCTTCTCTTGTAAATGATTCAAGGATCAGTCATGCCTGATTAGGCCTGAGCCAGAGATATTGGAGAAAATGGAGGGCTTGTGTACTTCTGAGCCCCGCTGAAGCTGACTGACAACAGTGGGCTTCCAACATGTTCGATACTGTAGACGGCAAAGCAAGCTTTTATTTGATGCACAATAAAAGCTTGTAATGCTCCATTCTTTGCCAAATTGGTTCAGACAAGATGACACAATGAAGAGAAGAAAGGCATGATGGGATACGACTTGGGCTGTGTCAACAAAAAGTCAATCAAAAACAGAAACAAAGACTCAGCATTGAAGCAGTTTCTTTTAACCTCTATAGAACATTATACACAAACTAACAAATTCCTAGTAAAGATTGGAGTAAAGATTACTAACGTTACGATTTTACTTCCCAATGTAATAATACATAACAAATATATTTGCATATTTAAAAAAAAAAAATCATAATCTAAAAAATATATGTTTTGCCGCATGTGTTATAGTCACATAGACAATAAGCTTGCCCAATAAGAGATGAAAAGCAGCAGCGAGAGACTGAAGGTTTTTGGCACGCAGTGGCAAAAGTCTTGTCAGACGTCATATTGTAGCAGCAAAGGGTTCCTTCATTAATTCAAAAGCTTGACCCCGCGGGGTACGAGCAACGACTCATGAACTATAGAACCTGACAGGAATGTGCACCACCAGAGCCTGGCAGTAATGCATTTACTAAGCTAGATAAAGCATGGACAATGCATCTCAATTGTATCACCCAAAATTTAAATCACAGCATTTAGCATTTATTTAATGTTATAAGCCACTGTAGCATGTTACTGCATTTTTGTTGCTCAAGGATTGCATCTTAAAAAATGTCAGTGCCATTGTTTTGTCTCAAGATTCACACCAGTAATGTTGTTTTCTAAGGCACGTTTATAAAAGCTACTATAAGGCCAAATCCCTGCTTAATCTAAGCCCTGTCTGTGAAACCAGGCCATACTGTTTAAACATAATTGAGATGTCAGTTCATTCACTTTCATTAAAATATCAAATTTGTCTTAGATTATTCTGGGAAGAAATAAAAATATAAACAAATGAGTCCACTGCTGACATAGAGTACATTAAGAGCAAAGAGCTATACAACTGTGAACAATGCATAGCTTAGATAACTTGGTGAGAAATATTTGAGCCTATATTGAGATGTCTGACATTTGAGTGCAGACCATGCAGATTGTCACTGATCTCTTCTAAAACTCATGTGAAATTACAGGAGCCTTTTTTTCGTAGGAGATAAAACCCCCTCAGAAGCAGTAGACCTACAGTATAGGCAAAGTAGACTTTAAACACGGCATATAACATGAAAACATGTATTTTTTCTGTATTTTGCTTCATGCAGTAGAATCATATTTCTACATGCCAAAACAACAACAACAACAAAAACAATATTGTCACAAAGATGAAAAACTTTGCAAGACAGGTTGACAATCTTTGTATAATGGCCTCTGGCAGATGAGGTTTAGATGTGGAAAGGTCATGACACTCTCACACGTACCTCTAAGTGCTGTTATTTTAAGAAAACAGCCGAATAGTACAAGATCCTTCTGATGTCTTTGAGAACTTACAGTCATACAGTGAGTTGCATTTTCCATCTCTAATCCAAAAAAAGAACAGTTCAAAAAACAAAAGTACAAGTGATTTGCAAGCGAAATGATCAGAATATTACACAGGAATGTAGCAAATATTTGTGCAAATTATGTCCTTATTATAAAGTATAACACTTGCAGCAATTCTACTTAGGTGCCAGAATATTTAATATTTCATTAGAAATGTTTGTGTTTTCTGTTTTTTAGACAAGCTGGTGCAAAGAGTGAGAGATAGTGGGGGTACAGTTTCTGTGTAATACATCACTGAACACACACACACACACACACACACACACACACACACACACACACACACACACACACACACACACACACACACACACACACACACACACACACACACACACACACACACACACACACACACACACACACACACACACACACACACACAGAAAGAGAGGGAGAGGAAGCCTAAATTAACCCATAACTCATGGCAGAGGTCAGGCCTTCTTATATAGAAAATATTCCTTTCAGCAAATACTGCAGGAAAAGAACATTTATTATTGATAGAAAAACACCCAGCAATATATAATAAACAGATGACTTGGCTTAAAGCTCACTGGAATTCCATCCATCAAATAAATGTTCTCTTCATCTAGCAAAATTGACTACTGTCATGAGCTTTGTACAATGGACAAGACCACTTCTGTAAATAAGCCACAGGCCGGGGTTAAACTGAACCAGACTGACACATACCCCATAGACTTGGAGAATATTTGTATATTAAATATTTGTATATCCATATGAGTGCGTTTATTTATTATGCTGTTTAGGTAGGGTTGTTCATTTTCTAGGAAATATTTGTAGGGTACTAAAATTCATTTTAATGCAAAAAGTGCCTTACTTTACTGTAAATACCCTATATGTACGTACGTCATAAACAAGAGGTTTATGTTAAACATTTAACATACACTACCGTTCAAAAGTTTGGGGTCGGTACAATTTTTTAAAGGCTTTTGAGAGAAGTCTCTTCTGCTCACCAAGGCTGCATTTATTTTAAATAAAACATTTATTTAAAAAACATTAATATCGTGAAATATTATTATATACTTATAATCTATTCATTTATAATCTATTGAAATATATTGTAAAATATTTACATTTGAATATTCATATATTTAAATATATAAATTATATTTAATTTATTCATGTGATGGCAAATAATACAAAGTTCAAATGAACAGCATTTATTTGAAATAGTAATCATTTGTTACTTTTCAGTAAATATCTTCTTTTATTTTCACATTTGCAAATGCATTTTTCTAAATAAAAGTATTCATTTATTTCTTAAAAAAAAAAAAATCCTACTGACTCCAAACTCTTAACCAGTAGCATATGTTATTATGCTTTCATCCACCTCCGAAATCCCAATTTAACCGCTGGCTGCAGGCCCCCCATGTGGGTAGCGTTCCAAGGATAGGCTTACTCATTTCCATGAAACACGTCAGATATATTCACTGGAAGCTCGTTTAGTTCTTACTTTAAAAAAATGTGCTTTTACTAAACGTACATAATTGTGTCTGATTGGCAAAGCATGGGCCTAATTGCAGTCCTGGTGAGGCAGGTGATGGAAATAGCTCATGAAATTGACTTCAAAAGAAGTTCTTGTCTTCCCTTCCGTAGATATGAATGAATCCTGGCTGCTAATTTAACTTAAGTGAAGCAGTGTATGGTTTTCTGTAGCCTCCTCTCTCTCTCTCTTAGTAAGCAAGATTTGCCACGCTCTTTGGCCAATGTTGCGGTCCATGTTTGACATATCTGAACACACAAACAACGTTTTCATGAAATTTTCACAGAGGTGAATCTATAATTCACGTGCCCTCTCTTAGCTGGTGCTGATTAGAGAGAGACGGTGGAATCACTGCCAGGATCTGCTCACCGCATCTCTGATGCACATTTACCATTCAGAACACTTTCATCAAGACTCTCGTTCCAGACATTTTTGTCTAAAATGCCAAACCGACCTTGTTGCAGTGCTTCTTCTAATTAATGCTCATTCAAGACTTTACACATTTAGCTCAGTTCGTCTAAAAATACTCAACCCACCCACATTCAAAACAAATTTGCAAATCATATTCTCAAGATTGCAAGATTGTTTGCTGTTTAGTGACTGAATGAAGAGTGATTTTATATACATGCATTGAAAAGTTAATTAGTTACAAATTTACTGATATTACACAGATTGTATAAACACAAAATCACATACACAAAACCCTTTCAGTTCGACTTAAAGCTGCAGTCCGTAGTTTTCCTCTTTGTCGCCATCTCTGTTCGAAATCTGCAATTGCAGTTATTCGCGGAATTATCAACTTTACGTGGGTTGTGCCTCGGCACGGCACAGCGCGGATGAATCCAATGTTTTGAGGAGAATGTGCGGCTGTCAGTCACCGCGCCGGTGTGGATACTGGCATTCGGAATCACAGATTCTACTTTTGGAAGTATGACCAACATAAGAATATTCACCGGAAAATGTAATCTGAACAAGTAACATCCACTTTTGTTCTGACCAACTAAAGGGATAAAAGCATTGGAGTAAATCGCGCTGATTAAATCTAACGATCGCTTATCATATCACGTCAAACCGTGCAAATTATACTTTGTTCTCAAATTGTTAATGTTAACAACATCAGCATTGCATGACTACATTTAATGCCCTTCCGATATTATCCTTGTTTTTGCATGAGCCCGGTTGCAGTCTCTTTTTTTCTGTAGCAACTCCGAAGTCCGAAGTGTTTTGCGTTTTACGAGTGAATCTACAGTTGTCACTGGTGATTGTCGTTTTAACCTTTCTGGATCCGCAATCAAATTGATAAGTTTAATTATATCAAGTTCTGTGAGAAAAGGCTATAAATCTCCACCTCCAACATCCTCACACTCATTAGCCTACTAGCCGAGACTCCTTTATGTGTACAGATGTAACGTAATGACGCAAAGACATGCTCGAATTTCCTGCAGAAATCCACCAGTACCGCTGGAATTAAAAACATTATTACAAGCTTACTGTTTTGAATCGAGCTAAGGCAAGCAGATAGTTTTGAACACTGGCTGGTTATGTACTTGCTAAAAAGTTACGGAATGCAGCTTTAATATAGGCAGTCTAGAAGTATAAGCATGCTGTCCAAACTATCCAAATGGAGAACTTTATTGCTTAGAGGATAGAAAGGAATTTTTCATTTTAGTGTCAACTTTGTCTCAGATACCTCTCCTAACATTTCTAGAAATAGAAAATCGACATAAATGAGACCTCTGTTGACATACTGTAATACTAAACAGCTATAAAAATGTATGTGAATAGCATAGCTCAGACAATTTGGTCTTGAAATGTCATTACTGAAGACTGATTGCAGACTCTCGGCATATCTGAGCACTTATTATGAACTCTTATGAAACTCTACAGTGGAGACTTAAGATGAGAACTTCTAAAAAGAAGGAAACTTTAGCAAACTGGCCATTTACACTGCCTTTAATCTCTGTCTACAGTTCAGGTAAAACAACTGAGATACCAGAGATCTCATTTGTGATATTTCTTTCCTTATTCCTTGGCTATTAAACTTTAAAGGTGCTGTAAGCAATGTTTTTAATACCACATATAAAATGTGCTGTACTGAATCTGACAGATATAACTGAAATAGGTGCCCCGAGAAATTACACCCGTCTTTGTAACTGCCCTATAGGCTTTGCAAAGAGCATAAAAAGTTAAGGAGTGAGTCACGCTTTTTTTTTTTTTTTTTTGCCATTTATGAACAACTTATCTCTGTGAATCATTTTGTGCATTCTGGTTTTCTGATATTTAACACCTTTAATATTTAATGCTTTCAATTCTGACAAACCAATTCAGATAACTAGAGTGATAAACCAATGATGGAAGACCTACTGAAATCAACACCTCAACACAAACTAAGGAAATCAACTAACCACTAAAACTTCCATCAAACCAGTTTTTAGCAATACCGTTCACACAGAACGCATTTTTGCTTTTAAAAACATGAGATGCCACACAATAGTATCTAATTGCAGGCAAAGGTAGAGTCGAGAAAGTTGCACTTCTTTTAGCTTTACATGGCATCTTAAAGGGCACCTATTATGCCCTTTTACAAAGTCTTGATTTAGTTTTTGGGGGTCTACTAGAATAGGTATTCAAGCTTGAATGTTCAAAAAACACATTGTTTTTCACATATTTGACATTGTTACAGCACCTCTCGTCCCTGTCTGTCTGTAACGCTCTGTTTAGTTCCTGTCTCTATGAAGCCCCTCCTTCTGAAAAGCACAATGAGCTCTGATTGGTCATCTGAACCAGTGTGGCGTCAAAGGTCAATCACTTTGAGCGTGTTTTGTAAATGTCAAGCCTTGGGTGGGAATTATTTAAATGAGGAATATTGTGACATGTACGTTCTCGGAAGAAAACTCAAGACTACAATCGAGGCGTTTTAGGGAGTTAAGAAACACAGCGCACTGATATAGAGAATACTGTAACTCCCTTTGGAGTGACTTTGTTCTTTGTAACGTTGCAGACCTTTTTCATGCTTAAACAGCAACATTACACACTAAAGAAAGATAAAAATGTAAAACAGCATAATACATCCTCTCTTTAAAAATGTGTAACGGTCAAAGACGACCATCTAGTGCATGTTTACATAGAAAAACAATTAAAAATCAGCGCAAAATTAATTCTGTGTGAACCAGCCCTTACAGTATGTGTCTAAAAACATGTAGTGGCTTTAAAATCCCCTCTCAAGATTTGCAGAGAACATGCACGCTGCTTTGTGCACAATGAGAGTTCTGCACATAAGTCCTGTTAACATTTATCAGTAAACGTTGAACTTCAACACCTCTGCTCAGATCAAACATGCTCAGATCAGTCTATGTTTGTAGAGACTCAGGCTTGAGAGCCGAAGTTGCACATACCTCTCTCTTCTGTGACCAGGGGACGGATGTGGATATGCTGCTTGGTCCCAGCGCTTGTGACCTGGAGTGTGTGAGGGATCCTGCGGTTTAAAACAAAGCAAATACTTTAAGTAGCAGGATTTCAGCAGCTGAACATGAGAACACAAGAATAATATTACATTTTCAGATTTAAAAAAATAGTTGTGCCTTCTTATGCAGATCTCACTGCCTCAATGATGTGGGTGGTAATCAGGGTGTTGCGATAAAGTTGCTATAGGTTTTCTGAATGGTTGCTTATTAGCACAAGTCAAAAGAGGAACTCAATGTGAGTCTATGGCCGAGGTATACAATCCTGTTTCAAGAACTTTACCATAAAAACACCATGGTGATGTTACAAACATTATAGGATGGCGTTTTGGTGACTATATACAGTATTTGGCATTAAAGGGTAGGCATTTTTTTTCATAAACACTGTTATTCTGGTCAAAACTCTCTTCACATCCTGATAGCAATCAATAATACAAGTGGTCGAAATATTAAAAAATGCACATTTATCTTATATACTCAATATATATATATATATATAAGACTTATATATACTCATTGTGAGTCTATGGCCGAGGTATGCAATCCTGTTTCTAGAGGGCCACTGTTAAACACCAATTAAACACCTGAACCAGCTACAGTAATAAAGGTCTTACTAGGCATGCTAGAAACTTCCAGGCAGGTTTGTTGAGGCAGGTTGGGGTTAAACTGTGTGACAGTGGCCTTCCAGGAGCAGGTTTGAACACCCCTGGTCTATGCAAATTTTTTCACCCACCAAGTGAAACTAGCAAGTCTGATCAGTAAGTACAAGCTGCTTGATTTGAGGCATCATTCATGTCTGCAACACAGTGGGGAAATGTGGATTTAAATAGTTATGGTTCAGGGTTTGTACAGTATGAGTAACAATAATGCATGATAAAATTTGTTTTACAATCTCCAGTTCACAAGCAATTTTACTTTTACTATGGAATTTTCCATTGAAAAAACATCACTTTTTCAATCCAATGTCTCTCTCTTGACCCTTGGAGATTCATCATATGCCTCCTCTTTCACAGTCACGCCAAATGGAAACTTCCATTGACAGCATAACTCATGAGTAACTTGAGATATTCCATCATTTCAATCATGAAGATGCTGACAAACATAAGCCTGTTTCACATCAAGGCCAGCCAAATGTAGACTCAAGCGGAGGACGATCAATCTAAGCACACTTCTGATGTTTAATTCTGAATGTGTCGCAGGGGCTTTATCGTGGGATTAGTTGTTTGGGTGGCGGTAGCCACTGACATTTGAGGAGCATTCCAGTCATACAATATCCCGTGTGCTCAGCCACTGCCCCCTGCTGCAATAAGCACTGACAGTCACGCCACGCATCCTTCCCAAAACATCAGTCAGTAACATTAACTGAAAAAGAAATGTTAGACGACATCAAACACTGAAGTTGAAATGCCAAACATTTAGAATCAAATGGTATAATTATTTAATGAATAAATAAACAAATGAAAAGACATTGTGGTTGGCAGAACTTTACCATAAAAACACCATGGTGATGTTACAAACATTAGAGGATGGCGTTTTGGTGACTATATACAGTATTTGGCATTAAAGGTAGGGTAGGCAATTTTTTTCATAAACACTGTTATTCTGGTCAAAACTCTCTTCACATTCTGATAGCAATCAATAATACAAGTGGTCGAAATATAAAAAAAATGCACATTTATCTTCTGTGGAGGTCTCAGGAGCAAAACATTGCATCCAATCACTGCATTCGGCCAAATGCAATGATGGGATGTCCTACCTGCCTGTTGCGTATGTATCTCCATACGTCCGCGCACCTGCTCGCGCAGACATCACACGACATCAGTGCAAACAAAAAGCAGCCACATTTTACAGTTCCTCCTGAACCAAAACAACGAGCTCATACTGCCTTCAGGCCATGTTGTAACAGTAATTACGAGATGACAACCCGTGACGTTCTACCCGGAGCTGTTCACGTACTCAGACTTGGATTTATGCATTTCTCTGGCAACACTATCAACGCTGAAATGAACCTGCAGCAATCAGATGGTACAAGTCAGAGTTCTGTCTGTTGTTTATGTTCATTATTATTGTAATGTTATGTGCTTTGAGACATGACGCTGTGACGCTTGGCTGAATATGCTCCTGCTGTGTGCGATGTGTGTGTTCATGTGTTTTGAAGGAAGCGAGGCTTTGGAGACCCTCTGAAGGGAGGGTGTATCTAACGCTTTTAAAGCTAGCTTGCTATTGCTAGCCGCTCCGAAATTGCCTACCCTACCTTTAAATTATAGAATGTTATGTAATATAATATACAAACCATTTGGGCTTAAAATCAGTAAGATACTGTAAATAATAAACACAAACATTATTGCAACAATGCAATAAACTTACTAAATATAATAAAATGGACACTCAAATGTATAGACAATTTATGTCAAGAAACTCTTTTAAAAAATAAAACCAAAACAAATTATGTTTCATGCAGGGAAATTAGAACACAATTTTTTTTTTATAACTTTTGACACAACAACCACATCTTTAACAATATTTTACCATAAATGCATTGGCCTACATAAAGAAATGCCTTGTTGTACACTTTTGACACTTGACTGGCTGACTGAATTCATTACACATCACAGAGACCTAGATTATGTTAAGAGCACAACTGCCAATTTACTCATAAAACTTTCATGTACATGTAATCTAATTTTTTTTAGTCATTATGTGCTTGATATGACAGAATTAATTAATTAGTCTGATAACCTTTTTTCATTTTTGATATTCCAAAAGTATGAGTACGGAACGTGAAAAAGCTTGAAAAACATAAAAATACCCATGAGACTTTAATATTCCTGACATTTAGCTGGCTTAAAGTAATTTTTGCCACTGGCTTTTGATGGAAGAAAAAAAAGTAATGACTAATAATATCTGAACTTTTCACAACAAAGCCGCAAGCTAATGCAAATATATGCAACTGCCATGTCAATGTCCAATTAGTGGTGCTGCTAACTACTTAAAGCAGGGTTATATTTAGTATCTTGAACATTGGACACAACAATATAGAGTACATTTCTAGAAGTTGAGAAATAATTCAAAGCAATACTAAACAACCATCTTAAGACTGTGTGAACACTTATGAATAAATAAGCTGCATTGAATAAAAATGTAAACAGTATTCTTTTTCTTGTATACACAAACATATTTTACTATATTTCAAACATATAAACTCTGTGAATTTTGTATTAATGTGTAGATTTTAATTTAATTTTAATGCATGGAGCCAATATTTTATTGAAGCTTCACTTTTAGTGCTGGCACTGTATTCTGTTATTTGAATTCAGTAGCTGTAAGTGGTCAACTTGAGGTGGATATCCATAGGCAACTAATGCCCTAGATAAGCTAACTGCAGTACAAGTGGAGAAAGACCGTAATTGACCAACCAAAACAACAAAAATCACCCCCAAAACACTGTTCACGGTCACATCTCTGCCTTGAAAGGAATATTCTGTTATTTACAACTTAATGACAAAGACATTAAGTTATGCATAACCGGGGAAATTCTTTTATGCCATGACAACATAAAGATAATAGTGTCCTTCAAACTCTTTTATGAAAAAAATACAAGTGCATTAATGGGAGGGCATGAGCAATACAAAGCATTACTGTAGAAATGCATGAACAAATGGCTTAAAGTGCTTCACTGTGTTTTTGAAGGTCAAACTGTATGTTTTTTTTTTTTTTTACTAAAACGTATGGCAAAGAAGTATACCTGGACAAATGCAATAATGGACTTTTTTTTTAAAAGTGAAAGTGCATGCACTGAAGACCTTATAGAGACATGGAGGTCTTTCAAGAGAAGCAAGTGGGTGCATTTATGTCTATAGAGACAAGAAGCATGAGATTGGAAAAGAGACAGGAGAAAACATTTGACTCTTGTTTGTTATGACCTCCAAATAAAGTCTTGTGGCAGCTGAAGTGGCACCGTGGGCAGAAATACATCTCAATCTCCAACTTTTTTTGTTCTTTACCACGTCTATCACATTTCTAGTGTTCAGTTGTGTTCCTTTAGGTTGAACATGACCAACAAACATACCTTAAACAAGTTCTGAATGCATATATATATTTATTTTAGTTCAGGGACATTGCACATCAAGAACCTTTACTAGGTCCAGTTATATTGTCTACAGATCAAACTGTTGCACTTGTAATTAGATGCAATTATAAGGCCACAGCTGACTTGCAAGAATCTTGCACAAGGTAAAACAGTGATCCATAAAATGCATTTTTGGGACCATATAGCATGTTTCCAGTCAGCTGTGCTGCGCATGATGCCCAAATATGTTGCCTAAGTAGACAGCTCACTACGTTTTGAGACACAGCCAGTAAATCACAGAAGCAATTTCACAACATGCTTGAAGGGTCATTCCACAAATAGGGTGCCTTTGCTGTCCCTAGTGCTAATATGTGTAAACAATGTCTTACACCAGCTTTTACTATGTGTTATTACAGTATATGCATTTTCCAACACATCAACAATTTTTCCCATATTCTTGGCTATATACATTGAATACTGAATATATGTAGAAATATCAGCATAAAAACTTAAAATGTCACTTTTATAAAAGCATTCTAAAGTATAACACCATACCTTTGGCTTGAGATGGCATAATGCTGTATTAACACTTAAAATATTCTTTGTCTGACAGATTTTGAAAAAGACATTTACTTTTATAAGCTTTTTAAAAGGAAAAAGCACACATTTCGTGGAATGCCCATGAAAACAGACCTCATCATCAAACTAAATCAAGTCAACGTATGCGCAGCATGTCCACATTCCCGGTCTCTTAGTACATAACATGGATAAGTGCTGTAGAATAATAGCAGATCTAGGGTGTTATTCAACAGTCCAGACGTGTTTAAATGTTCGCAGAGATCTGCAGTGGAGGAGTCGCGCGCTGCGCTGCATTGACACGCGCTCCAAAACACACTGACATCACATCAGTCCGCACAGAAAAAAAAAATTAGAAAAAAAGAAAATTTTTGATAAAAGAAAAAATATATATCGCTCCACATCTTTGAAACATAACTGTGCTCTCAAAATAAAAAAAATAGGAAAAATGTTCTCACTGAGGTAATTCGTCAGGAACAGCTTGTAAATGTCCAACTGATAAATACAAAGAACGAAAGAAAAACAAAAATTAAAAGCAAAACAAAATCTTGTCCAGCACTTGCTCCTATACAGGATATTGCACAAAATAAAGAAACGAATACACTCAAAAATGACCTGTCAAAGTTAACCAAAACCTGACGTTCCCCCTCTCCAAGAAGGTAAAACATTAAAAACCGTCTGTCAGTTGAATTCAGAAGAAGAACAAAATTCAAGCACTTCTCAAATCAAAAGAGGACGTAGAGAAGAGGTAAAGATGAAGAAAAGAGAAAATTAAAAGAAAGTACTCACCGGTGAAAATGTCAGAGAGCAAAAATGTTGAAAGAGCAACAAGAGCAAGTGAGTGAGGAGGAGCTGTCAGTGTCAGCGGCGCAGTGACCGGGGAAAGCAGCGGCTCAACAGTATAAACAGCGCTGGTGTGGAGCAAACCATCGCGACTGCGCAGGGGGAGACACAGACACATCATGGATCTACTTAAAGGTGCACCCTGTAATTTTGTCATTAAACTCAGTCATTTGCTAATTAAAAAGTTTAACACGTAAGTAATGCACAGTGTTTTGATAAATAGCATTAAAATGATATTTACTCACACGAGATGGCGAGTCCAGTCAACATGAGCCTTCTAAAAAGTTTTTTTTTTTTTTATGGCAACATAAAAGACATTTTATACAACCCCATTTGGAGACAGGCATAAAATGGTACAAATATAAGACAGACAGTTTAAAGGTTCCACAGCCTCTAAATAGGCATATATTTGAAAAAGAACATGCATTAAGGTCTTATGTCCTGTAGATAGAGTTTTTCCAATCGTTGTTGATATGGGTAAGAAAATTATATATATACACAGATATCAATAAATTACGGTTATTAGTGTTATATATTATTTTTGTTACCATGTTTTACACTACTTGTTACACTAGCTGTTTTATTCTACATGGTGAGTTGACATCATAACTAGCTGTCATGCAATTGAAAGTTAATAATTCAACAGTCTGTCAAGTATTCCTATAGCACTTCTATCCAGTGCTCAAACCCAACAAACATATTACATTTATACCAAATGTCAGAAAAGTCAGACGTTCGCGCCTCAGTTCAGGACAGTGATGTGTACATGTTGTGCAGTGGTTGTCCAGACAACACATTTATCATTTTAATTTATGGTTCAGAACTGTCGTAAAAAATCATTGTGACAACCTTCAGACAATAATGTCAACCATTTCAGCATGTTGTCACAATTCTGTTTGCTGGGTTTTTATACATACTATGTGAAATAACCATAACTATGTTTAGAATAGCATACTGATATACTACTATTTCTGCAGAAAATACATTTCATACTGTACCCAGTATGCATACTGAATACTGCACAAAAAACATGCATAGTATGGCAGCTATGTTATTTCAAAAACTGATCAGGTCTATTGTCTTTAATGTAACTTTGAGAGAGACACTTCACGTATCCAGACCTTCAGACTGATGGTAGAAGGTCTGGAGTCCAGAGCAGCTTTCATTGGCCCAGGATCGCCCAGAGGCCGTCTGACTGATATGTAAAGCAACCAATCACAGTTCATTTTGTTCCACATCATGTTTAGGGGAGTGAAAATGTAACGTAGATGTCCCTACAATAACAGACAGTCTATGCAATGAACTTTTCATAATTCACATACTTTCGAAAATCCAGCATTTAGTTGATCTTGATAAGCACTCACTGTCACAGTTGTAAACACCACGGGTTTCTTCTTCCATGAGGGGGTTTGGCGTCACGGCGGCATTGTTTCCAGGCGGACCGCTAAGTACGCGACACACGCGACTACCGGAAATCCTGTAAAATTCCACCAGTCAGATGACGACGATGTCGAAACTCCTGAAGTGTTTCCAATTTTGTGTGTCATATGCATTAGATGTTGACCCAACAGTCATTGGCCATGACGTCTGAGGCCGAAACTGAGGGGCACTAGGTAAAATATTTCAGTTTGTAGCAATGTCAGATTACAAAACTTGTTGGACTATTTATGTGCACATCAAATATCTTGAGAGATTAAAAACTGTATTCATAACTATTATATAGTTTCTTAGGAAAAAACAGAAATCAAAAGTTCACACCACAAACAGTTTATCTGCATGTACACACACACACACACACATACAGCCATGCCTCTCTTAAAGATATGAGACAATGCCAGAAAGCGACACTTAGGGCAAGGATTACCAAGATGTTTTTCTCTGGTATTTACCATATCTCCGTGGGGCTTATGCGCCCATTTCACATCTATTTTTTGTTTATGTTGTGATGGAGACATCATACTGTGTGCAAGCAACAGCTTAGCCTAGAGCCCAGAGCTACAAGATAAAATTAAACTGAAAGCTCAAGATTTTAATTCAATTCCTCAGAGGGAAGTAAAAATTTATCAGGACAAGCAAATATAGATATGCCACTATTAATGATAACATGGGAGGTAAGAGGTATAGGTGACACTCTGAGGGAGTGTGGGAGGAAAAAATGGGAACTGCGAAGGGGTGACAGAGTAGAAAAGGAAAATGGAAAGGCAGTGAGTGAGAAAACAACTGAATGAGGATTTAGGAAACAACCTACCAAAAACAGAAGAGCAGCAGAGAGAGAATTCCAAGCATCAATAACGCACATTAGTCCTTGCACATCTGCTCCAGTTGAAACTCCTCCAAATTCACAGCTTCTCACCGTCCCTTGAGAGTTTAACTCTCTCCATTGTGCTCTCAAGATTTGCTGAATCCTGTTAACGGGGAAAAAAACACTAAAGAAGTGGAGACAAAAGACTGGATATCTGTGTAGATTTGTCACACTCTGATTTGCTTATTTAAAACGCACTGAGAAACAGAAGCTAAATGCCACATAGGTCCTCTGAGAAAACACCACAACAGTATCAAAAAGAGCCTAGATTTTATGCTCGCCGGTAAGAGGGCTGAGAGAAATCATTATAGAACAAAGACAAAAAAGAAGACTTGGAATTTCGTCAAACATGTTTGCAACTTCTTTCTTTCCAGTCAGTCATTAGTCACAAAGGCAATGCTGATGCCGTGGCAGTATTTCAAAAGCAACAACTTAGGTAACACAAAAACCTGAGCTGGTGGTAGCCCAAGATAGCCTGTAACTCAGCCTGAAGGCCAGAATCATAAATATACAGTGTTTGGGTGAGGGTGTTTGACATTTTTCCAGTGAAATAAATGGTTCACACTGGGTGTATTACTCATTCTACTGAATAATAGAGGCTAAAAGAGGTCTGGACTGTCAAAACCCTGACAGCGATACTTCCTCTTACGTTGTTTTTGCTTAAAAAATCAGGTGGAAATATCCAATGCTAATTTGGTTGTTTTATTTAACTCGTCATCCAGAGGTAATTATGCAGAGCGATGGCTGGCCGTTAACTAATACAGCCCCTCGCTTCCTGTAAACATATTGACGAATCAGGAGTCTCAATAATTCTTTGACGCTGCACTGAACACCTAAAGTCAACACTGAGGGACCTTTTAAATGAGGACAATCCTGGGCATGTACAAAAAGGAAAGGTCAGATGATGCCATAGCACCGGAGATCATGTGTTAACACATCATCAAACACAAGGCGGATAGTGTGATGGAGGTGAAGACGACTGAGAAACTGCCAGATGCCAGTTCACTTGAAGAAACCTTATTCTCAAACCTTTAGGACTTTTAGTCCTTTTTAGACCTTTAGGAAGATTTGAACACTGGAGCCACGGTTCTTCTATGGCATTGTTGCGAAATCATATTTAGAAATATCTTATTCTGTGTTCCGCAGAAGACCAAATCATGTCAGAATTGTCATTTTTGGGGGAACCATCCCTTAAAGAATGATTTGAATAATGAGTACATCATAAAAAAATCTCACTCAGAAATTGCTAGTAAATTTCACAAAATGAATACAAAGAAACAGCAAGTAATGTGAAATTTTGAAGTAGAAAAAATAAAACAGCAACTTTACAACTTTGAAAAATATTTTTTTTTTAGCACTGTAGCATAATACATGATCAGGCATTTTAAACTTCAAAATGCAATGAATCTGTGTGATTTTAAATAACACTAACACAATAACTCTAGCCTGGCAAGCCAGACCTACATCAAGATGTTAGGTCTGGCAACTCACCATTGGCACGGCTCAATCCGAGGGGTGGGATAAACGGTTGTCGCTATAGGATAGGATAGGATAGCGCTACAACCAATCAAAGCAACGAAGAAGGCTAGTTGGTATATTAAACTTTTGCCATATCCAGTCGGCAAAACTCCGAACACATCTTATTTTTTTAAAAATGACTTAAGTGCCGTTCTTTGCTCTTTTCTCAAAAGCCGCTTTCCGACCGGAGGAACCTTTTCACAGTTCCTAGAACTATTGGCTAAAGTACCCGGATGTCGGCGTGTTCGCACCGCAGGAACTAGGAACGATTTTAGTTCTAGGAACTCCATTTGTAGGAACAAATTTAGGTCCTACTTCAGAGTAGGGTCTAAACCAGCACTATAGGAACTATCCGTGACGTTAGTGTACGCTGATTGACCGAACGCACGCGGAACACCAGCACCCGCCATTTTTAAAACAGCTATAATGTAAACACACAGATTATAGTCTATATTTACTCCATAAACTAACTATACAAACATGGAAAACAGTGATAGATGGGTCTCTAAACCTTTACGCTGAAGAGAAATCCCAACGCAACTTTGAGGGGACCAAGCCAAACATGATTATGTTTATCTGCCCAGCTAGCAACACTGGACATCAACCACACGGCATAGGCTAATAACCTTTTTTCATATACTGTCTACTTTCTATAACAGTTCTATCTAATAAGATATTAAACAGTACTGTTAGACAGATTGCTAACTAATGAACACAGAGAATGCGAGCATTGTTTGCTCTGGCGTTCTCAGCGCCGCCAAAATAAAGGTCCGTCGCGTCGTCAAAATAAAAGTCACCGTGCTTGCGTCACTCCCTTACCCCTCCTACCAGTTCCTATGGCCACTTGGCCAGTGCGAACGCAAACAGCAAAACCGAGTTTGGGGGAGAGTAGTTCTTAGAACTGTTTAGAAGTGGACAGTTCCTAGAACTAAGTTCCTATAACTACTTGGTCGGAAAGCGGCTAAAGACTCCAAGTCCTCCAGAGTCGCGGCCAAAGCCGATTCAAAAGACTGCTGTTCTCCAGCAGCAGCCGCCGTTCTTTGTTTTCAAGTAGCAGGGAACCGTCGCAACTCTGTCGTCATTATGTTAAGTCCGCCCCGCCTACTCTATATACGATGTGATTGGCCTGACCCAATTTAGGTTTTTACAGCTCGAAAGTCAACGGAGAGTTGCTAGACTACCCTGGCTGCAAAATAAATTTTGATGCCGCTAGGGTGCGTCTAGATTTTTTAGGCTACAATAACGCCAGTTATTTGTATCTCTGTGACCTTACCTAAGGGGTCAAAATTTCCATTCCTGAAAATCTCTGCAGTGCTTTAATTTTAATTCATTGGGAATAGCCTAATTCATTGGAATTCATCAATGAATTTATGAGATCTTAAATAAACACTAATGTGCAATCTATTTTTTCCTACAGAACAGTATTTGAACTATGTGACAAAAACAAAATTGTGGCTTTTATTCCATAGGACTATTTGCTTTGCTCCTAAACTGATGTCCTTTTATGGACCTGAAACACTCATCCCCTTATAGACACAATATGCCAAACAGTGTGAAAATATACAAAGTAGTTTGCATTCTTATGATGTTTATCATTGAACAGTCAGTGGATGGGTTGAACTTTAGGTTAATGAGCTACTCAATAATGTATTGATATATTCCTCAGGTCAGTGCTGCACAAGGATCTATCTCAATGATGCGTGAAGTCAGAGGTTATAACCTTAAAATATAATGCACGTTAAGCTCACACCTGTCTACCTGATGTAATGTGTGTGTTTCTTCCTATACTAAAGCAAATAATTCACATACCTGAACATCTGACAGGAGTTTAAGGTCCAAGGGTACAAGGCTGGAATTGAATTGAATTTTGTTATGGCATCAAACAGTGCACTGCATATCTAGGCTATCTGTTCATTGCATATCTAAAAGCTTTTAGAAGAATGTTTAAAAAATGAAAAACTGTGGAATTGAATCGCACTTTTGATGTTTGTTTGCTCAGATTTGGTCTGTCGATATGTCGCAGTGCACACAGGAACATAAGCGTTCTTGGTTCACACATCATTGATGTAGAAATGGCAAGGGTACATTGAAAACGAGGACTATTGTAAGAGGGCTAATGTAACACACTAAATTTCGCCAATCATGATACTCTGCGCATGCGGGAAAGATTCTCTGTTTGCCAGAGAAAAGGAGGTTGGATCATTTCACCGCATTAGAAAAAACACAAATGTCTATTTTTGTTCTGCTTCCTGAAGTTCTGATGTCTCTGAATGAAAGTTTATGCTTATTATATCTTTATACTCTTAAGGCGAGACACCCCAGTTGAATAGGGTAAAAAAAAAAAAAAAAAACTAATAAATATCACCATACTTCACCAGTTGATTGATTACATTAATAATTGCAAACATTTTTTGTATTAAAAGTTTTCTGAAATGTTATGTTAAAATATGCAAATGAGGTGCAATCTAATTAAATATGCATTATTTTGCATACATTTCTAGAATTTCGCGTTCTTTAGATTTTTAAAATGTTCTTCAAATTAGCAAAATAAGATTTATATTACCTGTATTAATATTACCATTGATTAAAGTTTTGATGCGCGTTTTTAATTCCGAAATCTTCTGCCAGACTTCTATCTTCTATTTCCCTGCATTTATCACACGTGAATCCCTTGCCACTGACAGAGAAGGCTACAGTACCTTAAACTCGTGACAAACAGTGCAAGCAACAATAAAAGAAAATTCCATGACCGTGTTTGTCGATTGATTACGACTTATCACAGTTGTTTGATTGGTTCGTAAAAGATAGGAAGAGAGAACAGAGACAGGAAACACGAATGACAAGTTAACAGGCTAGCAAAATGCTAACGCATTGTGCTAGCGATTTACATCAAAAGCTAACAAGCAGTGTCAGATTAAAGTGATAAATAATATCAGATATATGGTGATGATTAAATTATATTTAGCAGTTTAAATGACAAAGAATGACAGCAAGATTCAAAACAAAGCTATACAGCGCTACAACCACTCAGCTATTCTGAAGAGATGACATGGGCTGATAGCCTATAGGATCCCTGTGTCCCATCTTTAAAAGTATTAATTTCACTTTTTTTAATATTACCATCTTTAAAAGGATACATCCATCCCAAAATAAAAAATAAATAAACGAAGTACATAAGATGTGTGGTATTGACACTAATGGACTTTGTTTGGCATTTGCTGAGAAGCGCCTGCCCCTCCTTTCAATGACTTCTCCATCCAGTTACCTGATAGCAGGGAGTCCCTGGCATTTGAGAAGGGTCACACATTTGAGGACAGTAGTGTATAGATCTTAGACCAGACTGGTATTTCAAAGAGGTAATGTTGAACCAATTTGTCAGCTACTCACAACACGCAGTAACATCTGTACTCTGTAACATCTTAATACTGGCATCTCATCTCAATTCACACCTTCAGGGAGGCAATTCCTGCTGTGCCTGCAAGTCTCCTGAAACCCCAGTGCTCAAATGTCTTTAAATGCCAGGGATTCCCCATCATAAGACACGCGAGAAAGCTGCTGTGCTGAAAAATCCAGTTGCTTTTGATTCAATTCTTGAAAAAAATGCTATATATGCCTTTAGAAAAGCAGGTCAATAGACTACAGTACAGCTTTAGCAGAGTAAAAAAATATTCATCCAAAACTCTCTGATGTCTACTGTAAGCCAGTCAACCTAAAAATAAATTCCATGGTAACGTCTAAATGACCTGGTTTTACAGTCAAATCAATTATTTAACAGAAACCTGGCTATCCAGGGTTATATTTTACTTGATTAAAGTAATTTTTAAGTATCAGGTAGAAATGGCTCTTTGAGGTAACAATGGAATGTTTGTAGTTTTTGAAGTGACGTTTTTATTCATTTTTACTCTTACATCTTGATAAGGTACTTTGTTATGCACTTGTCAAACAACAAAACCTAACTGTTTGAATGATAAAAGAAGCAAAACAAATGGACATTGACAAAGCAATTTTGTGTATTTGTTGCTACCATAATAAACTTAAGAGAAAAAAATTATATCTTTTTGTTGTGTGAAGTTTATTAAAATATGTTTTTTCCCTTATCAGCTTGATTGTCTTGCTGTGTTCAGTCTAACGGCACTAGACGTCTGTCCTTCATAATCTGAGGACGGGTCCACTACATGCACAAAATACTTAAAAATGCACATTATTTACTGTTACAATGGTCCAGCCAAGGTCATATGAATATAACCGACCTTTGTGCAGTTCTAGTTTACTCAATTAAGTTTTATTGACATGGGTAATGACTGCCAAATGACGTGACATGTCAAAGATATTTGCGGTACAATCTAAAAAAAACAGTAAAAGGGTCAATGAGCAAAACTGTAAAATCCTTGCTTTTCCCTATTCCCATTATTTAAGCCTTTATGTAAACACAACTGTTAAAAAAATAAAATAAAAAAAGAACCGATGAAATGATGTTTCAATTATTTACCATGCTAAATTAGGCAGATGACATACTCTTCTAATCAAATGAGCACATCAGGAACATTGTGTTCTGTGCCATTAATATCATGCTGTGCAGTCGGAATAACAAGAGACATGACAAGAGACACGAATGTTATAAAGAATGATTAAGACAGAAGATTCAACTCACAAATAAGGTTGTCTCAGTAGTACAATATTCCTGCACAGGGAAATTAAGTGTCTCAGAAACAGAATATACAAATAGGCTATGTCTAAATAAGTACAAGAGACTGCCGACTTTCGATAATTCAAAAGACTTACGTGAACTTAGACTAGATGTCTACTGCAACAAACTGCTCACCAACTTTCATCCATTCATCTGCCTTCCATCCATCTATTCAGATGTTCAGTAAATTAAGGTGAAAGCTCTCAACAATGAGGATGGCCAAACAAAAGCTTAAGTGCTGAGATGGACTGCTGGTGCACTTTAGAGAAAATTGCGTTTATCTGACAAAAGTGGTATGATAGACAATGAGAAAAATATAATTCATTTGCTCTGTGCTGCGAATGTCAACAAAACACATCTGCATGAAGACCAGTGATGTGTACTTCATTCAACAGAATAGAAAGTTATAGTGTACTAGAGTTGTCAACAGAACTTGTTTACTTGACAGCAAAAAAAAACTTTTTCCTTTACGTTTTTGAAAAGTTTCATGTACAGACATTGCAAAGTTGTCAAAACGATTCCTGTTAACACAGATTTGCGAAAATTAATAAGAACGCTGTATTTTGCTGCCTGGCCAGTAGTTGGCGATTTGACTTTTCTTTTGTAAAGAAACACTAAGCATGTCACCGTTTTCACAAATTAGCATTTTTGTAGTTTACACAGAGGCGATAACGGTATAATTTTCAAAAACTTGCACTCTGAAATATGTTTTCAAAAGTTTGGGTTTTCAGGCCCCCAAAAACGCTGTTGTCGTGTAAATGAACAGCCAAAATGCAAAAAAAAAAAAAGGTTTCAGTTTTTAGTTACAAATGGTGTCGTGTAAACTCCCCCTTCATTTTGTACTGAATTGATTAACCCACTCTCAGAAGAAAAGGTTCTATATAAAACCTTGAAGGGTTCTGTCTGGTGCTAAACTCTTTCCCCACCATGGACAGAATTTTTCCGGCTTTCCGTGTTTTCACTGTTATACGGTAGGGGGCGCTATGACATCTTCTGAAAGAATACTGAATATCCAGATCAAAACAGATGCGCAGAAGAAGCAGATGCATATGTAAAATAACACGATCATCAACATTACATTTAAATCAAAACTGAATGAAATATCGACCCAGGACGAGGTGTAGGACTGTGCAAGCATTACGGGTGTTGGTGGACTCGATCCATGTTTTGATCATCGTTCTGAATCCCATCCAGACGTAGTCTTTCACAAAAATGTGATTTTCTCAGCTTTTCGCTCAAAATGTTGCCTTTTATTAAACTTACCCACATTCACTTTGATAAAAAGTGTTGATAATTTTTTATTTTTTTTATTTTTATATATATTCATTCAACAAAATATTCTGGGGGCCATGACATATTTGTGAAAATGGTAAAAAACTCTGGCGGTGGCTGGCAACTTTCTTTTCTTTTTTTTAACGCTGGCGGAAAAGAGTTAAAGGGATAGTTCACTTTGAAATTAAATTTTGGTATGTTTTAGCTTACCTCAAGGGCATCCAAGATGTAGGTGTCTTTTTTTTCGCAGTAGTTTCAATTTTGATATTTTTAGGTCAAACCGTTCTTGTCTGTCAGTCCTATAATGCAGGTCTGTGGTCACTGTCTCAAAGAGCATGCACAGAGTCCAAATTAAAACAATTCCCCATCATCCAAATTAAACAATTCCCCATCGTAAGTACACATTGATGGCCTAAGACACGAAACGAGCGGTTTGTGTGAGAAAACGAACAGTATTTATATTGTTTTTTAACTCTTGTACATATACACTAGATGTCGCCTTGGCTATGGCAGTTCATTGGAACGAATGCCGTAGGCAAGGCGGCATCTATTCTAGTGTATATATATCTATGCACCAGTCTGCGCATACGTCACACACCAGGATGCGCGAGCGCCCTCAGATCACTTGGATGTGGCTGTGTACAAGAGTTAAAAAACGATATAAATACTGTTCGTTTTCTCACACAAACCGCTCGTTTCGTGTCTTAGGCCATCAATGTGTACTTACGATGGGGAATTGTTTAATTTGGACGATAGGGAATTGTTTTAATTTGGACTCTGTGCATGCTCTTTGAGACAGTGACCACAGACCTGCATTATAGGACTGACAGACAAGAACGGTTTGACCTAAAAATATCAAAATTGAAACTACTGCGAAAAAAAAGACACCTACATCTTGGATGCCCTTGAGGTAAGCTAAAACATACCAAAATTTAATTTCAAAGTGAACTATCTTTTTAATATATTGAACATTTTAGGCGTTCCCATAATGGGATCATTTAAAACTGGAAATGAACGTGTTACAACTGTTCGACTAGTCAGTTCACGCAGCAAGGCATGTTACTAATGTGTATCTCTCTGTCATGGCACAATTATTGACAAAATGGTGTTCAAGTTTGACTAATCATGTTCAGTCTCCTATATTATTTAATATGGGGTGCAGACATGTCCTCTCTAATGCTCCCTTCAAAATAAAATGCTACTGATCTCTCATCTCATAATTCAACATTCGTACACACGAGTCCACAGGCTGAGTTCAACAGGGAAGATCGAGAGTCTTTCAGTCTCCCCAAGCCCAAGTGTGCAGCAATCTGAGGTACAATTTTCAATCACAGCATCCTTTCATCAACAGGCTCTCAACTAACAGCTGTCCTTGGGAGAGCCCTTGACCAGGACACTGCTAGTTCTGTAGGCTAATGTGAAGAGATCTTCCACCGCAAACTGGCACGACATGAATCCAGATTCAGCACAGCCAATCTCTGTGATCTACAAACCTGCTCAGAATTATTTGGAGGCTATGCATTGATTCTATAATTAATCGGACTGTTTTGAAGTTTATATTAATTGCCATTTGTTTGCCATTTATGAAAGAAACATTCAACAGAAAAATACTGAGCGAGACTTGATTTTATCGTCTGGAATTATGAAAAGTTTGCTAAAACAATACCTAAATAGGTTTTTCTGTCATGGCAACTCTCAGCTGTGATGTGATTGCAAGCGGATTGAGTTAAGGACCAATCAGTCTGTGCCATCTAGAGTTTCATGACAGAACTTTGCATTTGGCTAAGGTGCTCTAAGCGATGTTGGGTGACGTCACTTCTTGTTGACGTTCAAAGTATTGTCAAACAAAACGTAGGCTAGCTCGACCCTCCTCATCCTGTCCCCTCCCCCTCCCTTCAGCGCGTTCCTTCTCCTTTTCCCTCTTCTTTGCTATTTGTTCATCGGAACGTCGTCTTTTTGGTCGTGTGTCGGCCATATCAAAATTCAAGAGAATATAATTCTAAAGTTAGTTGGTTAGTTGTTGTCGTTGTCTAGGACATCTCTCCTCTGGTTAACTTCCCTCTTCATGCTTCTCTCTCCTTCCTCCACACCCCCCTTCATGTGCACGCGCACTAACCCCCCACCCCCAAATCATTCTTGTCGGTTATTGGCTGGAACACTGTTTGTTATGTTTCGTGGTCCAGGTTGGGCCAGTTTGTTTTTGTTGCCGTTTGTGGAGCCTGGGCTGTCTACAGAGACCGTGTTTTTTTACAGTGTGTTCAGGGGACAGGCAGCTAGCGGATAGTGAGGAGATGTTTGCTGTATGTGACAAAAAATGTTTCAGCCTAAAAAATATGTGACATCACTTAGAGCACCTTTAACATTTTACAACAGCATTTGAAGTCAAAGTGACATCTGCAGAAGTGACCTGAGGAAAAATAAGCTATCGCATTTGATTAGAAATTAAAGCATGCACAATAAGACCAGGAATATACATATACAAAGTGTATACTACTACGTTTCATACGATTGGGGCTCTTTAAAAAAAAAGTCTCTTTTGCTTACGAAGGCTGATTGTTTTTGAAAAATAAAAATACAGTAAAGACAGTAATATTTTGAAATACTATTACAAAATAACTGTTTTATTAATTATTATTTACACTTTTTTTAAGAACCATACATAGAACCTTTGCATTGCGCAAAAGGATCTTTAGATTTTAAAAAACTTTCTTTGGGGAACCAAAATTGTTTTTCTATGGCATCACAGCAAAAAAAAACTTTTGGAACCTTTTGGGAATGTAATTTATTCCTGTGATGCAAAGCTGAATTTTCAGCGTCATTACTCCAGTCTTCAGTGTCACATGATCCTTTAAAATCACTCTGCTGCTCAAGAAACATTACTGATTATTATCAATGTTAATATGCTTAATATATTTGTGGAAAGTGTGATTTTTTTTTTCTTTTTCTTTGATTAATAGAAAGATCAAAAGATGATTGAGATCAACATTTATTTGAAATTCTTTTGTAACATAATAGATGTCTTTACTCTTGACTAATTAAATGCATCTTTGCTGAAATAAAGTATATATATATATACACACACACACACTGACCCCAAACTTTTGAACAGTAGTGTAAATTTAGATTTTACAAATGTGCCACTAAAGCATTTTTTGTGTGTGTGTGTGTGTGTGTGTGTGTTGAATCCAGTGCAGAATTAGACCCTGTTTCTCTCAGGTGTCCTGGTTATATTGTTCATATGCATCATTCATAGTGGATTTTTTTTTTAACACTGCAAAGAAAGAAAACAAACAAATTAATTAACAAAAGTAGTCACGTATAAAGTATAAAGTACTCACCTACAGAGCGCTACACATTATCAATTCATCTCGCCAAATAAATTCACATTTTTGTCACAGATGTGGATGTTTGGTCAAATGCCACGTATCTGTCAAACAGGCTTGTTATCTCAGATAACCTGTCAATGTTTAATTTCAGACTGACTCAGTGACAGCTGGTGGACGTCCTACGTGTTATAGAAATTAAACACAGTGCTCATCTGTTTGGTTAGGGATGATCTAATTGAATTTCTGTTTCCTCATATCTGGCTCACAAAGAGATCGAATCAGATAAGCCATTCCTGTTGTTGTTTACAAGAAAAGATAATGTAAACAATACAGAAAGTGTGTGTATACTGAAGAACTAAAAGATTATCAGTATGAATTCTTTCTTTATCGCTGCTCGAAGGAAGGACTCCAGTCACAATATCATAGAGACTTGGGGCCTGGGGCCAGTACCCAGAACAGAAACGACCATTCAAGCAGCAACACACTAATAAAAGCCACTTAGAAAACCTAAGCAACTGCATAGCACCACCCTAACAAATGCACAGAAACACATTTAAAGCCACCCAGAACACATAGAAACACACCAGCAGCAGCCGCAAAGCAACACCCTGGAGACCACCCCGTATGTAAACGTAAAAACCTTTTTATTTAATAGTTTACTAGACATACTAATTATTTAATAGACAGGGAAGCATCTCAGAACAACATCAGAACTAACTCTTGCATTCCAAATAACATTAAAATTTATAAAGTTGTGTAGTCGGGGAGCAATTATTATTCCTATCTCCTGCAAGTCATTAAATTACTTCTGGTTTACTCTGGCCAGAGTCTCTATGTCCTCAATCAAAACTCCAAATGGTACACACTTGCGCACCGCAGGTTTCTGTTGCTCCACATGTGGTGCGTATTGGAGCGGACAGACAGCGGGCCATGCCAAGTGCGTTTTAATTAACATCTATCCGCGCTCGCGCCAATGCCTGCTGACCCACTACTGTGCTGCCAAGACACATCTGAATCAATTGTAATGAGCACGTTAGCTTAGCATGTTAGCACAGGGGAACAGGTTGAAACCAAACACAACAACAGCCGAGTCATGCTCAGAAAGCAAAAGAGAGGTGGAAAAAAGACAAGAGAAAACAGGACGAGAATGAGCAGAGGAGAGGCTAAAGGGATCCAAGTGGGAGAAAAATGCTAGTTCATCTAGTTTTCTTCTCAAATCGCTTTAATTGGTGATGCGCAATCATGCTGATTTCTAGGAGGTCTAATCAATGATGGCCGCGGCGTACATTTCCTCTGTGATTAGCTCCTGCAAAGGCCTGCCCGGTCTTATTGGCAAAGCATTTCTAGTATCCTGGTCTGACTACACACCACTAATTCTAAACCATCAATACGCTAACAAATATCAAGTCTGAGTGAAATAATGTTTAATTCATCTATTGGTTCCAGGGGGTTTTATTTCCATTTGCAGTGTACAATTTTATGCAGTATGCAATTCATAATTTACAATTACTGTTGGCCAGAACAATGGTTTGACATTTTTGACATGATAGTCTTTCCATTTTTTCAGTTTCATGAATTATTTAGAGTTTATATTTAGCTGAAGAAAAAAAGCCTAAAATTCACTATGAATACTAATAGATATATTGTGGAAGATGATCCGATTCATTTCTCAAAAGTATTGTTCTTAAATCAGTGACAATAAACAGCAGTTAAAACACAATTTTTTCACCTGAATAATAGTGCTGGAAAACACCAATCATTTTTAAGACTTTTAAGACGTTTAAAATGAACCAAAACATAAAACAATCATAACAAATATTCACTAGAGAAAAAAACTTGGTTTCACTTCATTTTGATGGTCCCTTTAACACATTCTGTTGACTAGAAGTAATGTTGCAACTACATGTCAACTAACTCTCATTAGAGAATTAGTAGACTGTTAGGGTTAGGGATAAAATAAGTTGACATGTAGTTGCAAAGTTACTTATAATCAACAGAATGTTCAAAAGGGACCATCAAAATAAAGCCTTTACTCCAGTGATCTTGAATTAAAAGTGAGGTTGTAATTTTGGCACCAAACAATATATATTAATAATTACATATGCAATATGCATATTAATACATTCTTATCATTGACACTTTTTATATATTATTATACATTTTGCTTTTAAATGAACAGAATTGAAATGACTTAAACTCACAAAACTTAATTTCAGAAGTAGCAGGAAAATGGTAGTAAATTAAGACAGAAATGACTGAGAAGTGGAGTAAACTGTACTGTCTATGAGTTGCTGACGGGATGTCTTTTGGGAGAGGAACTCTGCTGATGGAGGGAGAAAGACCCATTGGCTGTTCACACACATATAAAGTAATAAGTGAGACAAAGGGAGATGTGGATTAGATTTAGTCAAGGAGTCTTACACATGCAGCTTGCAGCCATTCCACTTAGTTCCCATGGATAGATTTACGTTTTGACGCAGTATTTTTGGGGTAAACAGAGAGTACGAGAGAAACACTGACAGACATTCCTATCAACTTCAGGGGATTGGGGAGACGACTATCTATCCTCCCTGTGCGTCATCATTAACTGTGTTGTTGTATCCATATACAGTTCTGGTCCTGGATGATAGTTGGACAGTGACCAAGCTAAAACACACAATATAGTAACAGCGATGACACAAAACATCTGTTCATCAGCTACCCATTGAAAATATGTACCGTTATTGTTTACACAGAGAATAAATCTTGAGAAAAGCTTGAATTTATCCATCAGGAACTCACTGGATGGCAAGTAGTGCTTTCTGTATGACAGATGTTGAATGGGTGGAGAATAATGTACGCCGATGAATCAAGCCCAATACGATTAGGATAAAGTTTTAGGGTCAATTTTGAGTTGGAAAATAAAAAAAGGACTCGTAGATTCATATTTTTTTTAAAAGCATTCGAAAACCTCTTCTGCTCACCAAGTATGCATTTCTTTGATTAAAAATATAAAAAAATCAATATTCTGAACTATTGTTGTATAATGTTATTTTAACTTAACTGTTTTGTATTTTAATATATTTTAAAGTGTAATTTATTCCTGCATTTTCAGCATCATTCCTCCAGTCTTCAGTGTCACATGATCCTTCAGAAATCATTCTAATATGTTAATTTGGTGCTCAAGAAACATTTCTTATTATTAAGTTGAAAACAGTTGTTGCTAATTTTTTGTGTGTGTGGAAACGTAATTCTTTTTTTTTTTCAGGATTCTTTGATGAATACAAAGTTTTAAAGAACACCATATCTTTACTCTCACTTTTGATCAATTTAATTCACCAAAACAAAAAAAAACTTCCTAACCCAAAACTTTTGAAGTATGCATTCTCTCTTAATCATCCTCAAAACAGATCTGCAATCAATCAAAAGCTATTTACATAATAAAAAGCTTTATAAAAGAAAGCTTTTTATATAATACAAAACTTGATTGGTTTTAATGGGAGATTTTACTCTCCCACTCTTCAAATTCAACTCAAGACTTAAACTACAGACTCCAACCCACGGTTTCACAGACAAGGCTTAAGCCTAAAATGCATGTTTGAGCTGTTTTAACTGAAAGCAACTTGCACTGGCGTATCTTAAAGTATGTCAGTGCCATTGTGTTGACTCAAGATGCACACCAGTAATGTTGTTTTTTATTTTATCTATAGGGCTAGTGTTCTTCAACCCTGCTCCTGAAGGACCCCCAACACTGCACGTTTTCTTTGTCTCCCTAATCAAACACACCTGATTCAACTCATCAGCTCATTAACCCATGTGATAATGAGCTAATAAATTGAATCAGGTGTGTTTGATTAGGGAGATAAAGAAAATGTGCAGTGTTGGGGGGTCCTTCAGGAGCAGGGTAGGGCACGTTTATAAAATTGAACCAAAGCCTAATCCTGGCTTAATCTAAGCCCTGTCTGTGAAACCATATCTCTTATCTCTTAACATATTACAGATTTGAAAAATTACCCTAGCACAACCTAATATCTAAAACAGTTCTGAAAACAATCTAATTACACTTACTGAGTGCAAAAGTAAAATCATATTCATGCTGAGTGGTGAACTGCTTTAAAAAATTAGATGAAAAAGATGATGATATCATCAATGAATCAGGAAGCACGTCTGAGGGTTTGCTATGGTCAACTGCCGTTAAGACGTCTTATTAATTATTTGGCATCAGACCGACTACAAATTGAAGTAAACAGCTCTCTTTGCAAAAATGAGGTTACTGACAACCTCACACACTCCAACTGACGTACACATAGTCGCATTCACACGCCTAAACTTCTTGTGCGCTATTAAAACGCCCATCCGCTCTCTGAGCTCTGTGCTGACGTGGGAGAAGGGGGATGTTAAAGAGATATATATGAGACATTTAAACAGCCAGCTCATGACAAGGTTATTGTTGTGTGCGCCTCCAGGTCGGGTGAAGATGAGGAAAGAGTAATTGAGCACTTTGGAGGACATGCAGTGGATGCAATTACTGCGCTGTTATAGCGTGCAGTGAGGGAGTGCCTTCTGCCATCCATAAAAATGTCCGAAAGCGAGTAAATCAAGCAGTCTAGAAGAACAGGAATCACTTTATGCATTTCTAGTCTTCCCTTGCTCGCTCTTAATCTGTGCTAGTTTTTTATTTATTTAAAAGGGCTTGAGTAATATTTAACAGACCTCAAACTAAATTTTAAAGAGGACCTATTATGCTTTTTTACATTTTCAACTTTCTTTAGTGTGTAATGTTGCTGTTTGAGCATGAAAAGATCTGAAGAGTAAAAAAGCATAAAGTCACTCCAAAGGGAGTTACAGTATTCTCTATATCAGTGTGCTGTGCTTCTGAACTCCCTGAAATGCCTCGATTGTAGTCTTGAGTTTTCTTCCGGGAACGTACGTCACAATAACCCTCCTTTAAATAATTCCCACTCAAGGCATGTGCAAAAAAAAAAAAAAAAAAAAAAAAAAAAAAAAAAAAAAAGAGTAAAGGTCCTTGCACACTGAGTTTGAAATTTTCATATGCGTTTTTTCGTATTCGTCATTCGCCGGCTCTGAATTGTCAAAACACCAAAATTCAAAATGCTTTCTACTGATGCGAAAAACGCAGAAAATCGAACCCGATCCTACTTTTTTTATGACGGACGAAAGTTTCGGAGGCAGTGTGTAAACGTGATTGACAAAACATGAGGTCGTATTCATTTTTTAACGTGCGAAAATTTCGAACACAAATTTCGGACTCAGTGTGCAAGTACCTTAAGGCCTGGTTGAGTTGCATTAGTGTAGAAACTCGCAGTTATGGTGAAGGGTGTGACATTTTCCAAACACACTTTAAGCAGTTGACCAATCACAACACACTGGTCCAGCTGACCAATCAGAGCTCATTGCGCTTTTCAGAGGGAGGGGCTTCATAGAAACAGGAATTAAACAGAATGTTACAGACAGACAGGGAAGAGAGGAGAAAAACATGTCAAATATGTGAAAAATAATGTGTTTTTTGAACATTTAAGCATGAAAACCTATTCAAGTAGAGCCCACAACCTAAATCAAAACTTAAAAGGGCATAAAAATTCCCTTTTAATTGACTGATAATGCAAGACGGCTATGGATGAATACCAGTTGTTTGAAACGGCTTTGGCCGCTACAATGAACGAGTTAGACTTGGCTTTTTATCTAAAACAGGAACAGAAGATGCCGCTCGAATCGTTCCTTTGCAAGAAGGACGTTTTCGCTGTTTCGCCGACCGGATACAGTAAGATTATAATCAGAGAATGTCTAATAAGGTTAGCTCCGTTGGTAGCTGGGGTTTATTGTTGTGATTGGTCGTAGTGTTATCCAATTGCGTGCAGCGAGATTTTCAAATGCACGCTTGGTGCCGCCCCTCGAGCTGGGCGATTTTCATTAGTTGACACCAGTCGACACCATCTTTTAGATTTAGGTCTGGATTTCCAGGCTAGCCGTTTAGTTTTTGCAAGCAACAACAGTGTAACCAGCTCTAATTTGAATAGCGATTTTATAGCGAATTTGACAAGCTATAATAATTGATCAGGGGGGTATTTTGAGCTGAAATTTCACAGACACATTCTGGAGACACCATAGATTTATATTACATCTTGTGAAAAGGGGCATAATATGTCACCTTTAAAGATACAAAATGCAGCAACTGACAGCGTCTACAAATTTTTAGTTTGCAGGCTTTCAAAATCTTGACAACAGTACATTTCTTAAAAAACAAATGTTACCAGTGGAATTCGATGAGATGTTCTGGAGGGTGAAATTGATCTTTAGCTCTCACATCCTGGTCAAAATCCTCCTCAAAAGTGTGTGCTGGAGGTGTTTCAGGATGGGTGTTGTCCTCCGCAATCGGCTGCAAACTAATTCAGGTCTGGAACACCAAATTCTCATGGTCCAATGTTTTACTGATGGATTAAATCAAACATCCTTTTTCTCTTGCACTAATAAAGTATTTAACATTATGGAATCAAATGGGTTGCAAACAGGGTTTGTTCAAATTCCTAACCCTAAAATGTGAGCAACTGTAATAGTGATGCTTTGGCAGAGATTGTAGATTTAATTTCTATGAGTCAGTGATGTGGACTTGCATTTCAAGGACACAACAACTCAATACAATAATTCAGTAAGACAGCGCTCAATTAGACAGAAGCTAAAACATATGCTGAGATTCAAATGCCTTATTGACTCATTGGGACAATTCAATTCTTTATTGGTCTTATCATCTGTCTTACAGGTACATTGCTTCATAATAGCTTAATTTTTTCATCTAGCTTGCAAAAGAAATCACTTAAAATATTATAATAGCCCCTGTTTTACCATTAAAAACTACAACTTATATTTTCTTTTTAATACTACAGTAAAGTAATTGTAATTGGCACCTTGGGGTTGACAGGTGCACTAATTTTTCATACATTAAAAAGTGAATAGTACATTTGAGAAATATCATTAAACACATGTTCACTCACATTTGATGAAAACTCCATATATATCAGTCTTCTAGAAAAAGTGGTTTTATTCCTCATGGGATGGGTCCAAGACATGCTGAAATCACATGGTCGCCACTTGACCTAGTTAAAACAACATAGACAAGAGGAACAAAAGATGAACTCACAGCTTTAGTGGGAAACGACAGCAGGCAACTTCATGCATTCGCACCAACTGATATCAAAAGTCCAAGTCCACTGGGAAGAAGAACTGTGCGCCCCTTAAGAACATACAGTATATTCACCACTGCAATTGTGTTGATGCATCACTGTTATTTGCACCAAGGTTCTCTTTGTAGTACTTGATGTTTTCCTTGGCTAAATGTAATTATTGCAAACACAATATAAGAATGTCACTTCGGTATAAAAGCATATGTGAATGTAAATTTGTTTATTTATAATGGCATTTATTGTGTCTCAGGGCTGCTGTCAATCCATATTTATATTTCACTATATAATTGTTGAAGCCACATAAATCGACACAATACACAAAACAGGGAATAAAAGAAAGGAAAACAATGGTCAGGATGTACTAATAACTTTCACATCTTTACTTCAATGAACTTTACAACCTCATTTCTAAACGACAGCAACAGATTTCCACAGAGACTCCATGAAATTAGTTTTCTCTGCTATATAGATTTCCAACAAATAAAGAAATAAAAATACATACATACACACAAACACATACTATATATATATATATATATATATATATATATATATATATATATATATAGTATACACACACACACACACACACACACACACACTATCTATCTATCTATCTATCTATCTATCTATCTATCTATCTATCTATCTATCTATCTATCTATCTATCTATCTATCTATATATATATATATATATATATATATATATATATATATATATATATATATATACGCACACACACACGAAACCATTCTTCACCAATCAAACTGTGATCATGATTTGATCTATAACTCTGAAATGTCTGGTGAATGGTGAATTGGTGAAAATAATACGTGCATCATCTGTATGTTTGTGGATTTCTCTGTCTGTGTGTGTGGTTGTGCTCACATGAGGGGACAGCTAATGAACTAGCATTAGCAGCTGATTGTGTTACTGTCCCTGGAGAAATGGAGTTATTCACAGACATGGCGCTTACAAATCAAGAAGGATGTAGATGTTAGCAATACATGGTGTGATGTGCGCCTGTCAGCACATTTTACATTTTAAAAACAAGGCAAAGAAGATACATGCACGAATGAATGTGCGAGTGTGGCACGTTTGTGAATCGCTTTCATCCACACAGTACCAGTCAGGAACAGTGTTTATATGTACATCCATGCATGAAGCCACGAATTGTAGGTGTGAACTCATGCATTAATCATCATTACTAATTCTGTATGCATAGATCTACAAGTACAGAGAATATGTATGTGACTGAGATCCTGAAACTGCCTGCAGTCCAGGCCATCTGCTTAATTAGCCTCTCCTCTGATCTGCTGAGAACGAACATGAACTGATCGTTTGGTTGAAAGTCACACATAACTTAAAAAGAATCATAATGAAAAAAAAAAGCTTGGTCACATGCAAAGTACTGATCCAGCCATTTTCAAAAGAAATGACAAGAATGAATTTGAGATTTTTTTTTTTTTTTTTTTGATCCCAGCTCTTGCATGCTACAAACGCTACAGCATCTGCTGCAATTTTCAATAACCCTTAACACTAGAACCACCATGGGGTAAAATTTACCCATGGCTGTTTTTCAAATGTACATAACAGATTTTCAATAAAATATCCAAGTCTCCCAGTCATTGACTTTAAATAAAATTGTGTTATTTACAATCCTCTGTTGTTAAAAATTGTTTAGATAAAACAAGATTAAAAATGGGGCATTTATAGGCTACCTATAAGTGCCAGCAGGTCAAATTTACCTATATAATGCCTTTATTTTCGTGCTGTCACTTTCGCGCCTCTGTTTTAACTTGATTTTTTTTAGCAGTTTTAGGTATACAACAAACCCCTGGCAGTTCTAGTGTTAAATGAAAGCATGAAACTGCATTCACAACACTTTTACTTCCGTAATGTGACATATTTCTGAGTGAAACTGGATATTCAATGGGGAAAATAAAGCCTGGCAAATGTATCCATTAGGAATTAATTGGATAGTGAAACGTGGACGTTCTATACCTACAGTAATACAAGCCCACACACGAATACAAGGGCTTGGTTATTTGTCTTGTTAAGGCTAATTTCATTGCTAGCATTTTATGTAAATACACAAAATTAAATATATATCCATAGTTTTTGCATAATTAAACAGCTTGATAGGTACTAAAAATATTCTGTTCACAATACCTTGAGTCCCCCCCACCCACACACACACACACAAACTTTGAAAAAGGTGACGTCCTTCTAATGCAGTTTTAATGTGACCTTCATAAAACAAGGAAAAATGTAATAGCAGTCGAGCACTGGGAAATAAAAGTGCCCCTAGTTGAAGAAACACTTGTGTATATGACAGTTCAAATGTTTATGGTCAGTAAGATTTTTTAAATATTTTTGTCTCTTAAGCTCACCAAGGCTACATTTATTTGTTTAAAAATACAATAAATCCTGTGATGGCAAAACTGAACTTTCAGCATCCATTACTTTAGTCTATACTTCAGAAATCATTCTAGTATGCTGATTTGCTGCTCAAGAAACATGTATTATTATTATTATCAATGTTGAAAACTGTGATATATACAGCTCTGGAAAAAAATTAAGAGACCACTGCAAAATTATCAGTTTCTCTGGTTTTACTATTTTATAGGTATGTGTTTGGGTAAAATTAACATTTTTGTTTTATTCTATAAACTACTGACAACATTTCTCCCAAATTCCAAATAAAAATATTGTCATCTAGAGCATTTATTTGCAAGAAAACGACAACTGGTCAAAATAACAAAAAATATGCAGTATTGTCAGACCTCGAATAATGGAAAGAAAATAAGTTCATATTAATTTTTAAACAACACAATACTAATGTTTTAACTTAGGAAGAGTTCAGAAATCAATATTTGGTGGAAAAACCCTGATTTTCAATCACAGCTTTCATGCGTCTTGGCATGCTCTCCACCAGTCTTTCACTTTGATGTTGGGTGACTTTATGCCACTCCTTGTGCAAAAATTCAAGCAGCTCGGCTTTGTTTGATGCTTGTGACCATCCATCTTCCTCTTGATCACATTCCAGAGGTTTTCAATGGGGTTCAGGTCTGGAGATTGGGCTGCCATGACAGGGTCTTAATCTGGTGATCCTCAGAGTTGAGGAACATTGTCAGAGCAGAAGGAAGCAAGTTTTCTTACAGGACAACCTTGTACGTGGCTTGATTCATGCGTCCTTCACAAAGACAAATCTGCCCGATTCCAGCCTTGCTGAAGCACCCCCAGATCATCACCGATTCTCCACCAAATTTCACAGTGGGTGCGAGACACCGTGGCTTGTAGGCCTCTCCAGGTCTCCGTCTAACCATTAGACGACCAGGTGTTGGACAAAGCTGAAAATTGATGATCTGGATGTGCTTCAGCAAGGCTGCAATCGGGCAGATTTGTCTTTGTGAAGGACGCATGAATCAAGCCACGTACTGTACAAGGTTGTCCTGTAAGAAAACTTGCTTCCTTCTGCTCTGACAATGTTCCCCAACTCTGAGGATTGGTTTTTCCAGCAGGACAATGCTCCATGCCTTGAAGTCGCACTGTTGAAAAAACTGCGTTAATCCATAGTGACCCAAGTGCTGAATATTTATGCCACAAGGACTTCATTATCAATCAATGTCTTTATCAATATTCATGTTACTTCCAACAGCTCCATTATTACTTCCAACAGCTTCTTATTAGCATGTTAGTGCCGGCATCATATTTGGCCTGCACTTCTGACTTCACGGTTTGTGAATAGCCCAAATTTGTGATGAAAATGTAGATATTGGGAAACAGAGACGTCCGTGTAGCTCTGTACTGTCCCATAAGCCCTGAACACATTTGTCATGCTCGCATCCAAACTCTACAACTGGCAGTTCGGCACAGATTCAAGAGTTTCTCAGAATATATTTCTCAGAATGTAAGGCTTTGCTTTGTCTAGCATTGTAACAAAAGATTCAATATCAACAACATGCCTTTTTTTGTAATACTGCACAACGTTATTCACATTCTCAATGTCTATTCAGCCGTTAGACACAAAGGCAGTCAGTTCAGCATATGGGCTGCATTCATGATAAGTTGTTTGGAGTGATGTTTGTGAAATTAAAGACGTAGCTGCATACAATTATGCCAGAGCTGTTTATATAAAAAAAAATAGCTGTGGAAGTACTTTGTATTCACATCAAATCATAATTACATTTTTTTCAGGATCCAATTTGAAAGAGGTTGCATCTTACAATTTTAGGGCTGTTAATCGATTTAAAATGGTAATCAATCTAATTACGTGAAATACAATTAATCACACATCAATATTTGCGTATTATTATTCAGACACATTACATTGTTGTGTGGCAAATTTTTTGGAGAGCTTTTAAAAGCGTGAAACAGACTTACGTCAGAATCTCCATGTGAAAAGATGTCAGAAAGCTGGTTGAATACTTCTGAGGGTTCCTGTGCCAGCCAACAAACTGCAATTGCGATGAATGGGGTTGCTAATGAATAGTTCTCTCCAGGTATTATAGACCTTCTTGGTTCTGAGAACCCTCCTTCTGGAAAATAGAAAGCAAGACAGGTTTCATCTACGGGTCAGTGCACGTTACTGATCTCTCTTCCTGCTTTCATTGAGAAGACGTACCTTTCTTTAACATTCAAAGAGCATTTTGGCAACACTGACACATTTTCACTGTCTCCTTTGATGCAAAGGGAAGGTTTATCATGGATCAGAAAAGACACATTACAAAATAAACTAGTGAAGTTAGTAAATCAACCGAGTTAGCTCAACTATACTGTAAAATTCTGCTCTTACGACAGATAAAAAAAATTATACATTTATGAATATATATATATATATATATATGTATTCTCAGATTATAATATAAATGTTATTTGCAACTGGGTTTATGCAATTAATATTTTTACTTTATAAAGTTCACACCTAAAAATTATGTTTTTTAGGTGTGAACTTTATAAAGTAAAAATATTAATTGCAAAAACCCAGTTGCAAATAACATTTATATTATAATCTGAGAATATATTTCTATAATGTTTTTAAAATGTTGTATATGTACACACATATGTTGGCTACTGTATGTCTGTGTGTACATATCTATATGTTTCAAAAATATTATATAAATCACAGCTAAAAATTATATATTTTTAGGTGTGAGCATATTATAAATAAAATATTAATTGCGACTTGTATAATCATATGAAGAGCCCATAGAGGTTCCTTCAGAATATACAGTAGATGAACAGGTTCTCTTCTGCCATGTTAAACAACAGGTATGGAACTGACATCATAGTGACATCTCCACCTGCTGTTTTATGAATGACTCACCACGGTGGCCATCAGTGCAGAATAGAGAAAACACTTTCCATCATTTTACACAGTGATTAATTCCACAGCTTCATTACCCAGTCTACCATCTATGAAACTGTGAGTATGTGTGTGTGCACGTGTGTACTACTCTCTGTGTGTGTGTGTGTTTGTCTCCGCAGGTAGTTCTACCCTCTCTGGAGCGACGGGGAATTAACAAGAGCATTTTAGCATGAAGTTGGACACTGAAGTGCTTCCCACGCATCAGGCACAGACACAGCATTCGCCACACCGCAAGGATCCCGGCAAAAGCATCAACTCAGCCCTCATTTTCTTTTAAACACAGCCCTCTTATCCACTTCACTTTGTGCTTATTCATTACGAAAGGACTTTATGAAATCTAAAAATAAGTTGTCTGAATGCAGGTTAAACTGATGATGACTTTTCAATGTCACTATAATACCACTTGCCAGTAAGAATGCATAAAGTTTTTGTGGAATCTCTTGGACTAAAAACCATGAATCTCATGAATTCAATGTGCCTTTAATATCATTGATAGAGCAAATGCACACTCTCAAGAGGTGTCCTTGAACAAAGTCCCTAAATTGTGTTCATACTTGTACAAGAGAGGGTCAGTCTCAAATGTCCCATCTCTGATTTGACATAATTCGCTCAAAAATATGCAAATACATTTGTTTAGTTGGCACAAGGGCTATGAAGAACGGCCACTGAGTAATGATAAACATGCTGTTACTCTTCTCAATCAGAGAGCAGAGCACATAACTTGGAATTATTAAAGAACTAGAATTCTTTACCATGAGAGTTACGCAGCGCTCCATCAACTCACAAGTCAGACTTTCCAGCATTTCATTTAGAAATGTGCAACTTAAACTTGGAATTCAAACTTGGAAATCCACAACATCATGCACACCTGGTGGCACACAAAGACATATACATATTGTTCAAAGTTTTGGGTCAGTAAGTTTCATTTTTTTTTCAAATAAATAAATAACTTTATTTAGCAAGGATGCATTAAATTGATCAAAAGTGGAAACAACATAATGGAAACAAAATGGGAAACAGTAATTCAATCAACCAGTCATATACAGTTCATTTTGGCAGTAAGGTGACGATTGTTTGATGGGACGATTGATCAAGAAAAACATCCTACTGTGCTAAAATCACTGCATGACGAAAAATGTTTAGAAGACGAGAAATTTTTGACGTTTGTCCACCACCTTGGACACCATCCACACCTCACACTCTGCAAGTTGTGGACAAAAGAGCAAGTGGTCACTCTGTTTTAGAAATCTCTCGAGTTACAGCTGGGAATAGGAGCCAGCCAGACCTTGAGGGTCTATTTTAAGAGTCAAACAGCTGAGAGTGAGAGAACGGAGAGAGAGAGAGAAAGTGCAGCGAGCTGTAATCATAGAGGCAGAGAGTCCCTGAGGATTCGCACAATGCTGTCAGCCCACCTCAGTAACCCCTCGGAGCTAAGCCTGTGCAGGTCTTATCAAACACCTCAAGCTATGCACTCCAGACTCCATCACGGCTCACTGTGCTGTAGCATTGTTCCACAGAGAGAGCTATTTAGCTGAAATTTTGAACTACACAAAAGCCATGCACTGCACAACTATCTTTTGTCATTGCACACACATGTTTGAAGATCTCCAGCAAAAGCAATCCACTGGTCATCCTCAAGTTTTTGTGTCTGTGCCTGAAATCACAGGGAAACTGTGCCAATTTACGAATGTCGCTGGCAGAAAAAAAGAATTGGCCCATCAAATGATGGACGCAAAGAGAGTTTCACCCAAAATAAATATTCAACTGTCATAACAGTGTGAGACTTCACCTCATCAAAACAGAACAGAGATAGTCTCGCTGGGCAGCCTGCCTTTGGATATCAAACTTGGCTCAGCTGGAAGCCCAGCTTTGATTTTTCAAAAGGATGATCGTGTATGTCTGATTGCTCCGACTCACTGCACAGCACAGTGGGAAGATATCAGTGTGTTTGTACTAATGTCACGGAACAGGTAAACATGGCTCATGGGAGGGTAATTGTATGGGGATCCAGTGCAGGTTAAAGTTCACGCATCAAACTGGACAGATGCTTGTACATACTAAATATTATATAGACTATTTCAACAGCCATAATACAAGATTACAAATAAAATTAGCATGCAAGGAAGAAGAATTAAAATGAATTGAATTAAATTTCAAAGGAATTCATATAACTATAAAGTGATAATTAAGTTTTAGTGTTTTTAATATGCTTTAAAGCTACACTGTGTAGGATTCTAGCAGTGAAATTGTTTATGACTACCAACTGAATATTACTTTCTAGCCCCTCCCATTCCGAGGGCGTTTTAACTCCTATGGTGGCCGTATTATTTCAAATCTGCCGGCAGTCACGAGTAATCTCCCCCTCGCATTCGTCACGGTGCCACTGAGTGTAAAAACGCGAAAGGCGAAGCTTGAATTTCCAGGTATGTCCCTCTTTGGCTAATGTATGTTCAAGATGGAGGCTCAACATGGCTGCCGCCATTCGAGCGACACGGTCGTATGTATTCTAAATGGCAGATTCTACGCTTACGAGAATACTTGATTAGTTGGTAGAAGTAATTACACATTAATGAGCACATATCATTTTGAAAGAACAAAGTGTTTTTTGCTAAGAATCAACTTAAAAAATTACACAGTGTAGCTTTAAGATAAACCATGAGCAAATTCATGTCAACACCATTGCTGAGTATTTTCTCCTTAAAACTGCAGTGAAAAAAAAAAGACACGGTTTGAAATCGCCCTTGTTCTCTACGTCACAAATATTTTGTAACCAATCCCATCAACGTGCGGGCGGGCTTTAGCATATCATTAAAGGGCCCCTATTATGGATATTTGAAAATGACCTTTCATGTAGTGTGTAACACAGCTCTAAGTGAATGAAAACATCCTGCAAAGTTTTAAATCTGAAAGTGCATCGTATATATAAAGTTATTTTCTTTTAAAAAGTAAGAGTCGACTTCGAGTCAATTAAATGAATTGTTTTTCAAACGAGTCATAAGTCGTTTCCTTGCAATGGAGGTTTGGGTTGAATAACTAACTTAGTTCTTCCAATGTTTCATCATTGGACTTGTGCTCGCATTGATAGGTAAAATCGACGTCATTGTTCGTTACTGTGTTACGGTGTAAGGCGCTTCAGGACAGCTGACGTTGTTATGGCAATGGGCGTTTTTGTGTTCGACACGCGCTGTAAGCGGCAGACCAATCACAACAGATTGAGCTGTCTGGCGAATCAGAGCAGAGTAGCTCGCGGAAAGGAGGGATTTAGAGAGATTGATTCATTTGACGAGTTGTTTGAGAATCATAGAAAATGTGGTGATGTGCAAATGTATATTATGAGAAAATGCACTTCTTCTTCTGAATCAGTTTCTGGCTCAAACATATATGGCTGAATTAAACCAGTATTTCCACTTGCTATTGTTCAGCATTTACTACAGTAAAGTTGACCGAGTGTATCAAGTAATCTGAGCTTGTGTGATTGAGTAGAGGTGAGGCTAATTTGCATATTTATGTATACTAAATGAAGCAAGGGTGTCGAGTTACATTCAAGCTATTTTAAGGCAGGAAAAAAACATTTTAATATGTAATTTTGGTGATCAAAGAGTTTTAAGGGATAAATTATTGACTACAGGGGAACTTTTAAATATATCAGACAACTTTTGGAAATCCATTTGTAGGCTGGTTTACCTGAAAAGTGAAAAATCTGTGGTGCTTTCAAAACAACCTGACTAGCCCAACAAAACAACATTGGCTCAGCCAATGGAGTGAGACTGAGGCCCTCTATTGGCCCAACCAGAACTAGTACTCCTCAAGACAGTCCCTCCCTGGCCCATTCCTCTGAGGAAGGACCTGCTTTCTCAGAGACAGGGCACCCTATGGCACCAGCGTCCAGACCTCTGGAAACTCCATGTCTGGTCCCTGGACGGAACGTGGAGGTTCTAGGTGACCTACCCCAGGCGTTGGTAGACACCATCACTTTTGCTAGAGCCCCCTCTACGAGGCGCCTCTATGCATTGAAGTGGAACCTATTCGTTGAGTGGTGTTCTTCCCGACGGGAAGACCCCCGAAGATGCCCAGTTAGAGTTGTGTGCAAGATGGGTTGGAGCGTAGGCTGTCTCCCTCCACCCTCAAAATGTATGTAGCCGCTATTGCCTCGCATCACTATGCAGTTGAAGGTGTCATTGGGAAAGCATTTCTGAGGGGGGCAAGGAGACTAAATCCGCCTTGTCCCCCCTCTGTACCCTCTTGGGAACTGTCTCTTGGGACCTCCCTTCGAACTGCTGCAGTCAGCAGAGCTAAAGATCCTGTCACTAAACACAGTGCTCCTGCCCTTGGAGGAGTCAGATCCAGCCCTGGCTTTTCACTGTCCCGTCCACTCCTTGCGGTTATATGTGGACAGAACGCAAAGCTTTAGGACCTCAGACCAGCTCTTAATCTGTTACGGAGGCCAGCAGAAGGGAAAGGCTGTCTCCAAGCAGAGGTTAGCCCACTGGATAGTGGATGCTATTGTCTTGGACGACACCCAACACATTCGCTAGATTCTATAGCCTTCGTGTAGAGCCGGTATCCTCCCGTATACTCGCCCCAAGTGGCCAGTAGCGTGGGGAACCCGCTCAAGTGACGGCTTGCTATGCCATTCTCGCCTGGTCGGCCAGATACGTGTGTCTATTTGCTCCAGTGTGTTCCCCGGAGACGTGTGTTCCCCGTCAGACGTTGCGGAGTGTCTGACACCAGGCCTAACACTCATTTGCATTGAGGAACCTGTGCTAGGCTGGGTGTCCATATGTAGCGGTCCCTGCGGCGACCCCATTTGTGTAAATTCCACGGTACGGTTACCCACTCGGCTAGCCAGTGTCTTTCCTTTGGCAGACCCGTCTCTGCCAGTGCGCGTCCCCCCTAGGATTAGGCTGGAACCACCCCAGAGACTTCCATATGTTGCACTACCCTGCTTGGCTAGTCCATATGTGTATTCTCCACGTTACATGTTGTCCCGCACTGCATGATATAAGCAAGTGGCGCAATTATCGCATGCCAGTGTGCATTAGAATGGTCTCTCTGCGAAGATCCCATTTCTGTCGGATCCCTCGGATGAACGTCTCCGTTCCTTCTTTCAGGAAACGTGGGTTACCATACGTAACCGAGACGTTATTCTTGCAATTCCCTTTAGTGACACTACTGACAAGAAATGACACACTTCACCCTGTAAAGGAAAATATTATTTTAGTAAAAAGATTATTCAAATATTTCCATGGAAAACAGTAAATACTTTTTAAAATGACACTGAGGCTGAGTAAATCATGACAGAATTTTCATTTTATGGATGAATTGTCCCTTTAAACTAGTTATCCTTCATGACTACTTCAGTTGTGTTTATTCTTATGCCGATGTGTTTACATATGTAGTCAAATAAAATAGTTTACATGCCTATAATTACTTTTAAGTAATCACAAGCATCAGCATTAATTTATAACTAATCTAGGCTGCAATCATCTGTACGGTATTTAATGTAATTGAATTAAAATGCTTGCATACACCTGGCAGTCAAGAGCTCAAAAATACCCTTGCCTCGCTTTGTTGCTAAGAATCATTTCACAGCTGATGAGACTTGCATTAATTTATTACTATTTACATTTCTTCTAAATCTTGAATGACTTTGAATAACTAGGTCAGGCTGGCAATTTATATTCAATCAGTCACATTTACCAACCCTTTAACTGACTCTTCACTACGCCACACCGTTAAAGTCAATTCTTCCAAAGCTTTTGCCCGTCTAGTGCAAGTCTATGGAGGACCTGTATTAGAAATAACACCTAATGTACAAGATAATGTTAATTTATATATTGATTTAGGTCAGAAGATAGAGTTACAGTACCGAATGCGTTGTAGAAATGTTAGGAACCATTCTATTCACTTTCACAAATGGTATCACATAATGTCAGTGGCTGATCAGATGTTTATACATGCATTATAGAGCCTATTATTACCAGGGTCATATAAAAAGAACTTTATAATAACTGTGTTCCAAAGAGATGACTGGTGTACGTACGTGTTTATCAGGCTGCTGAAATGTTGTATAATGAAGTGCCACAGCTTTGGTTGAAGGTTGTCTTCATTGTTGTAAGTCGTGCCTATTGCGGGGCAGCCATAAGAAATACCAACTTGTAAAGATGCTCTTGGGTGCATTTGTACACTTCTAGATTGCCTGTGTGTGGGACAAATTTATTGTGTCCTGTTGTGTGTCCTCCATGGCAAACTATTGAGAAAGACGGAGCAAGGTTTTGTAACTGAAGTATATTTCATTGAGTGCATAAAGTGAAGATGGGAATTAAGAAAGGCTTTATGTCAAGGTTGCTGTGCACAAAAACAGTAGAAGAGCAGAAGTCATGTGATACCTTTTTCAACGTGAGCACACGGTAGTATGGTTTCATAAGCCACCGCCACAGTGCCCTTGAGCAAGACACATAAGCCCAGGTTGCTCCACGGGTATTGTCCTTATATATTGTATACATCATTTTTTTCTTTGTACAGTTAGTTGCATTGAATAAGAAAATTAAGATAAAATAAATAACCAACACTTTGCAAACACTTGCATATATGGAAATAAAAATAAATGTCCCAATAACGGTTCCAATTTTTTTTTTTGACTGTCCCAGATCGGTCACTTATGAGGTTTCATAATGTTTAGGATGCAGCAAGGCAGGTTTTAAAACATTTATGCGGTCTGGAGCCCGGCCGGAAATAATATGGATTTACAGTAAGTAAAGGGATAATCACAATGCTCCTTATCTAAATAAATACATGGACATAATTATATTAATTTGAGTTATTTTATTAGCGTACTTGTAGAGATTGCAGTGAGACAAAATATGAGCACAGCTGTAGGAAACACAGGTTTGCCAGATGCATTCTACTTCTCACTGCATGCATGCAAGTTTTACAGTTCTGCGTGAGGTAGAGTGTCACAGCCACCATTGTCATTCACCCTCACCACCGCAAAGCAAACAGCTGACAGCAAGAAAAATGACCAGTGTATCTCTAACCTGATTCTGATTTCTGTTTCTCTGTCTCTCTCTTTCTCTGCCCCTCTCTCTCACTCCCTCCTCTAATTTACATGGAATGAAATAGGTTATGATTCCCAGACAGTGATTTAGCATCCATTTGTCTGTTAGTGATTTTATTTGGCATGAACTGACTTATTCAGAAATTATATTATGCAGCATATTTTTGTGGATTAATCAATGCAAATGGTATGCTAATTGGATCAGATTAAATCTGGTCGGCAGATGGTTTCTGTGTTGTTCTAATACTGACTGTAATAGCACTTGTTGTAAGTTGGCAGTGAATATGTGCTGGTGTGTGTGTGTGTGTGTGTGTGTGTGTGTGTGTGTGTGTGTGTGTGTGTGTGTGTGATATAAACGAGGTCTGCATCGAGATTTGTGTGTCGAGGCTCAGCTAACACTGTTGCCTGCTTAGGTCAGTGGGCAGAGTAACTCGCAGTGTAAATAACATAATCCCAACACGCATAATGAGCTATGCTGCTAGTGTCTTTGTATTATGAGTTGGCTTAGAATTCAATTACAGTGCCGGAAGTCATTTGCCACTAGCGGAACCAAACAGAATAGCAAATATATCAAGATTTTTCATAATTTAGACACACTCATGAAGAACGCTGGGAAAGTTGAAGAACTATTTCCACAGTACAGAAACACTGAAATCTAATTAGACTCCCTTATATGCACAGTTGCTTGGTCGTACATCTTCATATACTACCTAAAATATATATTCTCATATTAATAATAATCATAAGCTCCTCTAGTTACCATTAGTTACAGTTCTGTTGAAACTGCACATAACATTTCACATAAACCTCTATATATTTAAATGAAAATTGTATTGTTTGTATATTAATTCATATTGCTGGGAAAACCTCAGCTCATCCATTTACATTATTCTCAAGACTTTGTGAAAAAACACAAGAAATGTAATAATTCAAATATAAAATCTATGCATTGCATGCAGATGGGGATGCGTTTTAATTAATATGAATCGTACTACAGTAATAAAGAAAAAATGCTGTATGTGTATTTTTGATTAAAAGTGCAGGACAACACTGCCAAAAATCAAAGATTTCTCTAGGCAAAATATTATTGATGATGGGTAATTTGTCTTGTAAATTAGAAGAAAAATATCTCTTTTACTCAGAGGACATTCCAACCCAATTACCATAAGCTTATTAATCATGTGCATTGTGCAGAAAGGGAGCTTTGCTTTCACATCTTATTAAACCAGCACAGTTTACTCTTTTAGCCAAGAGCTGAGGGACTATGATGCACGCATCTTTTAATCAAAGAAAAAAAAAAAAGCCACTGTATCTTACTGTAATTTATGGGAACAACCAATACGAGCGATCCATATTAGTCAACAGTCACAGCGCAGGAGAGCCGTTTGTAACCTTAAACACAATAAGAGCACACATTAGCTCCATCGTTCTGAAATGACTGCTTGATCGTCTGAAATAAAAATTCTCATTACTGTAAAGTGAAGAACTAATATGGGAATTTATATATCATGTTAGCATATGTTGTATATTGCCTTTACTGTAAAGGTTCATATTAAGTCCTCATACCAATAAATCAGAGATGCACCGATACTAAATTTCTCCACCGATAGCCGATTATTCAGAATGATATCTGCCGATACCGATATTTGAAAATTGAAATGTTTGTATACAACTCAGTTGCACAAGGTAGTTTTCATATACACTTGTCCTCATGACAAATATAGAATTAACAGTAAATAAGCTCCTCTCTAGTGTTTATGGCTAATTAACGAACTGTGAACATTGGATAACTTTCCTGAGGTAAGTTTTACTGTATCTTTCAACATAACTTTTAATATTGATGCATGTTTTTTGGTGTTATAACTTGTATTAAAAACACATGAACCTGGCAACCCTGGTTTGAACTACGGGTGATATATACGCTACGTCCGAAATCTACTATATAACATGCAACAACAAAAAAAACAGTACACCAAAAGAGTAGTATGTCCGAATACATAGTATTGGAAAAACAGTAGGGGAAAAGTCCCCGGATGACCTAATACTTCCCCCGAGATTCTGAAGTGTTTAATGGACACTTTACAATCCCATGAGGCCACAGAAGGGGATTTATGAATGGAAGTGAAGTGACGCAACTGGCGCTGGTACTGTAGGTCACGTGACGGTAACAACATGGCAGATGTACGTCTGAATTACTGAATATACTATCCATATTCATACTATATAGACTAGAGTGTACTTTTTTAATGATCGTGAAGTAAATTCAAATGATACAGTATATAGATGCAGCAATAGAGTCAAATAGAGCCTATAACTGTTAATGCAATATTATCACGTTAACATTGACAGCCCTAGATTCAACACAAGAGACTTTTATTCAGGGATGGTATTTATTATTGGGAGATTCGACGGCCAATTTGGATCACGTGTACCACGGTAACCAATCACATTACAGCCTTGACACCTTGAGCTGTGTGACAGCCAATCACTGTTTGCGGGATACCATAGAAATGAATGAGAAGTGCTGTAAACTGAATTCTACCTGTCGTGCAATTGTCCGTGACTTCTCATATAAAACAGCATTTTTTCTGGTGTAAACTGTAAAAATAGATCAATCCAAAACAAATGTTTAAGAGCAAGCATGGTGAAGATTTTTCAATAGGCTGTCGATTCATTAAATGATAAGCCGTTTTACCACAAAAGCCATGTATTCAGCGGAGAGAAGCCTCTCCTCCATTGACATCCATTAAAAAAACGGCCTCTGGTCGTCAGTGTACCGCTAACCTCGGAGGCTTGCCTTAAAACGGCTTTGTTTTAGAATTGCTTTTATTGCCGATAACCTATATTGGTGAATCCGCACACACTTATACATAAACACTTGCAATTTTTAGAAAAAAGTCTCCGAATTCTCAGAATTACGAGATATAAACTCACAGCTCATATTATTGCCAGGCAGCAGAACACTAAAAAGGTCCAGAGTGTCACTGAGTTCATCAGTGTTCTGTGGGGAACAAACTCCTTTTATAAAGCTTAATGGCCACCAGTGCTGAACTTACTTTGAAATCATCACCACTTCTGGAAGGTTCTACGATACTAGTGTGGACAAATTGACCCTCCACACCCCAGCCGTCATCATAAGAGGTCTGCAGAGAAGAAAAATAATCATGCAGTGCCCTCGGCACCAGAGACGTCCTGTACTGCAGCGGTGAATCATCAGATACTGAAATTGATCACGCTATAGGATAAGAGCTAATGGCAGCAATACTGCACAACCTGCTTAGCTTCCTCAGACTCGCACACTCATTTGGGACTCTCCATAACCAAGAGCTTTAACCACTTTAGTTTTGTTTGGTCCCACCCCAATTGACTTTCCCGCTAAATTGGAGGCATGCTTCATTCAATTAAGCCAGTGATGTGTTGGGAAAGTAATTGAATAATATGGAAATGCTGTTTTCTCAGAGGAAACAAATCGCAGCTGTGGGGGAAACAGCAGATTACTGGGAGACAAAGCTGTTTTTAAATACAAATGCACCATGGTGGGAACTGGGAGTCACTACAAGACAATCGGCTAAGAATGGGAATTGTCAAAATAAATTAGAAGTGTGACTGGACAATTTTAGTTCTGAAAAACATGCAAATGCATGGATCATTACACAAAAAGACCTATTAAATCCATTACTTTTTTACTCAGCATGCTTATAATTAACCTGTCTACCAGTGAAAGAACCAGCAGACAGAAAGTATACCTGTAGGTGTTCAATGCTAATGCAGTTCTCTCTTCAGTTATTGTAGCGGGTGATAATTCATTTTGATTTCCAACGTGATCTCATTATTATTCAAATGTAACGTTCTAACACATGTGCATCAGCAAATGTTTTGAGATAAGCTTAATTATTGGCTGTTTTAATCAGATTACAGGTACAAAAAAAGTGGACCTACACTTGAAATGTCATGTTTTGGCTGTGCAAATTATCTGTGTTCTTTAACTGCTTTTGGCTTCAAAACCATAGAAAATTATAGGTGTTAACAGCTGTAAATCGTTAAGTACACAAATAAGGCTGTAGAGAATACCCATAAGCCCTTGCACATGAATAATTTAATGCAGTATTTTTGTTCAAAACATCTAATGGTAGTTAGATAATATACACTGTACCATAGCAATACCAATACGATAATTGTAAAAAATGTTGCTGCAATTAGTTATAACAACTTAAAAATTGTTGAGATAACTTAAATATCTAACTTAACTAAACTTAAGTTAACTAAGCTTAATATTTTAAGTCAAGCGTGAGCGTTTTTTTTTTTCAAGTTGAAACAACACATTATTTCTTATTCTAATGTTGAATTTTAATAATCACAGCAATCATTTTTTACAGCGTAGTTATGTATGTTTCAGTGTCTAATCATGTAAATGTAAAGTTTGTGACAGTGTTATTTCAGTAGTACTTATATACTAGTTGTCACCGTTAGTTGAATCCAACACAAAGGAGTCAGGAATACACTTAAATGAATCTCAGGAGAATAAACACGTTAACCACACTTAAGCAATAACCAACAAGGAACAGAACAAAACAGGGAGTACAGAGTTAGCAAGGGAAACTAGCAAGAAAACCAGGCTAAACTGAACTGACGCACAAGAAACAAACACAAGAATGAAAAGACAACTAAACAAACATAATCCTGACAATAGTATTCATTAGTATTTAGCTTTTATTTTTATAATTTCAGATTTCATTGTCATTTTTTTGTTTAAATTTTAGTAATGTTGTTGTCATTTTTATTAGTGTTTTTTTTTATATTTTTATATATAGCTTTAATTCCTTTTCATTTTAGATAGTCATTTTAGTACTTCAACTGAAACTTATTTAATTTAGTTCCTAACATTTCTAAAGTTTTTAATGTAATCTTTATATTATATTTTATTCCAGCTTTATTTCAATTACCATAAACGATTGTTATTGTTATTGTTGTACATTTTACATTCAAATATGAATGGTTTCAGCTACACATCGCTAAAGCAAGGCTTAGCTTTTGTTCCCACACTTTTCGTCTTCATTTTGTAGTGTCGCACACCTTATTCAGCTTTCACTTATGCGAGAGAAACTCTAGCAGGGAAAAAAAAACACAGTATAGAATTGTAAATTGAATGCAATTACAAGGACAGAAGCAACAAGACAAGTGTTTATTGTTCTTGATTTCCATATATTTGCTTTCAAAAAGCAATCCAAAACAAAGACATACCTTATAATATATATTTTTCCGAGTGTTACTTTATGGCAACCTGGTTTCTAAGACAACAGTAAAACAATAAAACAAGTCTGACTTTAAAATTGATTATTGTTGTAAAAAACTCATTTATTTATTTAATCAGACATTAACAAATACTACTATGATAAATACTTACATTTAAGTAAAAATTACATTTAAACAATACACCCTTTTCTTTTATTGATGTTTTTCCCATAATGGAAATGTCTTAAATGCAAATAAATGTAACAATGTAAAAAAATAAATAAAAATAAAAGTAGGCGTAACTTTTTTTAAGAAAAATGTAATTCCTTACTTCTAGCGTTTGATTTTGGGGTAAAAATATGACCCAGACATGTTCTTGACAGGTTTCACCAATGAATTACACTGTATTTTAGCGATATTATGTTTTTAAACCCTTTAGAATTTATATGCCCCCTTACATCAACAAGAGAACAAAATCCATCTCATAATGACTGAACTGTTTAAAGTGTCATAAAATATCCCATAATACTAAGCTACATTACCATTAACCTTGAATCCTTCATCAGCACACAATGAACGGCCATTAGCAATGAACAGTACCACACATGCCTGCCGTCGCTTTAAAAGTCTTCATCAGCTTATATAGCGGTGTGAATAACATACACTACGAGAGGCACTTAAAGGCCCATTTCTGATTCAACCAGCTCAGCAGGCACACACCCGCTCAATCAAATGCCAAATCAAGCCGTATATAAGCCATTAAAGCAGCAAGAGGAGTGGCAACCTCATGCAAACTTAAAAGAGGGAAATTAATACTGAAAGTGTTCAGCTTGAACACACAGTTTCAACTCACATTCATCACATCAACATATTTAAAACAACCAACGCTTCTAAATCAATAACCACCAACAGATCTAATTCATGAACTGTCTCCACTTACGTAGAACGCTCTAGAGCTAAATTGCCTTAGCGCTATATCGCTCGGTCTATACAGTAATGAGTTTTTGGCTTTATATTTTAATTACGTTGAGGAACAACCCACAACTGGCTGTCTCACAGCTGTTGGCAAGCTCCTTACAAATGTGCTTCATTTTTTACACTCGCGCGCACCTTGAGTCCCAGCTCTCGAAAATAAACGTCTGGCCCAGAAAATGGACTGATTTGTCGTTGGAAGTTAATTAGGAGTTGGGTTGGAGTTATGAAGACTGTGGAGGAGTGCGGGTGAAAGGGCAATATTTAACAAGCTGGCGTATTGTCGTTCTCCATGCATGATTTTTTTAGCGGAGGTATATGAAGCATTGCCGAATATCCTCCTGTTGTTGAGCAAAGCATTAATTGCATGCATTTTTTTTGGCCACATGCCTTAATTGCATTTATTCCACATGGTTTTCAGCTACTTGTTTATGCCTCAATGGAAGGTTCACTAACAGTTTCAATTCCCAACTCCTTAAGAGTTTGATATATGGGATTTGGCTTGTTACCATCTGTTATGCTGCCAACGGCTCGGGGAAAAAGGGAGTAAGTGCATTTTAGTAGACATTATACTCAGTCTCAAATGGTTTTGTGATGTTTAATGTACTTATTAATAAGCCAATGTGCTGTTTGGATGCATATGGCCTCATTTATATATTCCAGGTAGTATTATCAATAGCAACGTAAAATGATTTCAAATTAATCAAAAGTGACAGTAAAGATTTTTACATTGTTAAAAAAAGATTTCTATTTAAAATAAATGCTGTTCTTTTGAACTTTCTATTAATCAAAGAATCCTTAAAAAAAATGTATCACGGTTTCCACAAAATATGAAGCAGCACAACTGTTCTCAACATTGACAAAATTAAGAAATCAGCACATTAGAATGATTTCTGAAGGATTATGTGAAACTGAAGACTGATGCTGAAGATTCAGCTTTGAATCATAGAAATAAATTACATTACATTTAATCATTTAGCAGATGCTTTTATACAAAGCGACTTACAAATGAGGAGAACAATAGAAGCAATCAAACCAACAATAGAGCAACTATATATAAGTGCTGTGACTAGCCCCAATTAGTCTAGCTCAGTACACATAGCGTGCTTTGAAATAAATAGAACAGAAAAATAAAAAGTCTTGGTATTGATGGGTCAAGTGTCGACGAAAAAGATGCACCTTAAAGGAGAACTCCGGTCAATTTTAACATTGAGCTCATTTTTTTGTACATTTGGAGTGCTGTCAATACAGAGAACAACGACAAAAATCGGTGTTGCCTACACCGAGTTATTCTATTTTTAAAATTTGCACCCTGTTGACTTCAATGGGGCAAGTACTAAACCTGCTTTTAGCCTCTTAACATCCTTGATGTGTCATTACAAGTGCACAGAAAATGTGAGTGATTCCTTCCAAGTGAACACGAGTGAATTTGACTGCAGTAGATGTGAAAGAAATGTATAAAAATGATGTTATTTAAGCCAGCGCAAATACCTTTGTTTACATCCTGTTTTTCGGTTGAAGTCCAAAGTAGTCGATTGCAGAGTTCACGCGCGTGATCATAGGTATTAAACCTATGCGTGTGAACTCTGCAATCGACTACTTTGGACTTCAACCGAAAAACAGGATGTAAACAAAGGTATTTGCGCTGGCTTAAATAACATCATTTTTATACATTTCTTTCACATCTACTGCAGTCCGACTCACTCGTGTTCACTCAGAAGGAATCACTCACATTTTCTGTGCACTTGTAATGACACAAAAAATGAAAAAAGCTGCTTGGGAATTTTGAAATATATTAAAATAGAACATTGTTATTTGAATAATATTTCACAATATTACTGTTTTTACTGTATTTTGATCAAATAAATTTAGCATTGGTGAGCAGAAGAGACCTCTTTTGAAAAACCTCTTACCCATCCCCTAACTTTTGAACGGTAGACACACACGATATGCATTTATGCAAATATTTATTTATCTAAAACAAATAACTTAGTGGTATTTAATACGTTAACTATACATGATATATGCTTCTACATTTTGGCCAAAACAACAAGAATATCAAAAACTGATGAAGTGCTCTATAATGGGACATGACTCTCTTTGGTTTTGACTTTGCTGATTATGATCCATTCTTATTGGATAGGAAGGAATAGGATTTAGACAATGATTAAACGAAGTGGTACTCTGAAACAATACAGCATTGCAGGGGCAGCAGGAAGGAAGGAAGGAAGGGAGAAAAGGGACTTACAAATACAGTTTGTTCATGGATTGGAACAAGGAACATCTTATAATGATGAAATGTATTGATTCAGTCGATGCATTTAGACACTCAGATATACTCTGAGAGAGATAGTGAACTACCACTGTGGAGTCATAAAAACAGCTTTGATTGGCCTGCGAGAGCGGAGTATAGATTTTCCATGGCATGTCAAAATTATAGTCCTATCTCAAAACAATCAGCAAAAAGACAAAATTTGACAATACACCCGAGGCTGCGGAGTCCACTTTAGGGTTCATTAAGAAGGAATCAATTGATTTACGAATCTTGAGATAGGACAAGAACACCCACACATACCGCAAGCTAACAACTTGGTGTAACTAAAACACTAGAAAGTCCTCATGACAGTCAATAATCTATAGAGAACAGGCCACAGCACAGTGTGCTATGAATATCAACATTTATCAAATTTAGCCATTCGAGGTTAATTTATCTAATTTTGTGTCTCTGGAAAATAGTGATCTGTGACATTGTATTACATTGAATATCAAGGTTATTTGTGTCAATTTGTTAATGAGGAATTTGTGAACATATTCCAAACAAGTAATAAAAACTCAGTGAGTGTTTTAGCGCAATTTTCTGACGTCATGGGATCACAACACTAAGAGATAGTAAATCTTTTTATGTTTTTTTTTTTTTTTTTTTTTTTTTTTTTGTGTGCGTTCCCGAGATTAGACCTTCCTTAACATAATGCCGAAAACCCGAAGTCTCTAGGTGGTCTGGTTGAGGAGGAGATAGAAGTGCAAGATTGGTGCGCACAGACAGAACAGAAATCATGAGTTAACAATCGCAATTTTGTCCGTAGGAATATTGCGCTAAAAATATATAAAATTCAATTGTGGAATATTTAAAAAAAAAAAAGTTTATATTTTGAAGAGAAATGATAAAATTAACCCCTTGGGGGGAAACTTTAATTTGTCATAAAGGGAAATAAACAGAACTATGTTAATTTAGTTGTCATAGCACAAAAATGTATCTGTGTGTGTGTTACAATCTAAAAGTAAATGCACATTGTTCTTAAAGGAGAACTCCGGTCAATTTTAACATTGAGCTCATTTTTTTGTAAATTTGGAGTGCTGTCAGTACAGAGAACAACGACAAAAATCGGTGTTGCCTACACCGTGTTATCCTCTTTTTAAAATTTGCACCCTGTTGACTTCAATGGGGCAAGTTTTAAACCTGCTTTTAGCCTCTTAACATCCTTGATGTGTCATTACAAGTGCCCAGCCATGTGAGTGATTCCTTCAGAGTTAACACGGTGAATCTGACTGCAGTAGATGTGAAAGATATGAATAAAAATGATGTTAATTCAGCCAGCGCACATACCTGTATTTATTTCCTGTTTTCGGCTGAAGTCCACAGTAGTCGATTGTCGAGTTCACGCGCATAGGTTTAGTACGTACGATCATGCGCCCGATCTCGACAATCGACTACTGTGGACTTCAGCCGAAAACAGGATGTAAATACAGGTATGTGTGCTGGCTGAAATAACATCACTTTTATTCATATCTTTCACATCTACTGCAGTCAGATTCCCCCGCGTTCACTCTGAAGGAATCACTCACATGACCTGTGCACTTGTAATGACACATCAAGGATGTTAAGAGGCTAAAAGCAGGTTTAAAACTTGCCCCATTGAAGTCAACAGGGTGCAAATTTTAAAAAGAGGATAACACGGTGTAGGCAACACCGATTTTTGTCGTTGTTCTCTGTACTGACAGCACTCCAAATTTACAAAAAAATGAGCTCAATGTTAAAATTGACCGGAGTTCTCCTTTAAGTGGGGCATCCTTTCCCATTTTAAACTAACTTTTTACTACAAGTACCATAATTGCTTTTTTTTACTACAGCTTTTTTCTACTTCAGGAATGCTAATATCAACCAACAAGTCAACAAAATAGTAAACCACTGATTTATTCTAACCAATGTCAAATTAGCAGGATTGTGGGTTTTTTTTTTCTGCATATACTTGTTTTTTTGGTCCCATCTGGCCTCTCAGTCACAGGGCAGACATTGACTAGCATTGGTTGGCTGCTAATTGCTCTGAGACAGGGTAATTGAGTGGTCTCTGGGGCTCCATTCATTTCTACACACTTCAATACTGTCAGCAAATGTCAATGTGCAGCTGAGGATTAATGAGCTAGTGCTAATGCTAACGCCACCAGTACCACCAATTGCACCAATTCCCAAGGCTCATCCAAACTCTGACAGGAAACGGCAGGAAATGTATAGACCTGTGTGATACTTGGAAGAAGTCAACAATTTGGGGGGATAGGGTCACTTCATGGCTTATTTGTGCGGCTGTTTGTCTTTTGATGGTTGGATAAGGTTTTGGACATGGAGATTTTCCATGCTCAGCTACAAAACATCATAATGGAAGCTGTAAGAGACTTTTTTCTCTCACCAATTTCATGGCTATATAAACAGGGAATGATTACTCTAAGAAATGATCTGATGCAATTTTCATCCTAAATGTACAGCAGTTCAAAACCTTGGGCTTTCAGAGGACTGTGAGATGCTGTTGCTCCACAGAATGACCAAAAAATCTTGATTCAGGACTTTCGTTTATTCTGTTAATAACAGGAGCATCTCATCTTTAGTGTCACAGATAGCTGAGAAAATGATATTGGTTCAATGTGTTTTGAGCCAATCACTTGAGGTTAAAATTAGACTATTTTGACAATTGGCTGATTGGCGTGATGGTTTATAGTTAAAAAAGTTTCGATTTAGAAGACACTTCATCATCAACTGGGGTCATATGGATTACTGTCATCGTCTTCACTTTGTTTGGTTTTTGAAGGGTCAACTTTGAGGTCTTACACTTGCATTACAGAGATGGATTTTTCTAAATATCTTTATTGTGTTCATCTAAAGAAAGAAATTCATATACATTTGGAACGGAATGAGTGTGAGCAAATGATGAGAGATTCCCTATAAGGGGCAAGAACATACATATCCATTCTTAAAATACACTTTGGGTAAATGTAAAATACATTTAGGATAATTAAAATATTTTTAAATTGAAAAGACATATAAAACTGACCAAAAAGGAAACATATAACATATTAAGAAAAAAGAAAATATATAGCCTATTTAAAAATTAGGGCTGGGAAAAAAAGATCGATTTCTTGATTTGAAGCTATTCCCATTTTGAAGAGCCAATATCGATCTTTCAGTCTTTCAGTCGATGCTGTTTTCAGTTGATGAATGAGCAACTTTAGCATACCTGAACTTTGCCTCCCATTGAAAATAATTTGCAATAAGATTTGTGCTTTGTTACATCTGATATGAAATAACATCTCACCTTTCAAATTCTGTCAATTTTATTACAAAATTCAAACAATAAATACAGGTTTGACACTCTTTAATGTGGCGCGACAGATTGCTAGCACCTTCAGTTAAAGCGAGTCTTTACAGTAGTTGAGAGATTTTTTTTGCCATGTACTGAATGATAAGCTCCAATTAATCAATATAGAATCGAAATTGAATCTAAACCCAATCAAATCACAAGCTTGTGAATCGAAAACGAATCAATGTCCATCCTTCTTAAAAATACATATTATTCCATACAAGACAATTTTCTTACTATTTCTTTATAAGGCAGAATTCAGCAGCAGTCCCAAACTCTTGTCTTTACCAGCGAATATCCTAAGCTGTGATGTCAAAGAAATACAGTATAAGTTAATTTCACATATTTTAGAGCCATTGACAGAATTGAAAAAGTATTTTGTCAGAATACACAGCTACTTTTGATTGTCTGTCAATAAAGGTGCTTGTCCTCTCAAAAAACTTGACCTCTCATGTACTTCTAAATGTAACCTATATAATCACCACGCCCAGTTAGCTCTAGTCCATATTAGTATGGAAACACCCACTTTTCACAATCCAACCGATTTCAAAGTTTCATATTCTTTTCTAGAAAATTCAGTTTTCATATAAAGTTACAAATTTATTTAATGTTGACATTTTCTCAAAACGAGTAACTAGTGCACTTCATCGCAGTTGTAGTGCTCTTCCAACCTGGCCTCTTTGGGAAAGTGCAAAATGGTTCCACAAAATAATTTCTGGGCTGTCTTGCACTGACACATTATTGTCAGCTGAAGTCCAGACCATCAATCACGGATGGCTGGCGCTCTATTACTGCCCCCCACCCCCACCCCCACATCCCCATCCTTAAAGCAGGATCAGTGTTTAATCACTGCTTGGCCCTCACACACACACCGCTGCAGCCAGCCTGCAACATAACAGATGAGCTGTTGGCACAATCTCAAGAGGAAACAATGCTCTGCGCATCACACAGTCGCTGCCACAAAACTTGTTTTCGACAATTGTTAAAGACAACAGAAGTGTAAATGAAGGATGAAGTGTCTCCTTTAAGGGACGGCAGCTTTGAGAAGATTAAGAGGGAGATTATTGGATAGAACTGTTGTGCATTCATTTGTTTTTATTTGACAAAGTGCAATCAAGATGTGTGACACTTCAGCAGCACACTGTCTGAGGTTAATGTTATAACTCATTCAAATGCAAATCTCTTGCCTAAATAAAAGCTGCTGTGTATAAAATATGCCTCTTTCGGGGTTGGCAATTTTCACTCCTGGATTTTGCATTTGCTTCTTTTCTACTCAGTCAGACAAAACAGCAGAAATATTGATGTAATTGATCTACATTTCCAAGTTACAGCTTAAGAAATGGCGGAGAAATAAAGACTTTTACTTATTCAAAATAATTGTAAATTATTCAAAATAGATGAAGTAATTGAAAAATTTGAAAAAGCATCAAAACGTGCTATACTTAAGTTCTACTGAGCACCATGACTGAATCACTAAGGCATGACTCCAACTATCTTATGGTTTAGCCAGACTGAAAAGATGCTAGCTCTGACTCGAGGTGATGATTTCAGTTTCACATTCAAACTCAATTCTCAGACTCAAATTGAATTGTTTTGTCACCTTTGCAACAGTTGTACGGTAGGTTAAGTCAACATTAAATGGCATTCGCAACCCATTTTACTTTTATCTCAAGGTTTCCCAATGCAAAGTTTTGTTCTTCAAATCTATTGTTTTCGAAAAAGGCCCTATTTGCTTCATTGCTATAAACTTTTTTATATTAACATTAAAGGGGAACTTGGCAACTATAGCCATTTCTTCGCTGATTTTCACTTTTGTTGTCGCATGTTTTCTCGACGAGCTCCCCCTACAGACGTGGGCCGTATATTTCACAACACTGCCGTAAAAAAAAAAAATCACTTGCGGCACCCTCCTCCCCCTTTCTACCGCTGCTCATGTGCATTTGTTATTATCGGAGCTGGACAACTTTATCGTGTGGAGCTATGTCTACCGAGGTGGGTAATACATCACACACAGTATCATATGGCGTGTGTGTTTATGTCGAATTGCCATAATGCTGTTCGTGTTTCTCGCTCATTCTCGCTTCTCACGAGACTTCCTATTTCCAACTTACCGGGACGTTAGCCCCCATGTTGCAAGGTTGGTTTTCCGCCTGGGGGGAGCAGGGAACGTCACCATTCTCACCAGAACATGTTATTTAACCATCCAAATCATTTCTAAATGGTTTTATTAAGTTGAAATAGTTGCCAAGTTCCCCTTTAAGCAGCATTAAATTACATTATTAACTTTTGGTAGAAAGGCTGTATTAGCTACAACACTAAAACAATGTCTGAATATATGCAGTTAGTATATGTCTGAGTATATGCCAGTCAAAATATAATATAATATAATATACTATAATATAATATAATACAAAAAAATCTGACGTCAGCTGATGTTTTTTAAAAGGACCATGAGAGCTGAACAGCAATACATTGGTCACTTGCTTGTTTCAGCCTGTACTCACTGTGGAACAGTGCCATATTGATTAAAACAGTAACTATAGGCTCTCCTCAAAAGAGCGGTGCAGAGCAGACGAGAGCTGAGTGCGTCGAGGCCGAGCTCTAAAGATAATAGAATGTTCAACAGCAGAGTGGAGGACCTCATTTCTTAACACATGATGAATTGCCTGCCATACGCTTATTATGAGCAATCAGTGTCTGCAAACTCTTCACTCGCAACAGCTGAGAAGTTTTCAAATGATCTTTCAATGAATATCATGTCTCATTAATGCTGCTGCAGGATGATATCGGCATTCAAATCAGCATCAAACAGGAGAGCAGATGCTGAGTATATTGACTTGATAAATGCTGAATCAGAATAATTATACGTACATCAACACAAATAAGAGCTGCACAAGATCAATACAACCAACGGTCACATCAATGCGTCAGCACAGGTGAAATTCAACCTAGCTTTCAGAAATTTCCGGTTCCATTTGAAAGCAGGTTAAAGGCTGACGGTGAGAGAATCTATCATTCCCTCATAACACCGACATGTCTGTCTCAGGGTGAAGGCTGAGATTTCTTTATTTATTTATTTATGCTTTGATTCACTCAGCCTTATCTGATTCCAGAGCCACCTACGGTTTATTTTGAACCCTTTTGGCAGTTCGGCAGGAATATTGCAATAATCTTTTGCCCCCTCTTCTGCAACAAATGCTTGCCCTTCGCTCCACCCGGTAAAACCTGAATCTACAAGCTAAGAGTGACCTTTCAGCTTGTCTTATTCAGCCCTCAAGGAAGCAGTCAACCATGGTTAAGACTGACACAAGAAATGTATAAACACAGACAAACTGCAACCCATTTATAGCTTTGAACTCATTTCTGCAATTAAAGCATTGCTGTTTTGTTAAAGAAAACTATTCTGATCTTACATTACTGCTTACACAAGATTGAAGTAAGTCGGTAAGATTTTTAAAAATGTATTTGAAAGAAGTCTCATATGCTCACCAATCCTGCATTTATGTGATCAAAAATACTAAAAAAAAATTAGTATTATTGTAAAATATTATTAAAATGTAAAATAACTTTTCAATTTTAATATCTTTAAAAAACAAACAAATTATTCCTGTGATCACATCTGAATTTTCCACATCATTACTCCAGTCTTTCTCTTTAGTGTCACATGATCCTTCAGAAATCATTCTAATTCGCTAATTTTGTGTTTAAGAAACATTTCTTATTATTATCAATGCTGAAAACAGTTCTGCTGATTAATATTTTTGTGGAAACCGTGATACATTTTAAATGTATAGTTTTTTTTCCCCCATTTATTGTAGAGTGTCTTTAAGGCAAGCATCATTATCACTGTTGCTCATACTTTGGGATGAATAGTGTCTTCGTGCAGCTTTAAGATAAGAGTTGTGCTGTTTTTCTACAATGATTAGATCACATTATCAGGGACGTCTGGGTGAGTTGTTTTGACTTGAGTCAGTAATTAATCCCCTAGCAACATTTCAGAACACCTTAGCAACCACCTAGCAATGACCTAGCAACCACTTAGAATTGCACTGAGGCCATTACATTTTTTTAAATATCAAGCGTAAATACCCCTGCTTCCTCACAGATATAACTGAAATAAATTCATCTTTCGAAATCACACCGGCTCTTCCCTTCTGACAGCCTATCGGCTAATCTTCAACATGTTTGCTGTTAAATATTCGTTTTGGATTGATCTACTTTTATTTCTTTATTTCTTATTTCTTTTTAAATTTTTATTTATTGCTGTTTTATAAGAGAAGTCATGGACAATTGCGCAACAGGTATGATTCAGTTTACAGCACTTCTCATTTATGGTATCGCACAACTCTGAAGGAAAGTCAAGGCTGTAATGTGATTGGTTATCAAGGCACACGCAATCTAAACAAGTCAGTCGTTACGCTTTTTCCAATGGTAGAGCCATGGACCCTCATACTGTATCTCCCAAAAATAAGACCATCTCTGGCTAAACTCTGGGAACTGAGTTTGAGACCACTGACGAGATGGAAACCTGTGACGTTATACTCTGAGCGGTTTTGTGACTCAAATTTATGCCTTTCAATGGCAACACTATCAACGGCGAAATGAATCTACACCAGTCCGGTGGTAAAAAGTTATTTATGTTCATTATTATTGTAATGATATGTGCTTTGAGACATGAGTTTAATGCTGTCTCTCGTGGTGCTTTTGTTTGCTCCCTGCAGTGTGTGTTCATGTGTTTTGAAGGAGATGTGGCTTTGGCGACCCTCTGAAGGGAAGGTGGGGTCTTATGCTTTCAAAGCTAGCTTGCTATTGCTAGCCTCTCTGAAATTGGCTATACCCTACCTTTAAACCAAGATTATTGGAGTACTTTTTTCAAGAAAATGCTATTTCAATCTTTCAACTTCAAAATGTCATGCTTAAATCAATGTTACTTGCTGCTTCTTTGCAATTAATGGTGAAATTTACAAGCAATTTCTGAGTGAACTTTTTTTTTTCCTTTACGAATTCGCAACCAATTCACCAAAACGTACAAAATTTACAAATTCCTATGAGATTGCATTGCTTTGTCTCAACTATGCTTAAATTCAAACAAAACAGTAATACCAAAATTAATCATATGAATGCATTCTTCTCAGTTGCAATGCTGGTGTTTTTGCCGTCTTTTGTGGGCCAGTAACTGTTTTTGTTTGTTGAGTGAAGTATTTACCTTACAAAAATGCTTACAAGGTAACCCCTTAGCCCTGTTTGGCTAGTCTAACCTTGCAGGGTAGAAAGAACGTCTAACATTATGTGGTGCCACACCACAAGGGGTAAACAGGATCATAACCTTGGAGTAGATCAGCTATAAAGCTAATAGAGACTTCTCAGTACCTGCAGGGAAAACAGGAACTAGGGACAGAGAGGCAACGGTTGAGAGCAAAGGAGAGAGAGCACATTAACGATACACCTCTCTCATCTAGTTCACTGACATGGTTGCAGTTGTTTCCCCCGGGCCCATGCTAGGCGTGGGCGAGCCGGAGAGAGGCAGTGATTGTAATTGGTACTGCTGGGTGGAATTCCCAGGTCGCAGGAGTATTGCATATGATAAGTTTGTGTGTTGTACGTACTGCAGCGGGAAAACCGCATGCAGGGGATTATGTTTGCAGAGCAACCTTGGTTTGGATCAGCGTGTGCTTTGAGATACGCTTCAAAAATCAATGCACAGACCAATTATGCAAATGAGATACTGGTTTAATGCTATTGTTGTATTTAACTTACTATATACAGCATACACCTAATAAGCATGTATGCTCTTTAATTAGTATATGTGGTGCTATGTATGTTGTGTGGGTGAGTATTACAAATATACCTCCATAAATTCAAAATAAATAAATAAGAAATTATATTTTGCTTAAAGAACATAAAGCCTCTTTAGGATTTTTTATTTTTTTCATTGAGACATTAGTTTCATGAACAAAAATATATTATGTGGAAAAATAAATGTTATATTAGGCTAAATTATAAAATCTATCTAAATATATAAATGTACATTATTATTCTATTCATTGCCTTATATTTATGCAGATAAAAAAACGTGATGAGAATCATCTTTGAGAATAATAATAAAAAAAACTCAAAAAGAAAAAATCTGGATGCATTATGATAATTTAGGCAAAAATAATAGCAATTTCAGGGAAATTATCTTAATTGTAATCTCAATGCAATAAAAAAATAGGCTTTATTTTCTTTATGCAATATATTTTTATTTTTATTTTGGGGTGAAATGTGACCTGGAAATGTTTTTGTGTGATTCACCCACATGCTGTTTCAATGCGTTATTAAAAAAAAAAAAAGACCTGATATTTAATAGAGACCAAGCAAATAGCCTATCAAATGGAAACACATGACAATCAACAATCTTGACATAATTTTCCAAACATATCAGACCATATTGGCTGAAATTCTTGTCCAGCATGAGTCTGATGAGGTGAATTCTGATTGGTTCTGCTGTGATTATGATGTCTCAGTAAATGAGACAAAATGAGGACTCCATGGAAACAATGGGTTTGTCTCAATGGGACAATCTCAGCGCATTGTCTGTCGCCACTTTTGTGGATGAAAGAACTTGGGCGGTGGAAGCTGGAGGTAGCTTGCAATGTGTTTAATTAACTTCAAATCAGCCAAAGTTCACAAAGCATTTTCTGTCTAACATTTTCAAGCTCCGCACCAGAGACCATCCAACACACATGAACATCAAATTTCAGATGCTTTTCTTTTCATAGCATTTTCTGATTTTGTAACAAAATTGACAATAGTCTTGCCATCACATGCTTTCTATTAAATATGACTCAAAAGTCATGATGATTGCCTTAAGAAAAACATTTTAAAAGCAAACATTTCCCCTCAGGGTTCCAATAGTGATACAGGATACTTAGGAAAGCAAATATCGACATTCACTGATCAACCGACATGTTAGCACTGCTGAAAGTTCATAAAGCCAAAGCTATCAATGTTCTTCATATCCTCAGGCTAGTTAGTTTCTCAATGTGACCATTCATCCATAAAATACTCTGGTCTGCCCCTGCAACTGTTCAACTGTAATTCATTTTGAAAAAGTAGAAGCTTTTAAAATGGTCATATAATTTCTTTTTTTTATCATTTTATGTTTTCCTCTAGGGTCCACTTACAAATATTAGTCAACGTTTCTTGCACCAAAAACAGCTGTGACTTGGATGTACATTACCATTTTTTTACTCTATCTCTCTGAAAGAGTAACAACAGGAGGGAGCTTTGAGTTTAAGTTAAAGGTAGAAAACTACATGGCACATCAAATTCAAAGCGCAAAAGACTCCTTTCAATGACCACAGTCAACTTCACATATAAACATTCACCAACGCACACATCAGATATGGTAAACCAATGAGGTTTGTTCTCGCACGTCAAGTAATGCTGTTTGCTAATGTTTGCTGATCACTGTGAATAAAAGCCTAAATTCAAAAATCTGTTCATCATATAAAGCGATCGTGTCGATTCAGAAAATTCGGACTAAACTGCTCGATGGATTAGTTTTAGTGTCAAAGTGGTAGTTGCATATACTGTCAATGTAGGGACAGGAATCTCTAGATTTCATTAAAATATCTTCATTTGTGTTTCGAAGATGAACGAAAGTCTTAGCCTACAGGTTTTGAACGACAGTTATTGATGACAATTTTTCTAATTTTGGGGTGAACTAGCCCTTTAATACTCACCAACGGTAATGCCAAATATCATGCATTTTAATGGTAGCAAGCCCACATGTAACAAAATTCACATCTATCAAATAACTTTTAAGATGGCTAAAATCTCCCAAAACTGCACAGTGAAAACATAATAATGAATAATAATTTGTAAAGCTCTGTTCTTCAATAAATGGTTTCATTACAGCTGTGCACCCTGACAAAACATTTTTCATGCTTTATAAGCATATGTTCACTGATTGGATATTTTGTGTACCAAACAGATGACTTGGACAGCTGTGCTATTGACCTTTAAGCTTTGAGCACATGATGTCAGTATTATGCCAAAAATGAATGCAATGAAATAATTTATGCACACTTGTAGCAGTCTACTAGTCTGATTGTTTTTACTCCTCCATATGTAACTTTTCCCCTGACTGTAATCTTTTAGGTATGGCAATTAGATATCCAGACATTACCAAACATTATGCATTTCTTTTCTTAATATAAAAATGTAATTATATTTAAAGAAAGTTTGATGCCTTAAAGATTAACCAGCTGGTCACACTTCAGTTGTAATAGTGAACATCAAGGTCATGGGTTTGATTCCCAGCACTAAAAAATTAAGGGTAGGATTTATTTTAAATACTTTCACTCAGTAATAGCTAGTGAATTTCACAGATAATTACAAAGAAATGGCAAAGTAACACAATGAATTAAACGTGAAATTTAGAAAGCCTAGTATTTTCGTGAATAATGTACTCCAATAATCTTTGTTTTATTTACAACTTCAAACTATTTTTTTTACAGTAAGGGAATGCAGTGAAAGTCACTTTGAATAAAAACATTAGCCAAATGCATACATGTAAATAAGATGCATAATTACTTACAGTAACATGTAAAATGGAAGTACTGTCAATGGGGCAACAAATGTTATAAACAGACATTTGTCCACAGGCATTACACTATCGGAGAATGTCCATTTACGTTTTCATGAGGATAAAAGCGAAAGCTCTTCACTGAATTGCAGAAAGTATTTTTTACATCATTGCTACTCGGCCATCTAAAGCAGCGAGAGCTATGAAGAAGACCTCAGAAGATCTCTCCTCTCCTCAGCAGTGCAGATACATCAGAGGAGGAGATATTTACCAAGTCAGTTTCATGGCTGTGATAGACTTGGTCTCTCACTGTTAAAGACCTCAGCAACTCCTCCTTTTCTAAGGGGGAGAATATAGATCTGATGAAGTACCTGTCTGCGAGCTAGTCTGTCATCCTGTTGCCCAAGAGCAATGGAAGCCCGGGGTTTAGCTTGAACTTCCGTGAATCTCAAATGCATCACAGAGTTTGATCTCTATCCTGTTAGTGGATGACTTACTGGTACTTCATCAGTCCCCTCAGTCTCCATAAAAGGATGTTGACATAAACTAAATCCTGTTGACCCCAGAGTGCTAGGGGTCTATTTCACAAACTGTGAACTGTTTAAAGTTCTCTGGGTTGACTAGAGTTCAACTGTTTGATCTGCAACCAATTCTGGATGGAAATTTCACACCTGTCAAAGCGGGAAAACTCACTGGATCTCTTAAAATCCTCATTTAAAAAGTACTCTGTGTGAGTTAAGATACAATGAGCTAGGCAACAACATGTTAAATGTTGATGAGTAGTTGCATAGACTTTTTTTTCTTTTTTCTTTTTTTTACAATAATTGCTATGGATACAAAGGATAAACACAAAAAGTTAACAGTTTTTAACAAGAAAATTATACATTCCAATAAAATCCACAATTAAAGGCAGCATAAAATGGCATTTGCAAACCATTTTACCTCCCCATTGTCATACATTTCTGATTGAACCAAGACATTTAATGACTCAACTTTATGCAACAAGAAAGATCATCATTGATCATCACTGTCTTGAACTGATCTCTTTAATGTTGTTTCACAAATACGTTACATTACGATTGAACAAAATAACTTGTGAATGCTTGATTTTAACAGAAACTAGCCAATATATACAACAAAATGTGTAGTTGGTGACATGTTAGCAAAGTTTTGTATAGATCCAGTCAAGGCTTGACTGGATTTTTGAACTTATGGTAAAACTTCCTGACATGGTCAAGCACTCTGATAATACAAGAGTTTACTAGCCCATCGTTCATTTGAACTGTTGTCAAAGTCAATCATAAAATCTCTGAGTGATGATGTACCTATACATGACCTTTCATAAGTGCATCCTGCGATGCATGTGACATTTCATTGCACATGTTTTAGCAACAATAACACACATTGGAAATGGACTTTTATGCATTATAGTGGCTGGTCACGCCTCACTTTCACATTTGAACATAATTTGAAGCATAGCCAGAGTGAATCACAGTAATTCTTAATGAAACTGAATTTTGTAGTACAAAGTTGAACTTGACAAAACATGAAAAATTCAGAATTTAATATTTGGCTGCCTTTTGCTTCATGCAAATGAATTTGAAATGAATGGGCCACAAAACTCAGGACATTTCAACAGTCCCACAACCACAGATTTCCAGTAGTCCAACAAAAGCAAATAAATAAATAAACTTCTAAATTTTAATATGACATTTTTATAATGACTAATAATAGCAATTTATTTATTATTAGGTTAAATGCATTTTAAAGCAATCAACAAGGCAATTAATATAACATGAATATAACGTAAATATAAATATAACATAACATAACATAACATTTAAATTATGTTGTGTGTTGTGTATATTAACATGTTTATGGGTAATTCATACTGGAAAAAATTTATTAAAAACTGGAACAACCTCCCTCCTTATTGAAATAAAAAGCCCAAAATATGGTTGGCATTATGAAAAAAAAGCTTCTCGGACCAGGTTAATAGTTTGGATATGTCGTATTGACCAGGTAATACTGCCACATTTGATATTGATTACTCATTTAGACACACAAATAGGCTCAGACAGCACGCACAACATGAAAAGGACACAGTCAGCACAAGAGGGGTAATTAGTAAACTGGATCAGACAGTGACAGTTATGCCAGTGGACTCGATTCATTCACCCTCTCAGGGTCAGTGCGGCAAGACAACAGAGGGAAGAGAATAGACAACAGCCTCATATGGCCAGAAAAAAGGTATAGTCTTCAAACAATGGCATGCTATGAGCATTTTAAACTTGTATTCTATATGCATCTTAAAGGAGATTGTGTCCTAATCTACATAATGTGTGTTGAATCTGTGACATTAGAAAGTACTGTTATCGAGTGATAAATATAATTTCTAGCAAGAAATTACTATCAAAAGTGGAAAACGTTTGTCAAAAACGTACATTCACACACAAACTGACCACCAACCTCAACTTACAGAAGCCATCTTTATTTTCTAGCTCAACTGCCACAGAATGGAAAGGATTGTTGGATATCAAAGGCAGCGAATGATACATATATGCTGCCTTCAAAAATCGATTAAATAAAGGTATCTCAGGAGACAGGAAGTGAAGCTTACATTGGATTTGGACGTGCCTTGATGCCTTTCTACCTTGGAATGCATCCTCTGAAGGCAACATTTTTAAGCTTTCGGACACAGCCCTAGTAAGTAAGCTTTAACAATAAAATAGAATTAAATAATTCACAATACATGTGAATAACCACAACTGTACTTGCAATACTATAAAAAATTCTCATTTTTGTACATGTAGGTAGGCCTTTCACAATCATCAATTTTGTGCTGATAATTAATTGTCATATACATAATTATGATTAACTAATTTAATTCTTTTTTTTTGTTCATGTCACTTACAGTGTAAGCCAAATATGTGATTTTTTTTAAATCATATATCATATAATAATAAAAATTATTATATGATATTATATGATACAATTTACTTGATATTATATGATACAATTTACTTTAATGCTGTAAAATATATATATATATATATATATATATATATATATATATATATATATATATATATATATATATATATATATATATATATATATATATATATATATATATATATATAATATCATATAATACAATATAGTCTGATTAAACCCACAAACCATCATTATATATAAATATATTTGTATACCTTATTACTTTGTGCACTTTTGATTTTATATTTTTTAATCTTTCATCGAGAAAAGGAGACACGATATTGTGCATTTGATGGCATTTCTTTAAGCGCTTAAATTTTCCCTCATTTGGATAGCAAAATGTGATGCGAACTTTTTAAACTGCACAATTATTGCAGTTATCTCAAAATGATTGCAATTAGATCGAATAACCATAATCAGACCATTAATCAATAATCGCGACAGGCCTGCTTGTAGGTATTCTTGTAGAGTACCACATGCATACCATGGTACATGAATTTAGTAAACACTCAGTCAGTACCACAGTATATATCATAATACCATGGCTAACAATTTATTTACCTCCTATAATTGTGCAATAATTGTAATGATCAAAGACACAAATATACTTAATTCTGTAGGAAGCTGATATAAATCAACTTGGCTCAGAAATCTGAGGGGGCATCTGTTGGAGTTGACTTTGATGCAGATTAAAAACAACTTTGAAAATGTTTAATGGCTAATTGCTTTGCTGACTTGCCAAGTTGCTTTGGCCTTTTCCATTACCCAAGCTGTTATTGGCAAACAGAATGGTGTGGTAGTTATCTTATCCTCTTTTGGCAAGTCCTCTGAATGAACCAGGTCAGACTGCAGAGCTCATTATAGCCATTTTGACACACAGAGTTAGCCAGAGGCCTTTTCTTTTCTGTTTGGTATTTCGGTGCTGATACAGAGAATTAATGGATTCTCCTAAATGGTGGAGAAGCATAAAAATACAGCAGAACTTTTTAATCATTAAGTATGTTTAATAATACAAATCAGTGCATACATAGTGATATAATAGAGCTGGTTATGGATTTTAATATTTGGATTTGTACATGCATTATTTTGCATTGCATATTATGTTTGCTGGTCAACTAGTCTAAAATTAAGAAACCCTTAGAAAACAGTAAAAAAAAAAAAAAAAAAAAAAAAAACAGTAAAACATCCGTCAGTTAACGAATTTTAAAATAATACAAAAATAAATATAATGGATAATACAAAATGCTTTCTGACGTTTTGACAGAAAAAAACACAGGCAAGAACAAAATTTAAACTTAGCCCGTTAATTTTCATTTTACAATTATCTTCTCTCTCTGTGTGCGCACGTCTGTTTGTGAGAGAGAGCTTGCGCAGCACTGATATAACGGTACTTTTTAATCCATAAGTAACTAACGCGCTAGTTTTTATACAAAATAAATATGTAACATAATTAGGTACTTTAGTTATTATTAACACAATAACGTAACACAATGCAGGCTATGTTTCTCAACACTGAGAATGAATAAATAAACGCCTGTTTCTCCAGACTCGCGCTTATCAGTAATCCACAAATCACAGCACTCTCATAATCACTAAGCCATAGGGATTTCAAATTTATTTAGATTTATTGTTCAGCATTACTTGAGCATTTTATAATTTGCATGGCTGAATGATGTCTTCCTCTTATCTGAGTGAGCATGAGTATTTTAAAATAATCCATGCGATCACTCCCATGTGATCATCGAATCCAGAGGATTAAGTTAACTCAATACAATATTTCAACTTTCCACATCCATCCCAGGCCATATACCTTCAAGAGTTAGAAGTACCGTGGAAGTGCCGCGGGAGTGGAAGGGGGATTGAGCGGGATTCTTTATTGGTGTCGATTTTCAGTCTCTTTTTAATGATAGGCCTTACGCATCTGTCAATCATCCCCACTTGCTATTTGGGGAATGAACCCAGCGCTATGATTGGTCAAGCTCTTCTTCTTTTGCTGGAAGATTTGAGGACTGCACGTGCACAGAGGCGTCACCAGGTTTTTGCGTAATTTAGAGTGACAAATCGTACCAGCGTACTTTGAGGTCAAAATGCGTATCCGCTAAAATACGTACAGGTTGGCAGGTCTGCGTTCATGACCTCAAGGCTAGATTATTGTTAGTGTAATAATGCTCTAATGGGTGGTTGCCCTACACGCTTAATAAACAAATTCCAGCTGGTCCAAATCGCAACTTACCAGAAACAGGAAGTATGACCATATAAGCCCGGTTCTGTCAACACTGCATTGACTCCCTATTAAATATACATTTTAAAATCTTGCTAATTACTTTCAAAGCACAAAATAGTTTAGCACCTCAATACTTGAGCGAGCTCTTAGCGCATTATAGTCCTTCACGTCTATTGCAATCTCAAAATTCTGGCCAGTTGATAATGCAGCTGGTAGATCTTTTTCCTATTTAGCATCCAAACTCTGGAACAGTCTTCCTTGTTCGGTAGACACACTCTGTCACTTTGGATCTAGACTTAAAACACATCTCTTTACCTTGGCATACACATTATCACATTTCTATAATTCACAACCGTTAAAGGATTGTTGGGCTGCTGGAATTAGGTCAGCCGGAACCGGGAACACTTCCTAGAACACCCGATGTACTTGTTACATTGTGAGAAGAATGGCATCTACACTAATATTAGTCTCTCTGTTTATCCCGAGGTTACCGTAGTCAGCCGTATCCATTCCGTATCCAGATCATATGGTGGACCTGCAGCTAAACAGGACCACAACGAATCCCTGAATGTCAGCAGAGACCGTGTCAAGTCAAGTCAAGTCACCTTTATTTATCTACTACACAATCCCCTGTGAAGGCCTCATCGACACGACAGTCATCGAAACAGATCCTCAGCAAAGACTAACTACAAGTCCTCTGCACAGACCCTATATGGCAGCTTCATCTCCATACTGGCGTGATGAATCCGATCTTCAAGCATAAGGAACTGGATGAAATGCTACCGATCCACAATCTGATTTCTGACTTGTGATGGAGCCTGAATCATAATGACACCATGTTTGTTCATTGGCCAGAGGAGAACTAGACTGAGCCTGGTTTCTCCATTCTGTCACCTGATGGAGTTTGGGTTCCTTGCCACTGTTGCCTCTGGCTTAGTTGGGGACACTTATTATTCAACAATATTATTGATCTGTATCTTTATCTGACTGTACTGACACTGTTGTATGTGATCTGAACTGAGCTGGACGATGACATCATTTTATGCAGAACTGCTTTATAGATGAAATGAACTAATTTACCAACTGATGATCTTTACAACAGAACTGAATCAACACTGAACTGACTTCAGCTGAACAATGACACTAATTTCTTTAAGAGCTGCTTTACAGCCGGAATTGCACATCTTGCATAATGTTCCTGTTATCACTGTAAAGCTGCTTTGAAACAATATGTTTTGTACAAAGCGCTATATAAATAAAGGTGACTTGACTTGAAGAACTTGATTTTTTTTCTTGGTATCTTGAAAAATCTGAGCATTGTTTGTGATATTGTTGAGATGAGATCTCTTGAAGATACACATAAAATTACTAGATTTTTTTTTTCTCAGGAAAAAATCTAAGAAGCAGGTAACTTAGTAAAAAGTCTCCATTTTCTCTAAATTTTTTCTAAAAGAAAAAGAGCCACTTGTGTGACTCACTCCATGATATTTGAGGATAATGTGTGGATTCCTAGAAGTGGCACTTGTGTGGCAGATGTGTACATTCGGACAGTCCAAGTACTTGTTTTCTTTGTGTCTTACAGGCAACTACCTCATAAAAAGTTAAACTTCAGTCTGCTTTCCACACACTGGGTAGTTGTGCACTTATGTGCACAGAAGAGATTCTAATGCAAAATGATTTACAAAGGTTAATTTGTAGTTATTTTTTACTCATTAAATGCTCTCAAAACGACATGAAACATAATAAACACCTCCTATACAGATGTTATGGGCTGATTTTAATGTAGTAACTATCCCAATTTGACATATAACACATTATTTTTTAATTATTTAAATAAACATTTTGGTTTATCATTCTGAACTGAGAATAAAATTGGGATCTAATTGTGATCCTATTATTTGATCCTGAATCATCAATCATTTGCACACATTTTATGCACAGTCACATACACATACACACTGAATGAAACATGATCCTGTAAATACATAAAAAAAGATTTTTCCACCTCTAATATATTTTATCCTTACAGCAGTCTGCAATGTTCTGCTAACTGCCTCATACAGTCAAAACACAAGCAACCTCCCCAAATGCTTATTTCAGCATTTATTTTTGAATAATTAGCTTAGATATCGTGTGCTCTTCCCTCATCATTCAAAACATCATTAGTGAGGTGAAGAGAAGAGAAGAGTCCCCTTGGGAGAGATGGTGAGCTCCTGAGAAAAAAATGATTAGCAAAAAGCCCAGGGATTAGATAATGATCTGCCAAAAAGAAAGTTCGCCACTGAGGAAATGTCCCACATGTACACGCCAGCAATTAATGCTCAATACCTTACAGATACGGTTCTAGGTCTAATTGTCTCATTCATTTCTTGCGGATCTTTTTTCATTTTGAAGTAAGCATGTGCTTCTGAATCTGTTCAGCTGCAGCCCATGATGAAACCCAGAGGGCATCATAAATGAGCATCAGACGAGCCTATCAGGGTGATTTTACATCTGTTACACTATTGATAGTTGCTAGAGGGGAAAACAAACATATCAGGAGGTTTGCAGTGGGAACCGATCAAAGAATCACTTTTCAGTGCACTTGTCAGTGGTGTTGGAGCTCATTGGCCACGTTTACACAGCATCAGAATACAGTTGTTAGTCCTGTGTTTGAGTCCTTAATACTTTATATACCTTAATAAGTGTGCTACACATACACGCGACTCAAATGATCCGCTCTCCACCCAGATATAAACACTGCTGTCGGATAATAAAGATTTAATGGATGAACTCGCAGCTCGATTGGACTCTTGTTGTTTTAAAAGTGGTAAGACATTTCAGGATGTCGCCATTACTGTTGCTATGACACATACAGACAGTATTTGAGACGCTACTGCAAGTTGCTGTGTGAACGGGACATGAGTGCATGCGGTTGCCGATCCCAAAAACTGACAATGTGAACGTTGCCATTTTGTACTAAAGTGTCGTCTACAATGCATGCTAAAAGTACTGGAAGGATCAGTGGTGGCAAAAAGAAGCTTAAAGAGCTGTAGAGTCTAACATCACAACCTCATTGGTTATTGATACATTAAAAGAGCAGTTTCGCTGGCACTTCTTCATCTCAGTGGTCATGGACGTTATACTGACCCCTACTGCCACGGATGCTGCAGATTCACAACAAATCCGTTTATCTTTTGTTTTGTCCATCTGTTTTTCTCCATCTCATCTCATGTTATTAGTATTTGTAGAGGTGGGCACATTGATCTTGATTTGAGTAATTTTATTTCACAATAATGATATTTCACAATATCAGCTTTCCTGACGCACAGCATGGCAATGTTACATGAGCGTAACCGCGATAGTCCAAAATCTCTACCAGTTGACAAATTTCTACCGGTTTATCATGTCTACTGGTGTATTGCCCACCCCTAAGTATTCATATGTTAAATTTACACATATAAGTGTGTAAATATAACATAAAATTACTAATACATTTACTTGTATGCATTCTAGTACTGTATGTTTGGTTATATGGTCAAACATACAAAAGGGACATATTGACAGAATCCAAAATAAAAAACTGAATGAATCCCTTATATTATAAATATCTTTTCTATAGCTAGATTTTACTACAATATAGATATTTCAATCATGACAACTCTCAGAATAGTTTTAGCATGTCATTGAATATGGCAATGTTATTGTATTTGGTCTGGGCGGACTAGATTTGCAACGCTGCTGCTGCTGTTGATGCTTCTGCTAGTAGATACACAGACACGCTGCTGTGAGCATGTAAGATATGCTGCTGCTGCATAAATCCTGTAGCAGATCTAGGCAGGTGGAGCTGGGGGAGGTTGAGAGTCTCAGAGGAACTCTGATAGCCTACAGCAAACACTGAACCAGACGATTTAAATCTCATTGGCTGCAGGATCAGCAGAGACCAATCAGCTTGTGCCATACAGCAATGATCTGATTGCTTTGAGATTGCATGTAAAGGACCTATCAGCTCGCGCCCTGAAAAGAGTCTAATGACTCTAAATTACTTTCAAGAGATTAAATTTAGGGCTGTCAAACGATTAATCGCGATTAATCGCGATTAATCGCATCCAAAATAAAAGTTTGTGTTTACATAATATATGTGTGTGTATGGAGTATAATTATTTTCTATATATAAATACACACACATGCATATATATTTAAGAAAAATGTGTTATTTATATATAAAATATTTATATATAATATAAATATATATACACAGTATATACATGCAAATATTTCTTAAATATATACATGCATGTGTGTGTTTTTATATATAGAAAATAATTATACACCGTACACACACATATATTATGTAAAAACAAACTTTTATTTTGGATGTGATTAATCGCGATTAATCGTTTGACAGCCCTAATTAAATTATTAACTTATTATTAAATATTGACAGAATGTTTATTCAGTAAAAATGTATGCTTGGCTGATTAAAAATCCGAGTTAAATGTGGCATCAGAAATGACATTTGTACATCTCTATAATTATTCATAAAAATTCATTGAGGATCTCTTGCTGATTATCCTCAGTCTGTTGTGACCTTATGTATCAAATTTTCAGCAACTTGCACAGCGGTTTAAAATTCACATTTGAGGTATGGCCGTGTGTAACTTGTGTGCCGTAAAGTCTCTCACTTTGCAAATAAATCGATCACTGCTATTCTAAAAACCCATTAGAATATCCCAAGAGAAGCTGAGGCAAATTAGCTTTCTGGTTTGGCCAACAAATTGACGTCATGATTGAACAGGTCTTGTGTGTGATATTTTAAAACTCTGCAGCTATTGTACTGCGGAAAGATATAATGTGTCGTTCCCGTCCACAGACTAGGAGAGAAAGGAGGTTGACAATTAAACTAACATTAATCTCTATTGATTTGCCCCAAGCGTTTTAATTACTTCAGTCCTTACTGTTTTTACTTTCAGAAACCTGCTGCTAATGAGCCACATTTGTCTGAGCTGTAAGATATGGCGCGACTCTTCAAAGCAAAATTATTGATTGTAAAAGAAAGAGATGAAAGACCTGAACTTCACAGTGCCAGAATAGTAACATTTCAAATGGACAGGCACATTAAAAATTAATAGTAATAGAAGTTAATTAAGGTTTGCACATTTTATTAGCCTCAGCCTCATACTGTGTACTCAGATGGAACATCATATATCTTTGTGTACACGGTTTTATATATTTTGTGTTCTGCTCTGAATTTCAGACAACAACAACAAGCTACTTCAAAGCGTTTAGTTCTGCGAGATGTCAGCGGATGAGTGAATAAATGGATTTTACCTCTGAAATCACTGACAGTGTGAAATGAAGTCTACATTCTCAAGTCTCTTTTATCTTACTTTAAGAAAATGTGCTGTATGATGCTCCTTTTCCCTTCTGATGCAGAACAAGAGATGAGGTTTAAGGAGAGCAAAGCAAATCAGAAAAGATCAGTCCGTGAAACAGTCCAACCAATGTTTCTTATCATCGTCTCCCCTCAAGTGTTTGTCAAACAAATGCGCAAAACACAGGCTGGCCACTGGATCGGACAGACATCGCCTGAGGGTCAAAGCAATGTCAGAAAATCTGATGTGGCAGTTGGAGTCAGTCAGACACCGTTATCTCACTCCTCATCATGGCAGCAAGGCCCATCAGATGCATTACTGGAGCAGAAACATTACCGCTAATTTCACATGGCATGAATATGCAAACTTAAGAAACATCACAACTTACATAGCTCTATTTAACCTGACAAAAAAAAATAAAAAAAATCCCATTTTCACAAATTTCTGCCTGTAGAGAGATCAAATCAAAAATGACATCTCTACAATTGTTTCTCCTAGACAGCAGTGACATCAAATTGAAAGAATATGCAGACTACCCATATTTCATCGGCTGAGAAAAAGACCCAAATAATAATAATACTAATAATAATATCATCTCTTCTAGAGTTTCAGATCTCGATAACTGTGCTCAGGTTTGCTACCAAAGTCTGCAATCAAACGTCTTAATACGAACTCAAACAATTCTCATCACTTTCAAGAGCTATCAACATTTTTTATTTTATTTTAATATCAACATTAATTTATGGTTTAAAGCTACAGTTCACGATTTGGGTTCCATTTAATCTAAACTAAGATCTAAAAAAGGTATGTGGACACCCCTTCCATTTAACAAAGAATTCTTTGTATTGTATATGCTTCAGTTTAATTTAGTTTTTAAAAGGGAGGAAATACGAGATAAGTTCTCTTTTAGCTTCTTTGCCAGCTTGGTCACATGACAAAAAGGCATTGATATTGCATAGCAGTAGTTGAGTTTCGTTAGACAACAATAGCGCTTTCAAAAGGCCCCTACTCTAATCTGAATGTTCTTTGCTCTAATAATAACGAAATAAGCCAAAAAGCTACTGAAAACATACAGCAATCTGCAACAAAATACACCAAATAAATAAATAAAGAAATAAGCGTCTGATGTTTCAGCATCCTTTGCACTTCAAAAGCTATCCATTTGTGACTCCAGGCCCAATAACTCTCCAGACAGCTTGCTTCTATGGATAAAAAGGATTGTGGAAACAACTCTAAGTGGTAATTTCAACTCATTTGTTTTTCAATCTGGATAGTTTTGTGTTTGCATGTTCCATGTTCTTTTATCATCGCAAATAACAGAATATGGTGTAATGAACACATTGAGGAGGGGGGGGGGGGGGGGGGATAATGGTGATATATATATATAGTATTTCGTAGTCAACTTCACAGCTCTGTGCTCTCCTATTGATTATCAGGCTCACAGTTTGTCTAAGCCAGTGAAGCATCCACGTGTTATGAAACCTGCAGAAACCAATCATTTGAGCAAATACTGTTGAATTTTTCTAAGAAAGCATTATTCTTTGACTGACTTACAAAACTCAAAAGCAAACAGCCTAATTTGACTATATTTATCATATATTGCTGCAGCGCAATTGCCTGAAACTCACGGTAGAAACATACTCTATGCGAGTACGCAGATGTCAATGCTTGGCAAACACATTTTAAGCCTCCTGTCCAATTGTACAAACAGTTATGATGATGGTAAAAGACATTAGTACTCAAGGGAGTGGTAGAGTTAAGTTTAAAGTCTATTCCATTAAATGTTACCTAACTTTCTCTGCCAGATTTCCTACAAACCGTTGCTCCTCCATGACAGCAGTTGAACTGAAAGAGAAAACTAACCATAAAATAACAAAATTGCTTAATTTAAGTCAATTGCCTACAAGAAAAAACAAAACAAAAAGTATTTATTAGAGAAAAAAAGTTTGCACTATACTACAAACAAGATGAGTTACTATTTTTCACCCATTTTCAAGGAAGAAACTTGCGTATATCTGCTAAACGTTTACCTTTTTTTACAACTACACTCTCAGAGGAAATGGCCTTAAAGCTTACAGCTACGGACTAAAAGAAACAACATTACTGTGTAAATAATGGTATGACACACTCAGAACTACAAAGAAAAAACATTTGGGGGCACCCAGCCCACCTTCACAATATTGATTTTGTTAAAACTGAAAGGGCTGGAAATAAAATTGAAGTTATTATCCTCAAACAGTGTAAGCACAGGATTCTTGCGTGATCATCATAACTCTCTTTCAAGCCATTTTCATACCACTTTGGTTATTACGCTAAAAGCACAATGAATAAAGCCTTTTGTGTGAACACAAAATCAGGAGCCAATGTGCTTTAATTTCTGCAAGATCTGCCATTAGTGTCATTTATTTAAGTGTTTTGCTCTTTCATCACAGTATTTCAGGCATGTTGAAGGTTCTCAGATTTCTCTGATTCTATTTGTTGTCCTCTCTTTGCAAGTTGATAAGCCTATTTATGTTGCTATCCTATTTTATCATGGTTATATTGAGAGTTGCGATTCATTTCATGCATTTAACATTGATCTCGCCCTGCTTTATGCGCCTTCATAAAAACAGACCTTTGACATGCTTTCGGGTCACAATCCACAAGTTATGAACCAGTGTAATAGACATAAATAAAATGGAAATGTAACAGTATAAATCAACAGCCACATAGACAAACTCACGATCACCCCACCTAACATGGCCTTTACATATGAAAAACCACAGAATCATTTTGAGGTCGGTAACTGATTTAAAAATGAGGCAATGGCCGTTCCCATTCCACTGGGACAACAAGTGAATGTGAAAATACATATTCATTTTTACCCATTCAGCCCTTTGCAAACGGCCATGAACCGACAGAGCCACGTTTAAAACACTCTGAATGATATGCGCTTGGCATAGAAGTCACATTAGTCAGTTTCTTTTTTCAGGCATTTTCAAAAAGAGACACTTTTCTCTTGCACCATACAAGGAGATCTGCTCTGTCTCTTCTTCATAAATAATTAACACACAAATGTTTAATGCTTCAAGCTGAAAGAAATCAATGAGACATTAGTCCTTTTAATCTTTAAGTGAAATGTGTTCTATCTAAAACTTGAGAGGATAATTATCAGAGGAGCTGACGGATGAATACATACCTTTTTGACGAGTGATGTTAATACATTTTTCTAGTGCATACCATATTCACGCATACTATTTTTTTTATCATAACCGTAAGCCTATAAAGGTCTATATCTTTTGAACTGTTTTGAAAGTTTTCCAATCCACACAGAGTCAGCTAGAACATAATAATTAGGTTAATATAACTGCATTCATTGTATGAATATAATATATAGTTCTACAAATATGAAATACTAAAACACTGAAAAGATCATTTCAAATATTACTTTGGTTTGAGAGATAATTTTTGCATTTTTTATTTTGTGCAATTAGTTGTGGTTTGTTTCACTCTAAAAATAAATAAACTTTCATTATTTCCATCAGTTGGCAGAATTAATTCAACTTTAAATTACATTCATTTTAATTAATTCTTAAAAATTACAACCAAATCATTGCCATTGTGAAAATCATGAAACTATAATTAATGTTTACGCATCTGAGCTTAAGAGCTTATTTGTTAAAAGGAGTTTATAGAAATAATTACTTTTACAACAGATGCATATAATTTTTTTTGAAAGTTAACAGGAATGACTCCCTAATGGCTTGATCTATTTCAGTTGATCTAGTGAAAATATCATCTTAAAATATACTGAAGCCCATAGTCTTCATGTCCTCTAAAGTCCAAAGCAGACATGTTAGCGATGGATTATTGCGTTCTATACTGATGTTACACAGATGGACATTTGATATCCAGCAAGAAGCAGGTCTGGCTCAATCGTATCAAAATTCCTGGCACTGATCCAGGTGTCAGTTGAGACTGAGGTCAGGATGAATTACTGTGGGGATGCGCTTGCCCTGGTCTGGGAATCTGAAATTAAATCAAACTGATGGTGGTAAGACACAGCTACATCTCCCTAGATCCAACAGGACCACATCTGAACCACTGTCACATGTCATGCCAGATTTATAGCTGTACAAAATCTACCCAGAATGCACACCATATCGGCCGGGCTCAATGGGCCAGTCCAGATGCCATATAAAACATAAATTCTAAAGCACAATCTCATAGTAAACACACACTCCACCATAAACCACAACTGTTAAAGGGATAGTTCACCCAAAAATTAAAATTAGCCCATGATTTACTCACCCTGAAGACATCCTAGTATATGTATATGACATTCTTCTTTCCGATGAATACAATCGGAGTTATATTGGTCCTGGCTCTTCCAAGCTTTATAATGGGAGTGAATGGGTATATTTTTTTGGAAGTCCATCAAAGCACATCCATCCATGATAAAAGTGCTTCACGCGGCTCTGGCGGGTTAATAAAGGCCTTCTGAATTGAAGAGATGCGATCGTGTAAGAAAAACATCCATATTTTAAACTTTATCAACTAAAATATCTAGCTTCCGGCAGATGGCCGTACACATTGATTTTTTTTGGACTTCCAAAAAAATATACCCATTCACTCCTATTATAAAGCTTGGAAGAGCCAGGACATTTTTTAATATAACTCCGATTGTATTCGTCTGAAAGAAGAATGTCATATACATCTAGGATGGCTTCAGGGTGAGTAAATCATGGGCTAATTTTCATTTTTGGGTGAACTATCCCTTTACCAAATTAAATATCAGACATCTATTTTTAAAATGCTTGTGTGACTACAGCTATGCTACATTAAAATATATAGCTCTATACCTTTACTGTATGCCACAGATTTCTCATTTGTTTCTGTTATTTTAAAATAACTTCTAAAGCTTAAATGAATATGCGAAAACCCCAAGTCTCCTGGGCTGTGAAAAAACAACCACTGAGCAAGAAAACCTTCCTCTGGGTTTGTAAGAACCTACAGAGTGTACTTGTGTAACAAAAATGTTGCATAACTGAATGACCGTGAACCAGTTTTTACTGTATACGTGAAGAAATGATGCACCTCAGAATTCAACATTTTTCAAAACTTGCGCCTTGGAAACTTTTTCTAGGTTTGCGTTCTCGAGCCACCAAACAGTGTTGTGTACAAACCAACTTGTCTGTGTGGTGTGAATTTGCCTTTAAACAGAGTATATTAAGTGTGGCATCTCGAAGCATGTGTCTGCTCCCTCTATTTGCAGCTTATTTGAAAAATCCAAATAACAAATAAGTAAAAAACATTTGCCTGTGGTTATTTAGAATACATGTAGCCCAGCCATGCAACATCGTGGCAGCTTTCGTTCAAGCTCAGTTTAGCCGCCTAAGGTGTTGATAACCTCAGAAACTCTGTGCCTACTCTATCCGGATCTCAGCCCGGGGAGGGCGGGCATCACTGAACCGCCTGTCGTTAATCATTGTTGACATCGGTGGGCATGGCTTCCTGCTGTCCGCACGGAGGACGGAGAGAAAGCGGCACACCGGCTGACACTAGGAGACAGGTGCGCCGATGAGGCACAGAGTCATCGCGGCAGACAGCGACAAGAGACCGCTTAATGGAAGAGAGCGTTCATGCAACACTTCACTTCCTCCGCCACAATAATCAGTGAGAAAGAGAGGGATAAAATGAGAATGTGTTTGAGAACTCTCATGGATTACTTGCCAACGTTTGTTACGACAAGCCAGAAGCCTCCCTCGGTGCACGCACCAGGGCCACTCCATCACATGCTGCCAACAGCTCTTACTCACACCAATAATAAGCTTTCATATTGGTATACGAACGCCCCTGCAGGCCCCCGTCGAGTCTGCATAAGCAGTTGGTGACACTATACTGATTGATTCTGGAGTGGCTGAAAAACATGCATATTGCTCATGCTTATGGCGAGGTATTTTTCAAATATTAAACTATTGCTATTGCTTTTCTAACAGGGCCACATCTGAACCTACACATGTCATGCCAGTTTAATAGCTGGACAAAATCTACCCAGAATGCAATTCATATCAGCCGTTACTAGGCCAGATTCTAAGTAATCTGATGTATGATTTTTGCTTAGACAATAAATCATAAAACAGATAAACATAAAAACCATCTTTTTTTGACCATCTTCCCAAACTTGTAATGAGAAGCGCTTATAAACCGGTTTCCTGCAGTTTTCTGCCAATATAAAAGCTTGATGGTTTAGCATTTGAAAATAAATGAATTAAGACAGCCTTAAATATTAGTATTGTAATTTTATAGTTGTACAATTATTATTAGGCCTATATTTCTTTTATCATTTTTTTTATTTTATAGTGAAATATTACAATAATAATATCGTTTAATATTTTTATTTAGCAAAAATAATAACAACAAGTATAGTAAAAAAATGATAATTATCATTATTAGTCATATTGATATATAATCACATTTATGCATTTGGCAAATCACAAAATGTTTGGCCAAATTGTGCAGCCCTACAAAACAAGCACAGCAAAATTTGATCAAATGCAAATATCACAATTTCTATCAGAAATACGTGGACTAGTAAGCAACTGGCCAAAACCCTAGAAACCAGCTAGCAACACCTTAATAACCACCCAAAAAAGGAACCACAAAGCAACATCCTCCTGGCTAACAACAGCTTTGACACCGTTGTTTGTTACTTGTTATATAAATGAGATCAAGATGAGATTTTTAGCTGCTTTGTTCCTATTTAATTTCAAAGGCATCTGAAACAACAGAGATGTCACATTTAGAAACATCCCTGTAGCAAAGACTACCACAAATTCAATATACATCAATGGACTTGTATCAAATTGGATTTATATCAAATAGAGTTTCAAGAGAGTGGACCTGAATAGATCTCATTGGCATTTCGTAGCTTTTCGAGCATTTAGTGGCACATATACCGGTATGCTGAATATGTCGTGAAGGAAAACAAAATTCTGTTCTGTAGTGTGATTCTATAGCTGAAAGAATGCTGAAGGACAGCTTGTCATGCATGATGGTGATACTATGAAATGTTGTGATCCAACCAGACTTATTTCTACTTCTCCAAGGTGGAAAGAAAGAAAAGCTTTACAAAAGTCAAACCTGTCTGTCTGACTACGTCATTCTGCCATCAACTCTGCCCCCAAGATGGAAGGGTTACTATAGCAACTGCCTGGGTTAATAACCCCTCCACAACAGTGTGTCCAAGCCCCACATTTTAACACATAATATAGGCCTATAATTTTATCCAAGAGAAATGGGAATGGTTTGTCTTAATGGCATGACAAATACAGGCTCTTGAAAGCTGCAATATCAAAGCAATTGCTGTCAAATCTTAAAAAATATTCATACTTGTGTCAGTAGGAGGAGCACATCTCAATTGCTAGCAATGAGTTCAATTGGAGAATTTTTATGGTTTTGATTTTGCAAGACCCTAGTTTCTCAGAAATTTCTCAGACATTTCAAGATACCAAACTAAAGTCTGCAATCAGTAAAGTTCCGCAGTAATGGTGTATTTTTGTAGGCCAACCCGGAAGTTAGCATCACCCTGTTTTCCACTGGCTTTAGTAAAGATAACAAAAGCTTATGATTATTATACGTTTTGATCATAGTGATAGCCATATTGAAGTGTAAATACAATCGATGGAAGTAAAAAGCTAAATGTAGGCTCTCTCGAGCAGGAACTCAGTATTTACTTTGCGACCACTAAAAAAGTACTTTCTATAGGCTATATAGTGTGAATGTGTGTACACTCTCAGAAAATAAAGTACATAATTGTACCTTTAGGGGTACAATGGCTTGTCACTGGGACTGTACCCTCAAGGGTACAATACTGTACCTTAACCTTTAAAAGAAACGGTACATATATGTACCTTTTAATGGTCCAATAATAAGCCCTATGCGGTACGTTAGTGTAGACTGTACCTTGGGGGACAGAAATGGAGTCCTACTGTACCCCTATTTCTGACAGAATGTTGTCATTATCATTTGAAGAACCAGTTGGTTGCTTCACCATCATTCACAAATCCTCTCCTGTGGCCTCATGGGAAAGTAAAGTATCCATCAAATGCACACTTCAAAATCTCCCCGGAAAAAGTAGGTCATCCGGGTACTTTTTACCTACTCTTTTATGAGTACTGTGAATTGGGATATAGTACTTCTTTTGTCACATACTATTTTTCACCTACAGTATAGCAGGGAGTACAATATAGCATATATATCAACATGGTGAATACAGTACATACAGATTATATTCATACTATACACACAGAATACTTTTTTAGCGGTTGTGAAGTAATTACTTATTCAAAATAAGTACCTACTAAAGACACAGCCAATGTTTTCAATATGAATGCAAATATTTCATTAAATTTCTCTAAGATCTGTTATACAATCCAATGTTACAGCTCTTTACTCTTACTGTACATTAAAAATGTCTAATTTGTGTCTCTTTATACTTTTTCAAGAGAATTCAAAGAGAAACAACTGAGAAACATAAATAATATCTCCAATAGGCACTTCCCACAAATAAAGTACATTTTGGTTTACTTTTTAAAGCCCAATTACTATCTTTCTTCTCATGAGATTGATTGTTTTAAATATTTTACATATCTATATTATACTACTGTACATAAAATTAAACATTTATTTTATAATTATTGCAACAAAAACACACAAATCATGGTTTTAAACTGTACTTCAAATGCTAATCATGAATAGAAATCCTGAAAATGAATAGAAGGAAAGAAAGAAAATAGCTCAAAATATATTTCATTTGACATCCTGAGGTTGGAGAACAACATTTTCTGAAAGTCTAGCTCCATCACTTAAAATCATTTGCTAAAAAAGACATTAATTAATTTTCAGGCGTTTCATGCCCTGTTTTGTACTGTTCGTTGAAAGTGGCAAAAAACCTCCTGAGCTTTGAAAAAAAAAAAAAAAAACCTCCGAGCAATAAAATCATCCTTTGGGAAAGGTTTATTTGGAGCAACCCAAATAAGGGGAATATGTTTAACTTTATTTATTATTAAAGGGGAGTTAATACATTTCAGAGAAACATTGCTTTTCTTTCAGATGTCCCTCAACTTTAGCCCATGGGGAGCTGATGGGGACAGGTTTTATCGTTTACTGTGACTGCAGGCGGCATTTTAACCCAGCATTTGAGAGCATACAAGCAAAGCTGAAGGCTGGCCTCGGGAGATTGTAAGGATAAAGCGTCTATTTAGACTTACCCCAGAGGATCATGGGTCAGACGCAGGTATACAGTGTATTCTTAGCTTTTAATGGAGAAAGAGCTATACAGCTTTATTGCAATGCAAATTCTAATTAAAACTCTCTAATAGAGGTTTAGGACGACACTTTATACACTCTCGTCATCAACACAGACCTTACTCTCTTTTCCAGTTTGTGCTTGATGTGAAGATTTTATTAAATCTTCACATTTTAATTAAATCTTTTCATCGTATCTAGCTGCTGAATGACCCCTGTATATTCTGCCTTTTCCTTTTTAAATTACACTGTGGCCAGCGAGAAAAGAGGAATGAGAAAAGAAACATGTCCGTTAAGCTAAATCATTTTAAAGCGCATTTATAGAATCGATATAACACGTCGTTCCTGCTGGCTCTGAAATACATGGTTAGTATATGTTTTATAATGTCTAATCTGAGGTATACTTTCATTCCACGACAGAAAGCAGGCTGTATCAATTGAAATCGATTGTGAAATCAGGGCTTACGGCCTTGGCTAAATTGTAAGTGTCAGTAGGAATCAAAATTCTATTATTTTCCAAACAATCACAGATAAAGCTGTATAAAAATTCCAATGCCTGGTCTCTGAAAGCGCTTGTTTGCTGTACCTGATTGAGGCCGCTCTCGGCAGCCTCGTTCCTGTCCTGTGGGACGCGCTCAATTTTCCGCAGGCTTATCTTGCCAAGGTGGCCAATTTAGGAACCTTTTGCCGCTTGGCTTTTTGAGATATGGCCCCATATGTGACTCTGGATCACAAAACCAGTCATAAGTTGCACGGGTATATTTGTGGCAATAGCCAACAACACATTGTATGGGTCAAAATTATCTATTTTTCTTTTTTGCCAAAAATCGCTCGGATATTAAGTAAAGATCATGTCCCATGAAGATATTTTGTAAATATATAAAACATTTTTATACAAAGCAATTTGTGTGAGTGAATGCAGCACAATCTCAAACATAAATGGACAACTTTAAAGGGGATTTTCTCAATTTTTTTGCACCCTCAGATTCCAGATTGTATCTCGGCCAAATATTGTCCTGTCCTAACAAACCATACATCAATGGAATGATTATTTATTCAGCTTTCAGGTGGTGTATAAATCTCAATATCAGAAAATTGACCCATGTAACTGGTTTTGTGGTCCAGGGTCACATATTACAAACGCAGGTGGAGGCAGTTGCATTTGTTGGAACGGTTTCTGGGTTCTGGGGATACAGTGAAAAGCCTGAATTAAAAACTTGATGGCCTTGTAGCTTAATGATCCAGAGTAACGAGTATGTTTAAAGGAATAGTTCAGCAAAAGATTTGTCAGCATTTACTCACCTTCATGTCATTCCACAATTTGTATGAGCAGAAAAGTTGAATCTTTTAAGCTGCTCTTTTGCATATAATGAAAGTGAATATGTCTGCCTTTTGTCATTTTCATTTTTATAAAACTATCAATTAATGTTAATTATTCAAAAAAAAAAAAAAAAAAAAAAAAAAAGTCCTCCGGTCAGCAAATAGAACTGATTGAAGACTGCAGCTGGCATATCTTTCAAACGTTGTGTATCTTTTCTTGACCATAAAAAAAGATCTATGAGATGTGTGATAATCCTGATGCTGCATGTGGTTTTAATAAATCTCATTTCTCTACTCCAGCATTAATTAACATGATCCACAACACTCACACTTACATTTATCCATACATTAGTGCTGCACGATTAATCATATCGCAATCGCGATGTCAAGCCTATGCGATTATATGACGCAAAATGCTGCGATTTTCGATCCGAGTCTCTGTCAGCAGCGGCCGGTTTTAAAGGGACAGCAGCCAATAAAGCTTTCTGTCAGTAAAGTTAATCAAAGAACAAAGGGAACAGAGAAAACTCTCACTGCTCTTGACTAAAGAACTATTGTAGCTTTAATACGGATTAGTCTATATTTAATTTATAATAATTTATGCTGTGCAGACTGTTTGATAACTTTATTCAATTTCTGTATATGTCCTACCTGTTAGACAGGAAGGGCACCGGTAAATATGACATTTATTGATGGTTTATGTGAGGAATGTTTGAAGTTCACTTCAATAAAAATTTGCTATATTTTTTTTAAGCCTAATAAATGTAAAAAAAAAAATTACTGACTGAATCACTGTAATGTTGGATGGCTATAATTAATGTTAAATAAAGGGGGGGGGGGTCATTTTTATCCAGACATTATAAGCTGTATTACGCTACATTTACACGTGGCCGGTTATTTTCATAAACGGACATTTCACCCTCTCCGTTTTCAGAAAAGTGTTCATTTACACAAACCCGTGTATATGCCGTCAAGAGCATGCCAAACCTGTAGGTGGCAGTGTAACGAGAAGCTCAAGCCCATGTTAGCCAATCAGAATCACGAAAATATAGGTCGCACCTTTGACGCAGAGCAAGTTCTTTCGCATACTGTGACGTCGACTGCCTAAAACTCTGTTTTTCTCAGTTTACATGCAAACGTGCAAACAGAATTTTCCAAAATCTCCACTCTGCCCGGAGTTTTTAGAAAGAATCGTTTTCAGAGGCGAATTCTCCGTTTGCGTGTAAACGAGGGGCACAACCGAAGGGAAATGTCTCTGTTTTTCAAAAATAACCATGTACGTGTAAACGGGCCCTTAGTATCAGTGATACTTGTAAGGGTCCTCTGTTCCTGCCTCCAGTACCACGCCCTCTTGTCTAGTCGAGTCCTTGTTTGTCTGAGTGTTGTCACCTGTTCCTCATGTTCTCTGCTCCCTTGTTGAGTCCTCATTTGCCTGAGTGTGTTCACCTGTTCCTTGTCTGAATGTGCTCACCTGTTCCTCTTGTTCTCAGCTCCCTTTATGTGTGTTCTCTTGCCCTCATGTTTTGCCAGTTTGTTATATACTTTCTATGTGCCATCTACTATAGTTTCTAGTCAGAGCTTACTTTAGTCTCACCTTGTCTAGTCTCGTCGTGTCTTGTGCTTGCTGTGTCTTTTGTCTTCCCTAGTTTGTCCTCCAAGCTGAGCATCCCCGGCCGCTTACACCATCAGCCAAGCAGCAAGACCGGTGCAGTAATTGTTTGTGCCCTGAGAGTCGATCCCCTTGTACTGTGTGATCCTGCCTGGCACTTACTGTTCTCCTCTAGTCTCTTGCTGCCATTCAGTGTCTACCCTCCCTCCTATAGTCATCCTGGGTTGGATTCAGCGGTCGATCTCTCAGCCTGCCTGTCTTTGTGCCTCTGGTTTGGACTGTTTGGCTCCTCTCCCTCACAATATCCTGTCTTGTCTGCTGTCTTTCAAATAAACCCCTGATCACTCATTTCTGCATGTGAGTCCTCCTTCATAGATCTATAAAAGATACTGACCTTCATTCATAAAAAGATGCCAATAAATAAGTATTTAAAATAAACTGTAAAATACACTTTAAAATATACAATTTTATGCTGTCTACATTCATTTGGAGATTAGCTGTGAAATTACATTATAAAATAATTATATTACATTATAAAAACTAACAAAATATCTTATTTTCATGAGCGTACGTACAAATGTTCTTATTTATTGTTCTATTTATTTTATATTGAGACAATAACAAGTTTGCAGTAATGCAAAGATGTCATTCTTTAATTTTGCAAAAAATATTATTTTAATTTAAAAACACTGTGCATTTAGGCTAGTTTGAGTTGAGAAATACACATTTCAGCATTATTGCTAATCTGTGTCTGCATTTTCCTTGAAAACCAAGCAAGTTGACTCATGAAACCATTTGTATATTATATCGCAATCGCAATATGACATTTTCCCCAAATCGTGCAGCCCTAATACAAATTACATAACACTTATTACTTAGCAATGCTAAAGCTGATGTATTATAGACATCGCTCAAGAGTGCTGTACTCCATCTATCATTCATGTTGTAACTGTATTGACTGCTGAGGGCTCACTGGCTGGACCTGGACAACTGCCTGTGCACACTTGTTGCACACTGCCATCTACAGGAATGAACGCGCAATTACAACAGTTAAAAAAATAAAAAACATAGGCTAATATTATTTCAGTACCAATGACTGCAACAAGAAAACAAACACCGTAGCAAAAAATACCTAAAAAAAAAGTAGCACGGTAATACTGTGTTTTTGGACATGTACCATGGTATAATATTATGGTATTCTTTACATGTAAACAGATACCATGCACTTCACTTATAAAAAGATGATGATACTACCACGTTTTTGGACGTTTACAATGGAACTACCATGTCTGGACATTTACCATCTAACCATATGTCAAAAAATGTCTCATTTGTGTGTCTTTATATATTTCCAAAGGAATTTAAGGAGAAACAACTGAGCTAACTAAAGTCTCCAATAGCCACTTTCCATACAGTTTGGTGTCCTATTTTTTTAAAGCACAATTTCCATTTTTTCTTTTTCTTCTTGTGAGACTGATTAGATCATTTAAAATAAAATAATATGATATAAAATAGGTTTACTTACATTAACTTCAATTAAATTCAATATTTTAGGCTAAGCGTTAAGTTTATTGAATAATTATCGCAAAAAAAAACACAAATCAGGGTTTTAAATTGTAATGTTGGTAACAGATCTACAAAAAAGTAAATTCATATAAAATGAGTATAAACCAGCTCAAATTGTATTTAGTTTGACCTCATGAAGTTGGCGAACAACATTACATGTTAGTATGCAAAATTATCACTGGAATACCATATAATACCATGGTACAAGAATTTCCATACATCAAATTACCAATATCATCTGACACCATCACTTTACCGTGGTACCACAGTGACTGGCATAGCCTTAAAACATAGCCTACCATACGTTACAAAATAATAATAATAATAATAATAATAATAATAATAATTATAAACACAAGATACAATAATTAATCAATAAAATAATAATAAATTGATAAATGATAAATGCAGCTTTGCCAACGAGTGACAAAGGCCTCAAGTTCAAATCCAAGCCAAACCAGGAGCAAACGTATGTTAGTGGATGTATATTTGAAGAAGGTACATTAATGTTGTGATTTGATTACCTTGACCAGCTATGTGTAGTACTTTTATCATCCATCCCACATTTTTTGGCTTATGGCAGGTGTAGGACTCGACTTTCGAAACACTGCTTCATGAAGTTTGTTGTTTCGTTTCCAATCTGTGGTTCGGAGCTTGTTCGCGTGGAACTTGCCAAAGTCACGTGATTTCAGCAAACGAGTCCAAAAAGGGTTTTCAGCAGTTTGATTGTTGATCATTTCAAAGCCTTAGAATTTCATGTATCAAATATGACACAATAGACCTTATAGGGTTAATACAGAAAAGGACAATAATATTTAATTGCTCCTAATTGGTCTAGTTTGTAAACCCCTGCCTAATAATATACAAAACAAGAATATACATCAATAAAATAACACAAGTGGTTTAACTGATTCAGAGTTGCGAAAAGCGAGGAGTACTTGACTACTTTTGACACCGCCAAAGAACTTGTGGTGCTCAGTGCTCAGTACACCTCCAACCTATAGGTGGCGCTATAACAAAAAAATAAAAAATAGTCTCGGGTCATTGTAACTCGGGTTAATAAATAGCTAAAAATAAGATAACGCTACGTTTTGCGTTATATTATATCTAAATTACATATATTCTCCATAATTTGAAAAAAATTGCCATTTATTAGCATCTGATATAACAAGTTTCGTAAGATCTTGTGTAATTTTCAGGGAAGGGAGGGGCCAGTATCGCTCTCATCCGGTGGAAGAGTCTTTTATCAGCAGAGTCAAGAACATGGCGGCGCTCCGTGTGGTCGTGTTCTCCGGCACCGGGAGAACCCTCCTTAACACATCAAAATCTCTTCATGCTCCTCGGGTATGGACGCATCTAGTATTTTATTTTTTAATTTGCTCTTTTCTCGCATTCTGGTGTCGGAAGGGTGTAAATATACTCCTTTATTCGTTGTCATGTCCCGGTGTCTCTTGCAGTGTATTACCTAAAGCAAGGTCACCGCATATGTGGCTCTTCTTACATTCGTATTATGACATTTCTGCTTTTATGTTAGTGTCGTTACACATTCGGCCTATCTAATAAGAAGTATTATTTGTTAGAAATCATGTATAGTTTGATTTAAAAAGCACTTGAAGTCTAATAACGGATGCGAGCTGCCATTCCTTGAGTTTATCCTTGGTGACATCATTGGTCTTTGACAGTCAAAGCTTATATAACACATTAGTAATCCTTCTAGTTTTTACAGAACTTGACAACTGTTTCTGTTTGTTTTGCAGTATGCTAACAATTTATGTCAAATGTTGATTTGAAAATGTAATATCTTAATGTCTTAGTAGCCTACTTGTTTTATTGACAGCAGAATTTGAGCTGGCATAAGCCAAGTGTAAGACCTGATGATCCTTGAAATCTAGCATGGTTTGACAATGTTACTGATTTGTTGGTCTGTATTTTTCACAAAGGATTTAACATGGTAAAGTCACAACTTTGCTTAGTACTTTGTGACCTTAGATATCATGCATATTTCCTAATCATTTCACAGTTCTTTATTTAATTTTTTCAAAATCCTAAACCCTCAAAAATCCTCAATAACATGTTTATGTGTTCCCAGATTTTTGGGCTCCACCATATTTGTTATGACTCACCATATTGTTATGCTATATTTATTAGTAGCCTACGTCTTTTTAATAGAAGCCAATGCATTGTAACAATGTAAGGAGTTTTTGTCATTTAGTCATTATTTAAAAAATAGTTTTCATGTTTTTTTGGACATGAATTCTTGAAGTACCTTGGAGTGGTATATAAATACCATGGTATATGAATGTGAAGACCGTAGCGTTGTTCATCTTATTAGTAACAATTTCGTATCATTTCTCAATGCCGTGTCGTTTTTGACTTGCATCTGTGAATGTTGGGATGACACTAATCGAGTTGCATTTATGCAGAGTTATCCATCAAATTACTAACTGAACTAATCCTTGGCAATGTTTTTGTCTTTTGTAGGCCAACATGTCATTCGCTAGCCTGCCGAAGGGGAAGAAGATAGCCCTTACCACGATTGGAGTGCTGACGACAGGAGGAGCAGGTCTGGCTCTAATGCTGCAGCAGTCAGTCAAGGCCTCTGATTTGGAGTTGCACCCACCATCATACCCCTGGAGCCACAACGGATTGCTGTCATCCCTCGACCATGCCAGGTACCACAGCCCACATCTTGTGCACTTTCCAGAGCACACAAAATGATGTTGTCTACTGATGTTATAGCAACAGTACGTTAAAGGTTATGTGTGCAATTTCTACATGGCGACTAGCGGCTTTTTTTTTTTAACCAGTTATAATACTTGACCCATCTACCATTTTTCAGCCAAACAGGAAAGCCCACCTCAAACTCGCACCATTTGATTCAGAAGTTCTGCTTAAAGGGTTAGTTGATTGAGAGATACAAATAAATGTTCCTTGTTAGAGTATAAAGAATGTAAAATCTTTGATGATTTTAAAACTTTGCTGATTCTTTAAAGGGATAATTCACCCAAAAATGTTTTAAATTGTCATAATTTACCCTCAAGTTGTTCTAACCTGTATGAGTTTCTTTCTTCTGTTGAACACAAAAGAAGATATTTTGGAGAATGTTGGTAACAAGATGGTTGACGATAGCATTGACCATTTTTTCCTACTATGGAAGTCAATTACCAACATTCTTTAAAATATCTTCTTTTGTGTTCAACAGAAGAAAGAAACTCATACCGGTTTAGAACAACTTGAGGGTAAATTATGACAATTTAAAACATTTTTGGGTGAATTATCCCTTTAAAGAATCAGCAAAGTTTTAAAATCATCAAAGATTTTACGTTCTTTATACTCTAACAAGGAACATTTATTTGTATCTCTCAATCATCGTGTTATGTATTGTGTTATGTTTTGCCCCCTCACACTAAAAATATACAGAGCTTTGATCATAAAGCGAAGCATTTAATCTTGAAAAGACTTATTATTATTATTATTGGGATATACAGAGTGATATTTTAAGTAGTCTGTTATATTTTTATAAATATCTCATTGATTTACATTACAAGTTATCAATTTAATCTTTTTGGCCATTTAAATATCAGCAACTGCACCAACTTGCATATTTTTGTTTAGAGTGTGAGCTCCATATTTTTCTAGTCCGATGTCACACTCTATGAGCCATAAAGTCACAAAAATTCACACACAAAAAACACATGCAATTTTTTTTTGATTTTATAAAGCTTCAATAAACTCAGGCTTTACAGAGTTAAATGTAATTAGGGATATTGGTTTTATATAATTTCTCCCTGTCTAGTGGAATTCATGTGGCATAGCTTCCCCTGCTCTGTTATACAGTTATTAAATATTTGCAACGGAATATCTATTTTCAATATATTCCTTGGCTTGCAGTATGATAAATATTTAGTCTCATTAACCACCTATAGGAGGAAGTGTACAAATCAATGGACAATATATCAAAATACAGAGAAATTACAATGCTCTGAGTTAACTATTCTTTCAATGGCCTTGTTTTTCAGTATTCGTCGTGGGTATCAGGTGTATAAGCAGGTGTGCTCGGCCTGTCATAGTATGGAGTATTTGGCCTTCCGTAACTTGGTAGGAGTGTCACACACAGAGGCAGAGGTCAAGACCCTGGCTGAAGAGGTCAGATTTCTTATGATGTTAACACACATAACCAGTGGTGGATGAAGTCCACAAATCAAGTACTTGAGTTAAAGTACAGATACCCTGACAAAATATCACTCCAGTTGAAGTATTCAATATTACTTGAGTAAAAGTACAAAAGCACTTGATTTTTTTTAATGTACTTAATTTACTTAAGTTAAAAGTACTGATTGATGAATGTTCATTTTAATCTTGTGTTAAGTTTTTACAAAACGTACCCTGTTCAGACAGTAATGCAGAAATGGTGACATGTCCAAATTCAAGCGTTTCATACGGTGGGCTTTAAACTACTCGCCCTTTTACAGCAGATTTAGTTCACAAACTGACAGTCGTGCCCTAAATATGATTTTCATTTGCAACAATAAATCTTAAAATTTGGCAGTAGTAACTTCGTCAGGCTTGTGAATTCAATGAACTGTTAACTGGAGACTCGCTATGAGTTGTTGACTTAAGAACAGATGCAATGAAATTGCTGCAGTTCTTGTTCATGAATCTAATTTTATTATATATTTATTAACTCATAATCTAATTGCACCACTGAGTTTATTGGAATATTTTGTAGTGTTTCAAGGCACAGCAATGCAATACAAATTTTTGCACTGACAAGCAAGCACCACTATCATTTTCTTTTGGAAAAATAAAACAATGTGGAGTCAGTGTCTTGTTAATGCATCTGTCACCTTAATATCTTTGACGCACATCTGTAATGTGGTTAACATTCTGTAATGTAGATTGAAGTTGTGGATGGTCCTGATGACACGGGAGAGATGTTCACCCGACCTGGAAAACCCTCAGATTACTTCCCCAAACCCTACTCGAACCCTGAGGCTGCCCGTGCTGCAAACAACGGCGCTCTGCCCCCTGACCTCAGCTATATTGTCAGTGCCAGGTAACGAATTACTTTGATCAGGTACAAAAAAGTCTCCATTTTACACCGTAAAAGACATTTCTGCCATCTGAATCCTCATAAAAGCATCACTAAAAGCCCTTTTTGTGGTCCTGTTTGCTCTGGCATTAAAAATTGTTCTACTACAAGCAATTTTTTTAACCAAAAAATGTACCATTTTTATATGATCGAGAGAGATTAAACTCCATAGATTTGTTGTAATCATACTGCTGTTTTTCTTTTCCAAACTTGATCTTATAGTTGGTTTTTTCTTACATTTTATGATTTCTATTTCTCTCTCTCTCTCAGGCATGGAGGGGAAGATTACGTGTTCTCTCTCCTGACCGGTTACTGTGAGCCTCCGGCTGGTGTGTCCATGAGGGAGGGGCTTTATTACAACCCTTATTTCCCTGGTCAGGCCATTGGTATGGCACCACCCATCTACAACGAGGTGCTTGAGTTTGATGATGGTGAGTTTTTAGTTTTCTAGTATCATTGCCCCTTTTGAGATGCACTCAAATTCATATTTCTTCTAGGACTGACAATAGATAATCTAATGTCTGTCATTAATACAACTCATTACTTTTCTTTTTGCCTAAATATAGTGCATTCATTTTGAATTCATAAAATTCCTTTTGGTGGAAAGGAGGGAATAAAATAACAAGATTTGTCAGCCCGCTGGTGGCATTCTCATTAACGGTATATTTTACTCATGGGTTATATTTCATACTTTCTGGGCTTTGATTATAATTAAATTCTGCCATACAAAGACTGCAAAGGACTTTTCTGTGTTAAATATCCCTTCTGATTTTGATTTACATATAAATTAGCCATTTAGAAAGTTTTTTTTTTTTTTCCATTTACTAAGTTAATCCTCTCTACTGGATTGAAGTCATTATAAGATAATGCCCATTAGGTATATAACATATGAAGTATTACATACCGTAGGTCAGAGTTTTTTAATAGCTCACTTTTTCTCCATAGGAACCCCTGCCACCATGAGCCAGGTTGCTAAAGATGTTTGTACTTTCCTGAGGTGGGCGTCCGAGCCAGAACATGACCAACGCAAACGTATGGGATTGAAGGTTTGTGTTTTCCTGATTTCTTCACCACCATTTTATTTCTTCAGGCTCAACTGGCATCGTTAGATATTGGTAGAAGGTTAGAGTTATGTAATGCAAAACTACACTGCCCGGCCAAAAAAAGTGTCTGTTTGGATTTAAATAGGCAAAAGAGTCTATGTTTGGATCATTATTGCAGGGGTTAAAAAAATGATGCACCTCTTGATGGAAATAAATGTTGTGATGTTATTTCCATAAAGAGGTGCATTTGTTTTGCTCAAGATCTTGTATTGACTATGCAAGAGTCCAGCACTCTGTAAAGTCTCCTTCAGCACATCCCAAAGACTTTCACTGAATTTAAGATCTGGACTCAGAGGTGCCAATTCATGTGTGAAAATGTTTCTTCATGCCTCCCAACCATTCTTTCACAATTTGATCCTGATGAATCTTGACATTGTCATTTTGGAATATGGCCATGATGTGTCTACCTACATGGTTGTTTAAGAAATGAAAAGCTACACACTCCATCAATTAGGGTTAGAAGAACTGCTGCCAAACATATAACATGATAGAAACATAATAATCACTGCAATAATGATCCAGTCATAGACTCTTAAGCATTTGACAATTTAAATCCAAACAGCACTTTTTTTTTCCTTTTCTTTTTTTTGCTGTGCGGTGTCAATGACCACAGTATAACAGAAAAGCAAAACATGCATGCTAAACATCTGAGAATTCACCCCATTTAAAGCACTACTTCTAAAAAATAGCGCTAATTGTTTTTCTCTCATTCTCTCTGCAGTTGGTGATGGGCGCATCCATACTTGTTCCTCTGGTCTACTACATGAAGAGGCACAGGTGGTCTGTGCTGAAGAGCAGAAAGATTGCCTACAGGCCTCCCAAATAAAGCCAAACTGCTGCCTTCACAAGGCCTGACACAACATAAAAACCTGATTCACAATTCTCCGATCTATTTCAGAATGCACAATGCTTCAAGATAAGGTTGCTGTCATCAATAACTGCTGGACATCCTATCAGATAGATGTCCTTGCTCCTAAATGACTTGGGGAGTGGGATCTGAGACAACCTTTATGATGTTTTACTGTAAAATAAATATTATCTCAATGAATGATTTGTGGTTGTTTGCAAGGCGATGTGTTCAGAGGCAAAAATCAAAAATACATTTGCAACCTTCTTGTGCTTTGTGAGATCTGTCCTCGCTCTAGGTTCTCTACACCTTGTTGTATAAATATTTAATAAAAGCGGTATACCCTAATGACCTCTTATAACAATTCTGTTTTCTATTTGATTCTGTCTTATTTAGATTCATTCATTTAGCTGGTTTTTATTTTATTTTATCCAAAGCAACCTAAAAATTAGGAAATGCTAAAGCCATTTATTGAAAACGACAGTAACAAATTATATGTACTGCAATGTTTTTTTTAACGTCCCAACCTTAGAACTTTATAAGTTCATAAAAGAGTAGTTTAGAAGTGTAGAAAATGTTGAGAATTAACTGTTTGTAGACAGTCTGTGTTTTCTGAGATGTCCTGAAGGTTGTGTTAGACTGTAGGCCAGAATACTAATTTTGCTGTTTTTAAAAATAAATGTTTTTATAACTTTCTCTAAATTTTTAGATAATCATGCTCCGAGATCTTCATAACTGCAGGTCTAATCTACTGTCAATAATATAGTTTTATCAAGCAATAGAACGCTGAATACATAAGATATTTTGACAGACCTCTCAAGATGATTGTAAAAAATACCTGAAATTCTAAAAAAAACAAGTGTAGAGAAAAATGTTTGTGCTTAGATTTGACAACATAAGGCAGAAACAAGATGATTTTAATAGGTCCCATTTTAATAGGTCTTGATAGGACTAAATAGGTCTTTAAAAGGACTAAAATGATTTGAATAGGTCCCAAAAAAGGTTTGTACAACTTAATACAACTTATCCTTTTAACTTTAATGACGGAATGAAGAATGCAAAACTGAATCGAATTAATGAAGACAAGCGGTGAAATGTATATTAAAAAAAATTATAACTTACACACACCTATATGGTATATGTATACATTTATAAAATAATATATAAAACTACATGAAAGTAAATTAAATTGATATTTACTTATTAGCAATCCCTAATTTTTTAAAGTGTCATTTGTTGTGAAATTTAGGTCGAAATAGAGCATATTTCTTTGTGTATAGAGAAAATAAAAGTTTAATACTCCCGTTTTCTCGTTAGTAAAGATTAATAAAATATCTTTAAGTCCATAATTGACTTTGATTGGTAACATTGAAACAAAATTCCAATATCCGATTAGACTTGCAAAATAAATCAAATAAACGCCACAAAATATGTATTTGTTAATATCTGTATATTTAAATAAAGCTGCATTGCATGGTTACGTTTTGCAACTTTGATCTATCATCTTACTAATTAATTTAAAGTCTACTTTTTGTCTGTAATGTCATGGGTGTATAAAACGTTAAGTGACTAATATAAAAAAAGAATATTAATGTCGGTCTAATATGCATATCAGCGTATAAAAACAAATATTAAATGGTAAGAAATGATTAAATAAAAAATATCTTAAATAGTTTTTACGATGCAGATATTTCAGACATCTACCACTAGAGCGTCAACAGAGGAGAGACGCTCCAGCTACGCGGTGGAATCTGATTGGCTGGGAGGATTCCATCACTTCCTCGATGTACCGGAAATGGGTCACTGGAAATAGAAGTGACGGCTAGCTTTACCGCCGCACGAGAGGGAGAATGGATGCGTTAAATAAACTTAAACAATTTGACGCTTATCCGAAAACTCTAGAGGACTTCAGGATCAAAACATGTGGAGGAGCCACGGGTGAGTGATATAGATCCACCGTTAACTGTAGAGGTGCTGAGCGCCATTCATACACACAGACTCATGGGGAGAAACAGTACCGAACAGGCTAATTAACATAACGTCTTAAAATATGTACATCTAATTACATATTTAAATGGGTCTACATGAACGTAGCTTGATTGGAAAATGTTTCTGGGGGCTCATAAATCCAAGTCTGTATGAGATAAGAGTCATGCCTCTTGTGACTGTGATTTAAATGCCATGTAGATCACTTGTTTCCTAATTCACATGTTCTTTGTTCACTTTACAGTGACCATCATCAGTGGACTTATCATGTTGATTCTGTTCTTCTCTGAGCTGCAGTATTATCTAACTAAGGAGGTGGGTGAATGACTTCATATAAACTTGTGCATAATATGTCTAACTCAATCTCATGACATCTGTCAGTCTATAGTGGCTGTGGATGGAGAGTTTATTTTCTTAATAGTGCACTGTTCATAAAGTTTTGATGAAACATCTTTGGGTTCTGGGTTCTCTTTTAGGTCTATCCTGAACTATTTGTAGACACTTCCAGAGGAGACAAACTAAGGATCAACATTGATGTTATATTTCCACATATGCCTTGTGCCTGTAAGCAAACATTTTGTACTTTGTTTGGGTGGTCAGTCCTGCTGAATACTTTGTAGATGAAAGTTATGTCCTGTTGTTCATGTGCTGTGAATAAAATCGTTTAAGAAGTTATACTATAAGTTATAATGATAGAAGGCCCTTTACTGTAAAATGTGTTGAAAGACCTGAAATGATCAGGTCATAGTATATGTGGATTGCAGCCTGTCAAGAACATGTCCGTGTCATATTTCACCCCAAAGACAGCTGACACTTACCCAATCAGTGTTGGTGTCAGATTTACTCCCGCTGTTTTACTTATTATTGTTATTATGTACAATTACTGTTATTATATACTAGTTATTTTCTCTGTGTGCAGGTGTTATTGAGATGTTTGTTATCTTGTTTTCGTAGATCTGAGCATTGATGCCATGGACGTAGCAGGGGAGCAGCAGCTGGACGTGGAGCATAACTTGTTTAAACAGAGACTCGACAAAGATGGCCAGCCAGTCACAAATGAGGCTGAAAAACACGGTCAGCATCATCATATCAAGTGCTTCAACAAACTGATGTTCTTATATTCTGCTGAAAAATGTAAAGTGTATCATTCTTGAAAGCTGCTCATAAAGTGATTTCACATCAACTATACTTGCATGAATGCAATTTTCAAGCTAACTTTAACCCCATGTTCACACATACTTCAAATATTTAAATAAAGTATTAGTTCAACCATAAGTGAAAGTGGAAAAAAGTGAAGAAAAGGGATATTGTTGCGGTGCTTGTCTTGTTTTGTGCCATTTGTGAACTTTAAAAGATTTCAAATCTTCAAAAACAAGAATTGTATTAATGCAGTTGTCAATCTAACTTTAATGAACTGTTTGAACAAGTAATTGTTCACCCATAAGTATTGAGGAAAAAGGAGAAATGTTATTATACTTTGCGTTTGTTCTCTTTGTGCACTTTAAAATATTACAATTCTTCAAAAACAAATTGTGTTAAAAATGCAAATTCTAAATAATAAAAGCTATAAAAGAGGGACATTTTATTACAAACATGGTTTTACAATAAAGATCACAGATTGGAGAATGAATGCCTTGATTTGACTTCCATCCTGTTGTTTTCTGTGCAGATTTAGGCAAAGTGGAGGAAGGGGTGTTTGACCCCAGTACGCTGGATCCTGAGCGCTGTGAGAGCTGTTATGGAGCTGAGACTGAAGATTTAAAGTGAGTTTCACTACCACAAACTGAGCGGCTGTGGTTTTATGAAAAATTAGATATTTGCTTAAAGAACCGGTCTTTCTACTGGTGTGAAACTGGTTCTGAATACCTAAGTTACGATCCTTGTAGTTGACTGACACTTCAAGATAGTCAAGTTTGTCAAGATAGCAGCTCAAGTTCATAATCAGTAATCACCTGGCTGAATGAGGAAGAGATGGATGATAAGTTTAAAAATAACATTTGTAGTGTAAACTCTAATGTTTCCTGCAATAGACTTTCACTGGAAATGAGACATGTTAATATAAAGTACATATGGCAATCTGTGATATTGTAGTATTAATTATCGATGATAATAGAATTCAGTATTTGAATTGGTTTTTATTTTTATATTTCAGTTTTCGTTTAATTTTAGTTTGTTGTTATTTGTTTTAGTGCTTCAACTTATTTCATTTCAGTTAGTTGCCAAAGTAACATTTGTAATTTTCATCTAAAGGCCCATTCGCACCAAGGACGATAACTGTAATGGTAAAGATATAGTTCTAAAAAATTGTTCTAAATATGAAAGTGTAGTAGAGTCCACACCAAAACTATATCGATAAAAGCACAGGAAAATGGTATCGGAATCACTTTCAGAACGACTTTTTCCAGCTGATGAACGATAAAAACATTGAGAGCCAATCAGAATCCATCCTGAGTGCAATGCATTTAAAGTGGTAGACAACAAAACTGCAGCACACGCTTAGAATAAACAGAATATCATCCGCTGGTATGGATGCTAATATAGTTATCGTTATTCAATTATGGAAAAACTGGATCTGAGACTGATGTTAATACCATGGCCAAAGTTTGTGATTGTGATTATGATTGTTCTTCAGGTGTTGCAATACCTGTGATGATGTGCGGGAGGCGTATCGGCGGCGCGGCTGGGCGTTTAAGACCCCTGACACCATTGAGCAGTGTAAGAGAGAGGGCTTCAGCCAGAAGATGCAGGAACAGAAGAATGAGGGATGTCAAGTCTATGGCTTTCTGGAGGTCAATAAGGTAACACGCAGCCCATGATTTGATTTCTGAACCAATTGCTGCGTCCAAAATCAAACACTTCCATTATATATAGTATGCGAACAGAGTATGTCCAAATCTATAGTAGGCGAAAAGTACCTGGATGACCTACTACTTCCGCCGAGATTCTGAAGTGAGCATTTGATGTACACTTTACTATCGCATGAGGCCACAGGGGAGGATTTGTGAATGGTGGTGGAACAACGCAACTGACGGCGTAGGTCACACGACAGTGACAACATGGCGGATGTAGACGTCCAAATTTAATTCATAGTACAACGTGCTTTTTTAATGGTCATGAAGAAAGTTTCAAAACAAATGTAGTACAGTATGGGATTTTGGACAAAGTGAGTGTTTTAGGTTAAACTACAAGCTTATATATTTTTTAAAAATCACAACATTTCCTTTATATTTCTCCAGGTGGCTGGAAATTTCCATTTTGCCCCTGGAAAGAGCTTCCAGCAGTCACATGTACATGGTAAAGACTCATGTTTAGTTATCAAGTATGAATCAAACACAAGTCAAAGCTTTTAGGTCTGATGCAGAGGCATGTTTAGTAGTTTTAGCCTATTAATCTGTTTAAAGTCTGGATGCCCAAACCTTTAATGTTCTGTTAAAGATTTTGATTATTTTGATCAAATTGAAACGGATTTTGAATAAAGCCTATGAGCCAGTATGCATCAGATCTTAAAGTCTGGTCTGCATGTAGCTTCTCATTTCTTACTATGTAAAGGAGTGTATGGTGAGCCATTCAGTGCCGCTAAGATCTGTCTTTTCATTTGCTTTTTCTGCCTGCTTTCTCAAAACTGTTCATCAGTCTGTCTGTGCACCTGAGTATCTGCAGTTTAAATCACCTCAAAGTCCGTTTTATATTGGCCAGTTGCCAAGTTTCTGGGCTGATGAACAGTTTCTTGTCCCGTCATTGTGTATGCAAGTGTGCCTTTAAGATCGTATTAATTCCTTTATGCATTCATTACCTTGTGGTGTTGACCATGGATGCTGTAAATCAAAGCGGTTTTATTAATGAAATGATTTTTGGGAAGTCTGGGTTTTTAACTTGGGGACAAAAGGTTTCTACGCTTTCCCACCAAAGCTCACAATCTTTCTCAGTAACAAGGTACAGAACTAACACCGGCTACGCTTGGTCATGCAAAGGCTATTCTTCCAATAGCTTAAGCGCATATCCAATACTTCATTAATAGACCCTGGATTCAAGTCCCAAACATTATTTCAATAGCCCTACTTCAGGAAAAAAAAAAAAAAAAAAAAAGAGAGAGAGATGAGTCTCACAATTTGGCCATTGCAATTTTACTCTAGTATTGGAATGAGCTTAAAGGGCCAGTGGTTGTCACAAATTCCTCTTGAAAACTTTGCTTTCCAAAATCAAAGCCATTTAGTGACTATTTTCTTTTCTTTCTGCAGTGCATGCTGTGGAAAGTAAGTTGATCTTTTATATTTTAATAAATCTTTATTCCAAGACAAGTTAGAATTTACCTTGTTACTACATCAGTAACTCTGCTTTTCTCTGCACATTATTTAAGATTTAGTCTATAACAAATAGTCAGTTTGTGATTTGACATTGCAGGGGCTTCTATAACATCAATTAATTTGTCACGATTCTCATCAGCAAGCGCATCTGTGACCACTTAATGTACTACGCTCTGCCTTTGTTTAAAAAAAATTGCCAATTCCTTGGCTAAACCAAGTTTACTCAGTTGAGGTGCATTTACAAATTGTGGGTCTTTCGAAACATTTATTCATGTTGTCAATTGATTCCTTTATTTTCAGTTCATGATCTGCAGAGCTTTGGACTAGACAATGTGAGTTGCTTCACTTCTTTTCAATAAGACTGATCTGCCATTGCCCACCTAACAGAATTTGTTTGGTATGACCATAGATCAACATGACACATTTCATCAAGCATCTTTCATTCGGCAAGGACTATCCTGGAATTGTCAACCCTTTAGATGAGACTAATGTAGCAGCACCTCAAGGTAAGTGTGTGCCGTTTCTTATTTTCACGCCTAAACTAAAAATATGTGTTTCAAAGAAAATAGTGTTGTCCAGAATTAAAGAGCCCTTCATCATCTTCTCTGTGGTCATTTCATTGCCAGCCCTCCATAAACAGCAGAAAGGTCACTGTTAAAGGTCAATCCCATGTAGCTTATTCTACTGGACACAAATGAAAAGTAGGACTGTTTTCAAAGTGTCAGAATCTAGTTACCATCAACAGTTAAATCTTAGATTGAGCCCAATATTTACAGAAAAATCTGTTTTCTTCAATCAGTCTTTATTGACACCTGTGTCCTTGAATGTGGGTATGATAACAAATAAATGAATCTACAAAAGTCCTATCAGTTGAGAAGTGGCATTAGTGTGATCTCAGCAGCGGATGCCCATCCCAATCGCCATGAAGGTTCCGAACGTGCCGCCGCTTTGCATCATCGTCTTCCCAACTCCGCCCATCAACTCTCGACCCCTCATGCCGATCCTGAATAGAACAAAATTAAAACAATTTAACAGCTTTTCTGCCAAAATACCAGCAGCAGTTAATATTACTGAATATAATGTATTATAAATAACCCAAAATATGACAGTCTTCATACCTGAGACAGGAGAAAGTTCCGAACATGGCTCCTGCAGCCATGCCCACGGCAAACCCCATCATGAAGCCCATCTTGACTCTGTCAAAGCAACTGGGCTGCGTCTGTCCATACGGTCCTACCGACACCGGCATCTGGAAGGAGGATGATGCAGACTTTATTTGCCAAAAAATTATTCATGCAACATGTTTTGTATATATATATATATCATTTAAAATATTTAATCTTTCATTTGTCGCCTTCCGAGTTATTTAACATATAATGACCTCTATAATGCCCTAAAATGCTTCTCGTATTCTAGGTAGTAGCTCACTGTTTTTTACTGATAAACTAGACACCTGCGTTTTATATTAGGAAATTTAAGGAGCAACTTAACTGGAATGGTCTTATTTATGAGGTCTTAATGACTTAACATTAAGGTTGAAGTAAAACTAAAATCTATAAGAGCTAATTTATTGCACGTGAGTCGTCTATTTCGTTTAATGTCACCAAGGTCTCTAGCCTTGAACAAACTGTTATGTTACGTATCAATACATTTTCGGGAAATGTATTTGAAGAAAATCTGCTTACCTTGTTCAAATCGCTATGTGAGTGCCTCTATTAGTTAGTTTTCTGATAGATTTGTTAAGTGTTTGTTATAAGACTGCTTCACACAGACGCCATTACTAGACAGGAAGTGGTTGGGGTTTAAAGTACAAGCGGAGGAGAATGCGAGGCTCTAAACTGCAACAGCGCTCTCTAGCGGTGTGTTCCGAGCAGGAGATTCACCCTAGCGGTGAAGGATGGAACTGCAGGCTGTTTGTGATAATGTCAAATTAGTTTGTTCTTGTAAATGTGTTAACGTCAAACAATCACGTTTATTCACTTTTTATAATCTCTTATACAAAAGCAATTTTTTTTAGATTTGTTACTCTTCATAATGGAAAGATTATGTCAAAAATGGTAACACTTCCCATTGACATGTCAAAAAAATGTGTTGTCAGTGCAAGGGTATTATAAGAGAATAATTTGGAAATAATAGTTCAGCTGACACAAAACGTTAAGATACTGTATGTTATATTGATCTATGCACTCTTTTGCTCTACAGCATCAATGATGTACCAGTATTTTGTGAAAATTGTGCCAACGATATACGTTAAAGGAGATGGAGAGGTAAGGGAGCTGAGCTATTTGGGGAATAAAAACATTTAAAAAAAAAATTATAAAACTGTGGCTACTTAGTATTAGTACCATTGGCAAAAATTTGTTTTTATTTATTAAGGTTTTACATTACTGGCAATAACTGAGGTAGTAATAATATATTGCTGGTTTTTATGGTAATCTTTTATGTTAATTAAGAAGACTCTTAAAGGTGTTTTAAACAACATGTTTTTCCTTTTACTTTAGGTTGTTAAAACAAACCAGTTTTCAGTAACAAGACATGAGAAGGTAGCGAATGGGCTGATTGGAGATCAGGGTTTACCTGGTGTGTTTGTGCTTTATGAGCTGTCTCCAATGATGGTGAAATTCACAGAGAAGCAGAGGTACGTCTCCTGCTATTGTTGTTCGTTCTCATTTCATTACACTGCACACATTATGTTCACTTTGTTTGAAAGAAACTGTCTAAAGCGGTGTGTTGCATGAGGGAATGTAGCGATTTTTAGTGTTTAATATATTTTTGTATGGGCTTTCCTTCGCAGGTCTTTCACCCATTTCCTAACAGGAGTTTGTGCTATTATAGGAGGAGTTTTCACAGGTGAGATTCCAGTTTTCACAGAAATGCGCTATATGGGCAGGATGAAAGAATGCAGACTTCATAAACCTACTTTTACTGCTTGTTTTTACTGTGGCGGTAACATTTATGTGCTGAGTGCACATCTTTTACATGAGAAGTGTGTAAAATCCAGACAAACCATTTCCAGTTTAAATGCTTGAAGATTAGTTTTTACCTTTTTAATTGTTCAGTTGGACCATATAATGAAGGAACAATAGTCCAGAATGCATGTAAACACCTCTATAACTCTTTCCAAAGCATCATGCATCAAATTGTTTGAGAGAAAACAACAGTGTGGCGACTTCGAAAAAGCTGTAATTAAAACTACATGCTTTTGGAAAAAAAAAAAAAAATTCTGTTAAATATTGTGATTGCGATTTTAAAATGTATGCATTATTATTATTGTTATTAACTAAATAAACAATAAGAAATATTATTGTAAAAAAAAACTGTACAACTGTTTAACAACATTCTGTCACTCTAAAACACATATATAAATATAAATATATATATATATATATATATATATATATATATATATATATATATATATATATATATATATATATATATATATGTATGTAAATATAAAATAATAATGAATATATAATATATACTTTTTTTGTCACTCTGTGTTTTTGTCACTCTAAAACACACACACACACACATATATATATATATGTATATGTATATATGTGTGTGTTTTAGAGTGACAAAAACACAGAGTGACAAAAAAGTATATATTATTATTTTATATATATATATTATAAGTATTTTAATTTTTTTATTTTTTTGTATTTTTTTTTTGCAATTTGATAATCGCTCTAAGCTGAATCGTGATTTAGGTTTCATTTCGATTTATTGTGCATTGTGCAGCCCTTATTTATGATATAATTTATTAGCATTTTTTAGCTAAATAATCCCCATATTTATTTTTTTATTAGTTGAATCACTTTTTTCTAACTTTACTGTGGACTGTTAACACAGCATGCAGACAGCAGCGTGTCACTCCAGGGATGTAGATGGGCTCTTTATCTCACCTAGTCTGTTCCTCTCCTGTTCCTTCAGTTGCCGGACTCATCGACTCTTTGATATACCACTCAGCAAGAGCCATACAGAAGAAGATCGAGCTGGGTAAAGCGTCCTAGCAGCGCAGGGAAAACCTCCGTTTTAAAGGGAAGACGCCACAATGAAAGCCCGCAGACTGTTTGTTGTTGTGGCCACAGAGCAGTATCCATCGACAAACAAGCACAGGAACCGCACAAGGACCTGTGACTAAGACACTGGCCGGCTGAATTTTGGAGGATCATATGGACCTCAGCGGTACGTCGATGCATCAGTGGTTTACCTCTGCAAATCAAAGCTTTCTTTTTGAGATTTTGGCCTTTGAATTATTTGTTCTCCTTGGTTGATTTAAAAAATTGTGGTGTTACCTGATCAAGAAACCAGTGTTTTCCTGCCCGTCATACACTGTCAGAGTTTGGCAGACTAAACCAGCAGTTTTAACAGTAGTTTGAATGAGTTTCAGTCCCTACAGAAGAATCAGAAGCGACTCAAACTGGAAAAGACACACGTGATCTCAACAGGAACCCTGTTCTGTCATCAAGCACACAAACTACTTACAGAAACAGAGACTGCAGTCTGTACAGATGTCTGATGTTGCTTTGTTTTTTGTAATTGCACCTTTAACTCTGAATTCAGGGGCTGAGGGGTGTGTGTGTGTGTGCGTGTGTGTGTGCGTGTGTGTGTGTGTGTGTGTGTGTGTGTGTGCGTGTGCGCAGATGGGTGTTTGTATGCGAGAGTTTTCGTCATGTGTCGTTGCTGGTTTATTTTTTGTGTGGGGAAAATGTATTTATATTTTGATTGTTCAAAGCGGTTTTTAAAAATGAGAAATAAATGTAACACTGACCTTCAGTGACTTTTCTCGTGAATGAGCAACCGGTGGAATTGGATTCCTAAATTCGTCTCACGACACTTTCACTTTCACTTTCACTGTCACTAAATTCGGAAGATGGAGGTAATGCTGCACAACAATGATGATGTTATTATATTTAACCATCTGATTCTGAAGTTTCTGATCATTTTTGCTTCATTTCTATAAATTTGATCTTGAGTGTTTAGTTTTAATTTAAATTTATTTTTTAATGAAACCAAGCCTAGATAGACGGAGAGACTCTGTTGGAAATTGTGTACAATTCTTCCTTTTTTTTTTTTTTTTTTTTAACCTTATTTTAAGGTGATGTAGTTACATTGTACTTAAGTACTGAGTAATATTAATTAACTACATGTACTTACCATAGTTATGGTTTGGTTTAGGGTTACTTGTAATTCTGCATAATTTACTGTTATTACTATAGTAAGTACATGTAGTAACGTGTAACTACGTCACCTTTAAATAAAGTTAACTTTTGTTTGTACATTGCAAATGTTCTCGATTCAACTTGTTTGTAGTGTTAATTTTTGCATCTCTTACTAATCTATTTAATTGTACAGCCAAGAGGTATGACATTTTTACACAAAATTAATTTATAAATGTGAAATAACGCTCTTATTTCCAACATTATCATTATTAGTTGCATTGTCAAAATAAGCAGGTTACTTTTATATTGTTTTTAGTGTCAGTTCTAGTATCTATCTAAACTGATTATTTAAATGGACAGCAAAGAGTTATGACATTATGTCTTATTATGTGTATATCGCCAAGTGCAGTACACAACTAGAGTATCCCACAATGCAAAGCTCTGGAATTGATCTTCTATTTATAATGAACTGCATTGGAAACAATATGAACCACAATTTTAATCATCTTTACTCATTCTTAACTGCCAAGACATTTACCAAAAGTTGGATTTAATTAGCAAAATACCCCTTTATTTTCTAGATACAGGATGCAACAAGTAATTAGGTCGAGTGGCAACATGTAACATACTGCTGTTTGAGGTTTTTTGTTTGCATAATGTGCTTCAAACTAAATATGCTAAATTTAGTGTGTACAAAGAAAATGATTGTACAGTGTAAATGATATGATCAATAAGTTTGACATGTTTTTACATTGCTTTAACTCATCAAATAAGTTAAGCAATTTTAATTTTTTTTAGGTTATACAAGATTCAGCTAATTGTTAAGTCTTTTTACAAGATTCAGCTAATTGTTAAGTCAGTTTAATGTCGTTTAAGTTGAAAGAGCTTAAACATCCAAGTTGATTGCCCGAGTTTTGCAATTTCCTGAGGATGAACTTAAAGGTCATTCTCTGTAAGCAAACAGTCTTTTGCTGTGTATTAATTATTTCATGTGACTGATCCATTGACCTTCTTTTCCTAAATATTCTCCTCAGTCAGAACAAAGACCTGTGTGTTTGACTCTTTTTCCTGCGTCTGAGAACAGGTAACGTTGGCCACCAGGTGGCGCTCTTGTATTCTTACTGCACACGAAGCTCAGTCTCGATTTTTTTTCCCCCATTCTTTTTTTATATAAAATGGGGAACACGTTTATAACGAGCTGAACACACTGCCATGAGTAATTTCCGGGAAGTGTGTCACAACTGCCTTTGTGCTGAAACATAGTCGAGAAACCAATTTTAGCTCATTTAATTGATGTGGCGGTGTTATACGAGACGTCCAGACCAAATCTTTAGAGACTTTTGTCTAATTCATTCCATATGGAAATGTTTCTTGAATCAGTGACTGAACTTTAGTCATACTAGTCTACTACTTGCTGCATAGTATTTATTCATAATGGTATGTGTGTGAAAAAGTAGCCCATGCTGCTAGCGCTAGTATGCTACTTTATCACATGACCTCATCTCTTTTCATATTTAATTTAGCGAGTGGCATCCGGTTGTCTCAGAAATAAAAACAGTTATTTTGCCTTTTTAATGAGTCAAGATTCTGCAAATTCCAGCTGATATGACTTTCAGCTCATTCGTCTTGCAGGAAATTGAAGTTCAATTTGAGGGTTGCATTGTGGAATTCTGTTGTAAATTCTAGCATCCCAATTTGAGCTTCTCTTACTAAACTGTATTTAATTAGACAGAAGAGTAGGCTATTGTTTGTTTGTTTTTTGCCCAAAATTAGATTAAAATGGTTAGATCAGTGGTTCTCAATTCCAGTCCTCGGGACCAGTTGCTCTGCACATTTTGTGTGTCTCTCTTATCTGACACACTCAGTTCAGTTCATGGAGTCTCTCCTAATGAGCTGATGATCTGGTTCAGGTGTGTTAAATAAGGGAGGCATACAAAATGTGCAGAGCAGCGGGTCCCGAGGACTGGAATTGAGATCCACTGGGTTAGATACTGCTATTTTTTCCATTTTTAGTGAATTGCATTGCCAAATATTTGTTGTGTATACTGTAACATAGGCCTAGTATCCCACAATGCAATGCTATGGACTTGATCTCCTATTTATTAATATATAAATAGCAAAATGACTCATCTGGGTATTCAATGCATACAAAAAAATATGGAAAGTATAGGCCTGGCCTACTATAAATTGCAGAAATTGTAATCTAGTATGTTAGTATGCAACCGTTAGTTCCGTTCCATCAGTTTGATTGTTCAGAACAACAGAACTCTTGCTTGTGTGTGATATTGCTTAACTGCATTGTTGCCAGTCTATGTGTGGGAGCTTTTCTCCACATATTAAGAAATAAGGAAGATCTGAAAATTTTGTGCAACTTGGGAAAATCTTGCCAGTTTGCAAACTCTGCAAAACCAAACCAAACACTAATATTAGATATTGTGTGCAACATTGTGATTCACTGTCTGATGAGTCTGATATTGGAGGTCTGGACTGTTGTGAAACATGGAAGACAGGAAGGAAAGAAAGGAAAAAGAGGAACAGAAGGATCGTAAGAATAAAAGGAACCTGTTGAGGATTTGGGTTTGGGAGGATTTGGGTTTTCTGTTTGAGGATTTTCTGAAACAAATCCAAAATCTATTGTTATTAAAATGACTTGACCCCTTTACATAGGAAGAAGATGTGCAATTGATTTCTGTTTTACACCATGAACCATTTAGTTGTATGGGTTCTTAAATTTAAAAGGTTCTTCCATCGTCCATAAATTCTTCCGATTTATTTTTTATTTATTTTGCATTGTGAGATGTACATGCCTCTCCCATGACAGACTGTGAAACTCTTTTATATTTTCTTGTTGCCGGTTGCCTTGAAAAATTGATGTGCATGTTGAGCAGAAGCATTTGGAAAAGCTACATGGGTCCTAATCCATGTAAATAATTCATTTAGCTAACCGGCAGAGAGGGTGTTAATTGCTGAATGTGCACTAAACGCTGGCTGCTCGTCAGATGTCAATCCATGAAACAACCTCAGCATCCCTGTCGATGATGATGGAGCAGGAGGAAAATCAAACTGCATTCAGAGCGTTGCATGGCTTCTCGTCTCGCTGTAATCTGCAGCTAATCTCTCCCATATATATTTATTCAGCCATACTTTGACATGCAGATCGTTCAAGATGGAGACAAAGAGAGAAACTTCACAGCTTATGCAGACGCAGCTTATGCTAATGCCTGATGCTCAATGCATAGCTTATTGATCGGTCGTGTGACCCCTGGAGTGTTGAGGAAACTCAGGAGACATCTAGTCTTTACATGGAGGACTAGGAGAGACGGTGGGCCTGGCTCTATCTGTGAAGGGTTTGGTTATGCGCATAGGACAGAAGTTACTGAGCAGTTACTCCTGACGTGCCTCTGCCGATGGGACAGCTGTTAGCACAGCTCAATCATGCACTGTCACGTCAAACAGACGCCCTGCATTTGTTTAAAATGCCCATCTGCCTTTTTTGAGCAATAGTGATTACAGCCCTATTGACTGTTGAGTTGATAGTGGGGATCATGAACCCTACATTTGAAATGACAAAACAAATAAGAACAGAATAGAGTATTCATGGCCCCCTTACTGTGAGGTCTGAATGTTACTGTTTACATATGCAAATGATATTTGATCTGATTAAATATGCACTAGTTTGCACAATTTCCAAAACAAAAATCTGAACATTGGATAAAGAACATTGGATTCATTTTGCTGACATATAAGAGTCAAAGGATTATACAGGGGAGATTTTGGATACTCCTCGTTGATAGTCAATAGCCAGAACTAAAATAAAATTTTACCATTTTTTTAGGAAATAAAATGTTATATAAATCAGGCGGAATACATACAATACATATCATTTCAGAATACAGATAGGAATAAAGTTTGGTGTATGGAAGTGCTACTGAAGTGGAGACTTTTGGGGGGAAAAAATCACATTTTAAGAAAAAAGTCTTTATGTATAATTGAACTCTGCAGACCAAATCGATAAACCTCCGCTTTCAGACAAGGCTTAAGCCTAGTCCCAGACTAAAATGCATGTTTGAGCTGTTTTAACTGAAAGCAACTTGCACTGGCGTATCTTAAAGTATGTCAGTGCCATTGTTTTGTCTGAAGATGCGCACTTAATGTTTTTTTTCTAAGGCACATTTATGAAAGCTACTGAAATGTCCTAATTGAACTAAGACCTAATCCTGGCTTAATCTAAGCCCTGTCTAGGCCAAATTGTAATAAAATAAATGCTAATATTTTCTTTACACAAGTCTGAAAGAAGACATGTAATGGAAGCAAACGTTTTTTGCCTGCATAGTGACTCGTCTTAATGACAGCAACATCTTGAAGAACATCTCGGACTTTATTGGAAGCAAGAACATCTGAATTTTGGACAAAAACATACAAAAATTCTGTGACATAAAACGTGTGGCATAAAGTTTTAGAGTTTGGGTATGATGCTAGCCACTCTAAATTTAGTTCAATTTCTGAGCACATTAATTCTGTGAATGCATGGATACCTGTGTCTGCCAATTTTATATATGTCTTGTCCAGAACAAGTTATTTAAGGCAGTGGTTCTCAATTCCAGTCCTCGGGACCCGCTGCTCTGCACATTTTGTATGTCTCCCTTATTTAACACACCTGAACCAGATCATCAGCTCATTAGGAGAGACTCCATGAACTGAACTGAGTGTGTCAGATAAGAGAGACATACAAAATGTGCAGAGCAAGGGGTCCCGAGGACTGGAATTGAGAACCACTGATTTAAGGTATAGAGGTCAGGACACCAGTTCTAAGAGGTAATCATCCGTCAGCATAGTCGTGTGTGTCGTAATCTAGGGTAGATGTGAAACCAGGTTATGTAAGTCACAGGGAGCTGAACATGAGAAGAGCATGTGAAGAGCATGGACATTATTAGGACGCAATCATAATGCAATTTATTCGATTTTACAGATATTGTGATTTTCATCACAATAATGTATGCAAACTTTCAGTATGATGGTAAACGCCTCGAGTTCATTCTTGACAAAAATGTTTGTAAGACTTGAGTGAACTTTACAGATCAGTGAAATTGCCAATCAGGAAAATCATAGTCTATCACCAGTGTTATGCGTTTGGTTCTCAAACAACCTGATTTAAGGATAATTTCACCACAAAACTGTAATTCTCTCATCATTTTCTCACCTCCGTGGAACACAAAATGAGATGTTTAGGAGCTTTAAAAGTTCCCATAAAAGCACTAGTGGTCCATATGACTTGTGAACTATCTTACAAGACTTTTAAAGACATATAATAGCTTTGTAAGAGAAATTATTAACTGAAAATAATCTGTGGTCACCATTCACTTTCATTATATGAAAAAGAGCAGCTTGGACTGCTACATCTCCCCGTGTATTCTACGAAATTATAACAGAATTAAAATTTTGGAGTGAACTATTCCTTTAAATTTCTTTAAAGTCAGCATGAAACGGAAGTTGGGTAGTCTTTTCTGTCCTTTTGTGACATATATCTGAGTGAAACAGCTTCTCAAACAAGAAAAATTGTTGGTCGGGACTTTTTGTCCATTGTGAATTGATTGGGTCATTGGATGGTTGTGGTTTGCTATCGGTGGATCTCATGTGAGTGACAGGTTTTCCCGCCCTCGCGCCAGTAAACACGTCATCAGAGAAGAGATGTTGCTGCAAGAAGAGAAGATTACAAACATGAATTAAGAAAAAATGATGTGCAGATAAATAATTTTTAATAAATAGCTACTGATAGATTCCATTCCATTCCAGTCTTGTGATTTTAAGAATCTAAAATTTGCAACAACACCAAATTTGCCATATAAAGACAGCGGACAGTGAGACATTGTTTCTGAGAAGTTGAATGAATAGAGGTCTGAGTGAACACCGGTGGCACGCGTGGCGTCAGATTGCGGGTCAGTTGTGGTCACCAACTGCTATTGGGCATCTGTGCCAACTCTCTACCCTACATGGCCAGAAGGAACGGATGTGCTCTGCAATGTTCTGCTGATACAGGAGCCCTCTGGCATCTGTGGTGGCTTCGCAGTGTCGGTTATACACTCTTTGCTACTCTTTCTGAGTATGGTCTAAATTTGGAGGTACTATGGTGATGTCCTCTCTCATTCTGCCTCTCTTATTTCACTCCGCTTTAAATCGAGTTCCCTCCCACTGCATATTTCCATAGACTTCTTCTTGCTTCACCGCTTTTCCACTACACAGCAGCATTATAGCTGGGTTCCTGGAAAACAAACTGCTGTAAAGTTCAAGGAAGAGGCTGAAAAACAGATCACATCCTGCACATTCTTCACATGTGGGAGCCTTGTGAATTTTACAGAGGGTGCTTTTCGTTGCTTTGCTCATCCTTTTGGTCACGTTAGGACATCTGCACCTAAAAATTATCAGGTTGTGTGGTTAAACATTGGAATAAACATATAATTTTCAGGGAATTGAAGTGGAGATCGCTCTAGCCGGGATGACCTTGGTTTGTGCTGTCTACTGCACACATACAGATTGGGACATTGTTTCAGGACACTGTCAGATGGGGAAACCATAAAAAAAACAGGTGTTTCTTATAGAGACGTGTGTGTGTGTTTGTGTGTGTGTGTGTGGTCCAGGTAAACCCTACATTATGGGGACAAAATGTCCACACACACATACCAGTAATTATTGGTCCCCATGATAAAAAACAGCTTATAAATAATACCGAATGATGTTTTTTGGAAATGTAAAAATGCAGAAAGTTTTCTCTGAGGCCTGTGTTTAGGTTTAGGGATAGAATATACAGTTTGTACAGTTTAAAAATCAGTATGTCTATGGAAAGTCCCCATAAAACATGGAAACCCAACGTGTGTGTGTGTTTGCATGTGTGTTCGTGCATCTGTTTTTCATTCTAACACTGAGCTCCTTTTGTTCTTATGATCGTCTTCTCACTGGATGGATGTGTGCGTGAATGTGTGACATTTTCTGTTTGCATTCTGTATTGTTCATACTTTAACAATTAACAATATTGTTAATGATTCAAGCAAACCCCAAAAGTAATAAACTACAAAACTCTCTCTTTATCATTTGTACTTTTCTACACTCTTAAAAATAAAGGTTCTTTATTGGCATTCAATAAAGAGCATTTAGGTGGAACCTTTCCATTGTACAAAAGGTTCTTTATATTGGAAAGGGGTCCTTTAGATTATTCAAATGTTCTTCACACTAAGAAAAAAAGGTTTTAAGAACTGCTCACTGAAAGGTTCTTTGGGGAACCTAAAATGGTTCTTCAATGGCATTGCTGAGAAAAGGAACTTTTATTTTGAAGAATGCATGTACTCAGACTTACACATTTCATTTTTTTGTGTGTGTGTCTTGTGGTCAACAAAATGGATGAAAAAATCTTCATTGAAACAAGGACGAGATCCATATCTACAGACCAAAGTGTGCTCTTTTTTATGTGGGCCAATAAGAAACCACTAAGCAGTGTGCTAAAAACTTTAATTCATAGCAAGTTAAATACAATGGCTTTACAAAAAGGAAAAACTATAATTAATATTTCATGAATTTTCCTTTAGAGTTTGAAAGCAACGCTTGTGCTATACAACTAGCCTACAACTGTGTTGTTTAACAGATAGGCCTGTTCACACTGTGAGAGAGCGGGGCTAGTTGTAACACCCTTCACTGAAAAAAAATGATTCGTTGAATTTACTAAAAAAATTTATGGTAAGTGGTTCCACATAATTGATTTAAGCTACATTTAAACAAATGCATTACGCTGAACTTATTACATTTCAGTTCAACTTAATGCATTTGTTTAAATGTAGCTAAAATCAATTGTGTGGAACCACTTACCATAAACAATTTAGTAAATTCAACGAATCATTTTTTTCAGTGTTGTTTTAAATACTTCCACACATGAGCATGACGAAACTTTTTACTAGTTGCCATATCAACAGTAGTATATAGAGAAACAATTGTGCCAAAATTCAGAAATCTTTGGAAGATATCACTGAACATTTATTTAACCATAGCAAAAGTAAATTTCTTACTTATGTTAATTTCTCTAATCTCTATTTTTGGTGTTTATTTTAAATTAGGCAAATCTGATATTATTTTAATCTCCAATATGTTATTTAACAGTTGAGACCGAAGACACTCGCCGGGTTTAAAGTTTTGAACTATGTTGTATAGCTGTGTTTACCGGTGTGTTTGCTGTCAAACTCAAAAATTATTTTATATTTAATAATTTAAAAATGCCATCTTTTTATATGAAAAAGTTAATAATTGTATTTTATTGAGAAAATATTTTAATTAGTCTTGTATACTTTTTTTTTTATTAGATCAGAGAGCATTTTAAGCTGTCATTTGGTCATGTTACAATGTACCCCACCTATGGGGCATGTTGTCACATTTCACTTCCATTCTTTCGGGGTATATCAAGAAAAAAGTATATGCTGTATTAATAAAACAAAGCCACATAATTGTACTAGACATGTTGGAAATTAATGTGAGGAAAAATACCCGCTCTCCCCTACAGCATAACTATCTAATACTGTATAAGTAAAGCCAGTGTCAAAGAGGAAGGAAAACGTCATTCAAAAAAAAAAGAGGTATGAATTCCATAACGTTCATAGCTTCTGTACTGTCTGATTCGTCCCCACTGAGGGGCCCCGTAGGGTCTTTAACTGTTGGTGGTGTGTGGTCAAATTGACAGAGCATCAAAAGCAGAAGTGAAACCTGTCATGTGTCTCAGGGCAGCGAGAGGAACAGTAAAGCATGGCCGCTTCTTTGAAACTTATCAATGAACACTTTCAGTTTTACTCAACCTGTTGTATCGTTTCTACACCTCATTAGGTTTAAATCTTTTGACTAATGGTTAACATGGAAACCTCTGAGATAAAACCAATCTGTGGCATCAAAGTACCATTAAAGACGTTTTTTTTAAACCTATGCTGCATGTATATTAAGTTAATATAATAGTTAACATCGACTAACAATGAAGATACATTATAGTCTTTATTAGTCTTGGTTAATGTTTTCTACATATCTGAAAATTGTAATATATATATATATATATATATATATATATATGCATGGACAAATGTATACCTTAAATGCAATGTGTCTGTGGATAAAAGCATCTGCAAATGCATAAATACATAGACCAATATTAATATATGACTGAAAATAAATGCTGTGGAATTATTGCTAAAAGTTAAAATCATAAAAATAACATGTAAATATAAAAAAAATATATTTATATATTCATTTTTATGATTCTAACTACTCCATGCATCAGTGCAATGAAAAACAGCACAAAAGAAAAGAAAAATGTATATGCCCTGTGATCTGCTGAAATGTTTGAGTTATTTCCTGTGAGATCAATGTCACTTCTGCACATTAGAAGCCTGTTTAAATGCTTCCCAGTTCCGTATATGCCGGAAGCGAAAGTTAACTGACTAAAGAAGGATGCTGCAGGTAAATGAGTAACAGTCTCAGAGGAAGAGGATTGTATAAAATATCAGCTTCAGTGAATTGACCTTTACAGTCTGTGACTGTAGATATGCTGCAGCATCAGTGGATGATGTTCACCAGCAGGACCCCCGTGGAGCAGCGTTTTCTCAAAACAGTTACTATCACCAGTTTACAGGCGACACATCCCCCCACACACGCGCTTCTAAGGAAAGCTGTGGCCGCTTGTGTTGCAATGCTTGATTGCCTGCAGAAAACATTGTTAGGTAGTGTCTTCCTTTTTATCTTCTTTCTCTTCCTGTCTTGGTACCCCTCTCTGAAGATGACAATATTATCAGGGGGAACAGCAAAACCACGATATGCCATGGTGAACCTCGCTTACAACATCTTGTGGTAGAACTGTGTACGAGAACCTGCTGTCCGTCCTTATTCAAGCTAACATGAGCTGAATCAGCAAGGTTAAAGGTCAAAAGAAGCAAGAAGGGCCGAATTCAGAATGGCTTACTACGCATCTTCCTATTTCTGCCATATCTTTATATGGAAGAATAGTGTGCTATTCTGAATTCAGCTGCTATTTTAAAACCAGTTACATTTTGGTGCAAACTTATTTTTCTGTTTTCTTCGGTCTAAGCATTTGCTATGAAAATAATTTGTAAATATTCTAAGCAGAGTGAGGCAAAAACATTCTTTACACAACCAATAAGTGCACATTTTATAACCTTAAAATACTAAAAGTCATATAAAGGGTCATATAACATTAATACCTGGTTTCACAGAATGCTTAAGACTAAAATGCATTTATTAACTGAAAGAAACTTGCAGTGATATATCTTAAAATATGTCAGTGCCATTGTTTTGTCTCAAAATTCACACCAGTTTTTTTTCTTATGCACGATCATAAAAGCCACTTAAATGTCGTAATTGAGCTAAGGTCTAAACCTGGCTTAATCTATGCCCTGTCTGTGAAACCAGGCTTAAATATTTTAAAGACAAACATGCAATAAAACAAAAACATTAAGGTTATTTAAAACTTAAACTCATATAAAAATATGTATTAAATTCATATGACATAGTGTACAATAAATATACATTAATGCATTTCATTTCTAACAAAGGTTGTGTCAATTTACAGCAGTTTAAAAAGGCATCCATGATGCTTTCTTTATGTGATTCTTTCTTAAGGTTTCCTTAGAGGTTTACAAGTTTTTCAGGTTTAATCTGGATGTGAAAGTGTATTATTATCTGTTGTAGAAAACCCCTCTCCACAAGCACATTTGTCATCCATGATGATTCATACATTGTACCCCACTTCATTCGAGTGTACTTACTTTTTAAAAGTGATATTATTTATTAAGTATTAAAACTTTATTTTTTTTTACATTTCAAGCAGCCATACTAAGGGACGCTGAACTTTGCTTGTTAAGCCATTTAAATCATTTTGTTCCAAGCTCCAAGTTGATCCCAGTGTATTTCAGCAGGTTCCTTCAGCACTACAAGATGACAGCGTGTGAGTCTTTGCGCACCTTATGCTTATCTATACGTCTGTCTCAAACTCAAAATGTTCTCTTTTCATACAGTCCTGATAAGTGAAACAAAACCTTAATAGAACTGTGTAAATGCTTCTGCTTTAAAATTGCGACATTTCTTTAAGCATTGCTGATGAGGCAAACAAATGTTCCAAACAATGGGATTCTTTATGTGAATGAACACAAGCCATTTAAATGGCATGTCCACATGTCAGAAACATGTAGCTGGACTACATATGGGAGCTATTTAAGAGATAGCTAGAAGCAAAATGAATGAGTGATGCAAGACTTAAACAGTCTTGGACTACAACATGCCTCCCATTGAGTTTAACAACCACACATTGCCACCATAAACTGCATGAAAGCTGGTCTAACAACAAACTTTCTATAGGTGTATCCCTGAAAAATAAAGCTAAAGCTATGAACATAAAAAGAAAACTTTTGTGTCAGATCTATTTTGAGGTAGAGGATTGAATTGTGTAGGCCTATGCACACACCGTGACCTGGCTATGTTGAGATCAATGCACTCACTTATTACTAATGTTACATTTACTGAGCATTGCAATCATCTCATTTCATTAGTGGAATATATGCAAATATTAAATGCATTCTAGATCAAAGCATGGTTCAAATATAGAGAGGTTAGGTTATACAGGACATCTGCCGAAAGAAAGCAAACCGAGCAGTGCCGTAATGCTGTACATCTGTCTGGAGTTCACTAGGTCTTGATACACTAGCCTCATTCAATGGCCTCTAGGTGGCAACATTTATAGGACTTTCAAAATACATTAAATTCTGTCAATTTCACTCACTGAGGAGCAGTGTGATTTATTAAATGTTAGTTTGTGTATCCTGGATTATCATTGAACTCAAAAGGAATCAAATATACTGCATTTAAAAAAAAAATTAACATAGGCCTATAGATTTAGGTGTAAATACATAGCTAATTCATGATCATTTTCATACGTAGTGTTTTGGAATTTCCTGATAACCATGTTGCACTTAATGTGACGAGTTTTTAAAAATGCAAATACCCCATACTGTCTCTTTAATATGAGGTCATGAAAACGGCATACATAAAAATGATGTATAATTTTAAATAGTTTAAGACGGAATATAGCATGCTTCACTACAATGAACGTGTATGAGAATTACATCTTCTCTTTGTTGCATTCTGAGGTCAGTGGTCATAAAGAATGCAGGATTCCGCCCATATGTCGAATTCGCGGGAGACTCATAAATCATTCCCGCCACCTGAGAGGGGGTGACTTTAGACTGCACGTGTTGAGCCGGATGCGATTCTTTTGTTATGTAACCAACGCCTATATCTTCCTCATATGCTTTGCAGTCACATATAAGTTCATATATCTATCCCTTAAGTCGCGCGAGATCAGTTGTAACTGTGTATGTAAGGAGTGTCTGTTTGAGAACAGTATGTCCTTGTACGTATATTACCCGCCAAAACAGACCACAGCACAACGTGATCGCGGCTTTCTTTCTCTTTTTTTGTAGACAGTAGACACTACTATCGCGACCGGCATTTGTGAACTCGCACTCTCGCACACAAGTGTGTGAGCTTACAACCCCCCCTTCTTTTTCTTGGAATTGCATGGTTCATTGAGTGCACGCGCACTCCGCCAGAGCACTAGGTTGGACGTATATTCCCTTCATTACACCACGGCTATTCAACCGCTTTTGCGTGCAGGATTTTATTAAACATTAAGCTACAGACTTTAATTAGGCATCATCACAATAAGAGTTTTCATTCAATATTTGCTGAAAGAGTTTTGGCGCGAGTTTTCTAACGCGGAGGAATTGCGGAGTGCATCGCCCTTTAAATGAAATGGTCTCCATTCGTCGCCACACCCACTGCCAGCTCCTGTCCGCGTGGGCTCTGACATGCCGCAAGGAGGCTCTGCGGTTTTTACAACTATTTTTAAAATAATTTTACACATTTTTTTTTAGACTTACCGTCTTTGTCAAGCTCCCTTTTTCGCCATAGTGTTTAGAAAAAAAAGGTAAGACGTGACTTTTTGTTCTTTTCATGCATGTCTACCGGCTTCCTCCAATTGATTATACAATGCGAACATCTCTCTATTATAGTTTCGCAGGAAGTGCTTTACTCGTCAAGAAATCAGTAAAAGTGTCTTGGAAAGTAGTGCTTTTATGCTTCGCAGATACTTTATATGACTTTACTTATATGATCCGTTGTTAACTTTAATACGCGATTATATATGGCTTTTCATTCATTGTCTATTCATTCACTCACATGTCAATTTTCCTGTATTTTGTACAGTATAGCCTATATACAAGTATGTTAAGAGTTTTATTAGTTACTTTCAGAACTGCAGGGTTTTTCTTTTCTTTTCTTTTTTTTACTTTTCTACATAGCAACTTTTTTTCAGTTAAAACACTTTATTCAATGCCACATGAATACAGAATAGAGGTTTTTGTCACACTAGTATTATCAACAATATTGCCAGAGAAAATCGTTTTACATGAATTACAATTAATTTACGACATAACTTGTATTTTGTTTATTAGCTTTCTAAAAGTCAAACCGAATGATTTAACTTTTTGCTTTAAATGTGAGAAATTTAGTTTGGAACAAAACTCGTGCTGGACCTTTCCAGCTGTTCAGTGACATCACGCACGACCGACCGCAACTCCGCCCATTGGGCGGGGCCAACATTGTAAACACGAATAAAGTGAACGCGCGAGCCGGGCAACCTTACAATCGGCAGTGCATGAGAACAACACTTCGCAGGCCGTTTAGAAACAAGCCGCTGTTCGTCGGTAGCAGAAAGCCGGGTGGACTTTTGTATGCAAACTTTTTCTCTTTCTAAAGGATTCTTTTCTCGTGCGCTTTCCTGACAGGTTCCGTCAAGATGTTGCAGGCTTGTTCTCCATCGCACGAGTGGCTCTGCGACTCCGAGCCGCTGCTGTTTGACGACGAGTTTTGCATGAGTCTCATGAAGGACTTGCAGGCTATCCCCACGCCGCCCCAGTCCCCTCCGATGAAACCCGGGCTCGCGAAGAATTTGTCCACGGTGGACCAGTTGGAGTTGGTATCTGAACTTTTAATGGAGGATAGCGACTTTCTCCAACTGGACTGGAACTTTACCGGCACCGCGTCTGCCGCGGACGACCCGCTCTCGGAGGACTTACTGTGGCGCATCGACGGAGGCAAACACATCGAGGATAAACTCTCAGCGGTGCTCTCCACGAGTCCCTTGCTCTCCGATATTGACACTGAGATTTTTGCCGAAATCGCCGGCTCTACGCTGGATTGCCACAATGTGGCGCTCGCTTGTCAGGCTCTGGAATGCGAGGACTTACCGCTGGACAGCCAGGAGCTGATCGAGTCCACGTCTGACTACGGTTCACTGTCCACTGGGGGAGAATCATCCACAAGCGATTCTGGTGAGTCTTTTGATTCATTTACAATGTTTGTTTATTTTCTGATGCGCGCACATGTGTCCTAAAGTTAAAAGAGAGTGTGTTATAAGTTTGTTGCCAGATTGAAACCACATGGATCAAACTTGAACTAACGTGATTTGAACTGTTTGTGCTCCACAGAGGAGGAGATCGATGTTGTGACCGTCCGGAGGTCGAGCACACTGACACGTTCTCAACACCAGCAGCAGTTGGAGGACAGTCGGCGTGAGCAGCAGCTGGCTATCAAGCGCTGTCACTTTGAAATTCAGCAACAGCACAACTACGCCGCCCCTCGGCCCGCCTCTCCTCCTCCCCCGCCCTCCCCCCCTCCCAAACGCTCCCGAGGGTCCGGAGACTCCCACCGAAGCACGCAGAGTTCGGGACGCTCTCGCAGTCTGGCCTCCCGACAGGCGGTGGACACGGAGGACGAAGAAGAGAGACGGAGGACACACAACGTGATGGAGAGGCAAAGGCGCAACGAGTTAAAGAACTGCTTTCTTAAGCTACGGGACAACGTCCCCGAACTGTCCAGTAACGACAAGGCTTCCAAGGTGGTGATTTTAAAGCGGGCGAAAGAAAGCATCAGAAATCTGGAGACAGAGAACCAGAGACTTGCACAGAAGAGAGACAAACTTAGACAACGACAAGAACAGCTGAAAGCCAGACTGGAAAAGCTCAAGAGACTGTGAGCGTCTGGGACTGAACGTTGCCGGTTTGGCCACTAGATAGGCGTCCAAGACCCCGCTGGTTTGAGGACCGTAACACTTTTGGCTGACTGCGGAGACCTCAGTATCTCTTAGGAGATTGTGGATTTTATGTCACCGTTAAGTGCTGTTTTGAAACACGCATGGTCAATGCAAGAAACGTTCTCAGTGTTGTGACTTTGCTGTGTGTTAAAGTCATTTTGTTCACGAGTCTTAATATGAACCGTTTCATAGACTGTATGTTGGATGCATAATCAGTTAAAAGCATAGTTAGCCTTAAAAGAAATGAGCCCTAGATGATCCTCACACATTCTACCTATTTGTTCTTGGCATACACATTATTTCTTCTAATGTTTTGGGCTGGATCCAAAGGATGTTAAAATGAGGGGTTGAATGTAATTTGCATATGATAACATTTTTCTAGACTTAAAGTTTGCATTTAATGTGATGTTCAAACTGGAAAGATAAACTATATTGGATTTTGTGTTCATGCATAGCTCGTATTGTTGAGGTCTGGAGTAATGTTGGGTGTTCATTCCCTCTGACTCCATGTGTCTACTTTGTTGGTTATTGTATGTTCCCTCCTGTTTCTTTGTTTATCTACCTCTGCCAGGAAGAAGCCTGGCTATTTTATTGCCTTCATAATGGCAACTTTTTTTTTTTTTAATGTAAATACCTCCTGTTAATTATGTATCATAAATTATTTAGGCTTTTTTCTCTTGGTTCATTTGCAGGTTTTTGAAAAGAAAAAAAAAAAGAAAAAAAAAAAAAGTTCTGTTCATCCTCAACTGCACTTTGTTTTATAAAGTAATAAAGAATGAGCAAGATGACTCGTTGTGTTTGGATCTTTTTATTGGCACCATTCATAAATCACATCAGAACAGCATGATTTAATGATTTAAGGTGTGGTTTCTTCACAGGCACACACACACAAAGAGTTGCACAAGACTGAAAGCTTTAAAGAAAAGGAGGAATGTTTGAGTGGTGGAATTGGGGTCAAGGTGAGGGGGTGGCTGGCTTGACTTTTGTTGAAAGTCTAAAGGGCCTGATTGCAGCGGGTCAATAAAACATTAAAGTGTAGGAGTGTTATATTGATACAGTAGCACTGACTTGCCCATATAAACCGCAATCCCATAAGTGAACCTACATGCTCAAGCCTCGCTTTAAAGTAAACTGAATCATAAAGCATACACCATATACTTAAACTCAGTAAAACATACTATTTGGTTTAATGTATTGGTCCCTTTTCCCACCACAACCCTCTGAAGTGTTATAGTTATGAGGGCCTGTCTTTTCTCATTACATAATCATTACAATTATCTGAATGTATATATGAGAGTCATATTCTTAACTAGCATTTAAAAACACTTGATGCCAGTGACACTTTGGGTAAATATTTGACTTACTGCCCTAATTGGCTCTTGAAGAGTAGCACAGTTGTATGATTCACTTAAATGTCTAAAAATACATTGTTGGTCTTGGTAAAATGGTGGTAAATCACTTTTATTCAGCAAACATGCATTACATAGATCAAAAGCAAAGACATGTTACAAAAGATTTATAATGCCGTTCTTGAAAAAGAAAGGTTTCCACACAAAACAATAATCTGCACAACTGTGTTCCACATTGATGATAATAAGAAATGTTGGTAACACTTTAGTTTACAGTGTCCTTGTTACATATGTTACATGTACTTACCATAGTAATAACAGTAAATTATGTATAATTACATGCACCAAATCCTAATCTAACCCTATAGTAAGTACATGTAGTTGCTTAATATTACTCAGTACTTAAATATAAAATTACACTGTAACAATGAAGTGTAACCGAAATGTTTCTTAAGCATCAAATCAGCATATTAGAATGATTTCTGAAGGATCATGTGACACTGAAGATTGAAGTAATGATGCTGATAATAAATTACATTTAAAATAAGTTCAAATAGAAAACAGTTGTTTTAAATTGTAATTATATTTTACAATATTACTGTTTTTATTGTATTTCTGATAGAAAAGACCAGGCCAAGGACTGACAGTTATGCAACAAGTGTCAGAACGGGTTTTAGACCTCCATCACTTAGTCTCTTTCATCTTTTGTGCTTAAACCTGTTGGGTCATGGATGCTCAGGAAAGAATGAAAGCGAGGGTGCATTCAGCCTTTAAACATGCAAATGCTCTGTCATCTAGACTAGACCACTGGCCCCTGAAACATTCTGAAGTTGTAGACGGAGAGGTGCTAAAGGGACCAAGCTGGTAAAAGCGAGACCCTTACGAAAAACACCCTCTTCCAAAAGACCCTCTTCCGTTCTGAAAGCGCTTCCAGCATCGTCTCTTTATTTCTCAAGGGTCTTTGGCTGAAACCGTGCAGATTTCATATGAAAACTATTTCAACGAGCAAATGTGGTTTTAAATGTATCTTTTCCATCAACCATTACATTTCACATGCTGAACGTTGTGAACGTTAAGATCGAAAGTTGCAACATCTGTAGAAGGGTTGAAGACTCGCACGTCAGTGCACGTTAATCTCGTGTCCCGGGGCTGTTCAGCAGCGAACAACAAAACATCCTGACAAGGATTCCAGAGAGTTTCTAAAGCTCCTCTTTACACCAGAACCCTGCAAGAACACAGGGAATCACCTCAGGTCTGATCATAAATGATAGAAAAAGACAAAGACAAGAAGAGAGATAAAAATCTGTTTACTTCAGCAATACAACCATCTCTCTTTGAAAACTGGTGCTTCCACCCATCCAGTAAATACATGACCAGAGGAGTCATCCTTAGGAGGCTTTGGGGAATTGACTCATTTCTGTAGTTCTTTTTTATTGGGTTCGTTCAAGAGGTGGAATCCACTTTAAAATTCTTTGTAATTGAATGCATAACTTCCATTATGGCTGAAACACATCAAACAAAACGTGATTTGTAAGATATGCATCTGTTTTTGTCTTTTTCTTGTTCATGTTTTTTATCAGCGTTTGGGCTTCAGTCTGTCGGTCTGATGTGGATTGTCCCTGTTGTGTTTGCTTTCATCACACTAAAGTGTCTCTGGCCATATGTTCCCTCGCAGGAAGGTGACAAGAGACGGGAGCCATGTTTGCGCTGGGACGTTTCACTGCCTTCCTACTGTCATTAAGACATGAAAGCAGATTTAAGAGCCGATGACCATAAAGGTCACGCATTCATTCATGTCAAAGAAATCATTCAGTGAAAGCATCCCAGCTAACAGAACTTTGACTAATATTCTGGCAAGGCTCTCTCAAAGTTAAAAGCAAACATTCTTCCAGGAACGTTAATAGAATGTTTGTTCCAAGTTATCTGGTCATGTTCTCAAAACGTTAGCACAAAAACATCATTTATATTTTGTTCATGGAATGTTTTTTTTTTTCCTGAAACATTTTAGTGGGATGTTCGTCTAACGTTTTTTAAATGTTAATACTTGTTTCAGAATGTTCAAAAGTAACATTCCATAATGTTTGCAGAGTTATAAAATAGAACGCTTTCATAATGTTCACATAACCACAAAACTTTTTCAAAAATGGACTTTGTTTTAATAACCTACATTAGCAAAATGTTCTTAAAACCCATTTTTGTTTGCAAAAAAATTTATATATGCAATATATATATGCAAAAATATAATGCATGGGCTAAAATCTGATTTATGAAAGCATTTTACATGCACAATTGACCCAGAGTTATTTTCAGCAATGAGCCACAGGAATGAATTAAGTGATTGACACATAAATTCGATTTTGAGATATGAATGACTGCTGGCTGTTTTCTGAAAAATGACTTTTGGAGAGGTAGCAGTTTCTAAAGCACTCGAGGGATCGACACAAAAATACCAAATAGCCAGTGAGATCCACACGCTATGCTGACACGTGAGGCTTTTCAGAGTGGTAGACAAGGACAGGTGTGAGATCTGAGGCTAGGATACACCCTGTGGGGTATGTGGGAAGGGGACAGTCCTGGATGAACGTGTGGAGCTGGGAAAGTATTTGGGGGACAGTTTGAGATCAATGCATGTGTGTGTGTGTGTGTGTGTGTGTGTGTGTTCAGCCCTTGATTTATGAAGACACAACACGCACAAGCCACAGGGCTAAAGTTGGTCAATACCAAAGCACATCTTCCCAGCGCTCACAACCGGCATTGCAAAACACCACAGTCTTCAAATGGAGTTTTTAATAGAGAGTGTCTTTAAGTGGCCATTCACTGTAAACCCGAATAAGTTGGCAAAACTCAAACCTCAAAATATTTAAGTTAAGAAATTCAAAGTTTAAGCAAAGTTTATTTTGTACTCGTACATTTTACTTGTTCTTAACGTGAAATGTTTGAGTACATTAATCCATACATTTCACTTAAAATTTTCATGTGAACTTTTTTGTAGCTGGTTATAACAAACTAATTCAATAAATGCTAACAATAGACATACTTGCTCTCAAACCAAGCTGCATGCACTACTCTCCTAAAATCAACATTAACAAAAATTATTCTAATTTAGCATAACAAAACATTAAATCACTACTAAATCTCCCACTTAACATTAATCTTGCACAAAAAAAACCCACATTATATTACACTTAATTTCAACATTTACTCTCCCCTTTGAGTGCTATGGGCAAAGCATGCTGGGAAATAGAAATCCCAGCCCAGTTTCAGTTGAACTGAAGTTCGTCTAAAAAAAAAGAAATTATTTCATAAAACTCAAAACAATGAAACAGTTCAGTTTACGTAAAATATATCAGTTCTGTGAACTAGAAAGAAAAAGAAAGTGCTAAATACTCATAAAAGTTAATTTGACTGAACTAATTAGTTTAAGTTTGTCCTACTCAAACCAATTAATTATTTTGAGCGTTAAGTTAATTGTAATTGTTTACTAAAGGCTTGAATACACTACACAACCTCTGCCCAGATTTTCCCAGATTTATAGTTGCTGAAAGTCAGAGCCAGTCCGCAGATTTTGAGCAGTCAGAGTTGACCTATTTCACAGAAAATCGAGTAGTGAATGATCAGCACGGCCTCATTCGGATCCCATTCAGTCGGGGGAAATCAAACATTTTTACACACTGGTCTATTATTGTAGGGACATCAACGTTGCATTTTCACTCCTCTAAACATGATGCGGAACAAAATGAACTGTGATTGGTTGCTTTACACGTCAGTCAAACGGCCTCTGGGCGATCCTGGGCCAATGAAAGCTGCTCTGGACTCCAGACCTTCTACCATCAGTCTGAAGGTCTGGCTATGCGAGACTATTTAGTATAATGCCCATTTTTCTCTGTAACCACTTACAAAGTCAGCAAGTCTAGTGTTTTAAAATCTGTTCCGATTTAAAAAGTCATGTAGTGTATTCCTGCCTTTTAAGGGATAGTTCACCCATAAATTCTCACCCCATGTTGTTTGACTTTCTTCTGCAGAACACAAAAGATATTTTGAAGAATTTTTATACTGATTTTGTTAGTTTTTTGTGTTACTGCAGAAGAAAGAAATCCTACAGGTTTGGAACATCATAAAAGTGAGTAATCTCTTTAATTTAGGAAATATAATTGGCAATATTAGTACCATGAACACAACAAAGTAAAAATGAACCCTATTAATGCACATTGTTGTGCATGATTCATCATTTACTTGTCGTTTTTGTAATCTTATCAAAAAATTATCAACTTTTCCAAACCCTCCCTTCCAACCAACTGCCATAAAGAAATCGCTTTTTACAATCCAATTAAAACACATTGAGAAAAAGTCCCATCCGACATCTTATCTACCTGAAATATACTACACTGCTAAAGTAAAACGCCATTCAAAGACTGTTTCATGTTGACTTCAACACTGCTATGGTGCTCTTTGCATCTCAATGCCCATGAAACAAACATTACTCTTTCTTTATGATCTTATATTCTTTGTCATTTATAGGCCTCTACGTCAAACACACCAACAGAACAATGAGTGTGAACCATTTGCTATTATTAATATGTTTTGTCTTGAGAATAGCATTTAAGGAGCACAATACGGCTTGCTACATGGCACACTATTTCACTTTCATCAATACAACTGATAAAATATACATGATACTGTCAAACAACTGACTTTATGTCCCTCAAGAATACATGCCGTGATTGCCATGCAAGTTATCTTCTAGATGGTTAAGATAGGGACTGTTCACTAGTGTTTTACTGATTAACATGTAGTCAAAGTAACAATATATAGAAACTTGCCAGGTTTTTTTTTTTTTTTTTTTTACATAGAAAATAGCCAAGATAGAACAAACTATTGACTGATAATCTTATCAACTCGTTGTCGCAAAGATTAACCTTTTCAAAGAATTAACAGCAATTCTGAAACAAAGTGGCTTTATCTTAATCCTAATTTAAGTGCATAACGAGTTGCACTCAATGGATCTCAAATCCCTGTCATTCTTTGCCTTGTTTTGGGACAACTGATTTAATAAAAATGTATTTTTATGTACATAGAAACATTTATTCCTGTATTTCGTTATAATTTTCTGCATAATGATGTACACAACCTATCTAGACTGAGTGGAATGAAAATAACAAGAAACCATAAGTATTATATGAATGATGCTATTTGCTTTTAAATGCCCATAAACCTACTGGTCAGAGTTCATTAATCCCAGATAGATGAGCGTACGGGTGAACAGAGGTTTAGGGTCAGCCCCTAATGAAGCCTAATCCACCAAAGGTTAAAGGTCATTGTTTATCCACTTTCCTGGACATAAGAAGGCTCTTTCTTTTGTGGATGTTAAACCTCCTTTTCTTCATGCCCTCGGAGCATAATGAGAGTCCAGTCACAGTGAGAGGAGTGCCAGGGTAATTAGGCGTAGAAGCAGATAGGGTGTCTTCAAACATTAATGGAATTTATGTGGATTGCTCCAAGTGTGTCAAATTGTGTCGGAAAGATTATTCCACATAAAGGCTTCTACTGACAAAGGGATGATAAAAGCTTGTGTTGACATGTTAGCTGCTTTACACAATATATTTCTTTTAATATTCTGAGGGTGCCAAAATGCTGTTCAGTCAGTTGGGTCACATGGGTATCGTGCATGCAAAACACCTCATTCTTTGAGAAACTGCTCCATGTTTCACAGTGAGCTGGGAGTAAAGTGCCACTCATGCTGCATATTATGAAAAAAGATGAATCGTAAATCACAAGACCTTCCAAGAATCTTCCAAGACCTTCCATTGTTAAAGGAGCCACCGGGCCCCTCTCCCTTCAGCATGAGGCCTTTCCTCGGGCCGTTTCCTTCGCCGTGGGGGGCTTCACCCCCCGAGCTCCTGTAGGTGTGCCTGTCTGTCATCTCAAGAATGTCCTGCAACACATGCACATACACATGCAGAGGTTAGGGCACATATACAATCTTGTTTTAAGCATAAATGTGAAAAAAAGTAAAGTTTAAAATAGAAAAACAACTATTTGCCAGTGGGGTAAAAAAATAAAATAAAAACAACAACAAGGGTTAAAAATGATATGCCCGGTTTCACAGACAAGGCTTAATCCTCAGGCCTTAGTTTTAGAAACTAAAAGTTTTTAAAAACTTAATTCAATTTGTGAATTAATAATATATATATAATATAATATATATATACTGTATATATATAATTTTAGATTTCAAAATATATAATATAGCAGATTTAATAATAATAATAATAATAATAATATAGTATACAATAAATAACGCACACAGACGGTATCTGTATTTTAAGACATGTATAGACAAGGAAATGTATATTGTCTTGCCCCTTTAAGTAATTTTTTTAATATATTTTGGCATTTGAAGGTTTGAACAAAATTAATTAAAAAATATATTTCCTCAAGCAAGATTTTTATTTTGCCCTATGGGTTCCTACTGAAAAATAAGAAAAACATACTACAGTATATACAGTATATATAAATATAATAATTAATAAAGGTTGTCTGCATGTTTAAGGTTACAGGTAGACAAAAAAGTGGTAAAATTCTCTTTAGTTGCCCACAGGCTTAAATAGTTCATTGATGGTTTATTGGTCAAATTACTGAGACAGCATTCTTTCCTTTTATTCCTCTGAGTGAAACTCTTCTGTGGGTAAAACAGGTTAATGCGCACAGTGAGAGAAGAAAATGAACAAAAGACAAATTTATTGTTTTCAGATTTCAGAATTAGGAATTTATTGTAAAAATACAGCAGCCGCACACTCAAACACTGTGCAAGATCAATTTATTAGAATTAGGAATTTAGAAAGAGGAAGAAGCCAAGAAACGTACAGCAAAGAGAAGAAAAGAGAAGTAAAGAGAAGGTGTGACAGAGGGGAGAAAGATACTGTTTGTAGTGATGTGTTTTCATGTAGTAAAACAAGTGCAATGTAAAAAAAAAAAAATGCAAAGCATTATGTTTTTCCGCTCACTATCATGGGAAGTTGTTACGGTCCACGTGTGTTTGTGTGTGTGCAATAGTTGCACATGATTTTAGTGCTTTGCATCATTCTGTTGACACACACCCAGTATATTTGTTCAAAGGTAGGTCATTCTTTAATGGATGCAACTTCCACATTCATAGTACATAGTGTGTGCTTAAAAACAAACAAACATTGCAGCTAATATTTTGTTTCTTTTGTCATGTTGAAAAGGAAGAGTGCATTGCATTTATGGATATTGCTGTACAGCCTGGCATGCAGAATGTAGAAAATAAGTACAAGTAGGATGCTGAACATAGCTATAGACCAAAAAAAAAAAAAAAGCTATTCTTTGTTTAGTTCATCCATCTGTGTGTGTGTTCTCTGGCCGTCTCTGCCTAGCTAATAGCTCATGACAGCCTGAGGTCTCGGCCTGTCAGCTCTACCTGCAGGGGTCTGGCCCAACGCCTCGACAGGGTAATTGTTCTGCCCCTTCCAACCCCCTTCTCAGGCTTTAATCCCTTCCCCCAAGAACGCTACGGAGGGTCAAGGTGTATGAGGGGAGAAAGCGGAAAAGAGAACGTGTGTGAAAGAATTCAAGAGCAGTTGCTGTTTGAAACTAATTATAACTGCATGTCAGCGCAGTCAATGTAATCTCAGTTCTGCACGCCACCTCAGGGACATATCTACACTTCGTCAAGACACCAACTGAACAACTGTGAGAACGTGCCGTTACATAATGCTAGTGCATGTGTGTAGGTAAAACTTGCAAAATAAGCATCATTTGCAAGCTAAGGGTACGTTTACAGGTCAATGATGTTCTAAAAACGAAAAAGTTTTTCCTTTTGCGTACAGACGACAACGTTGTCAAAAAACACTGTATTATTCATGCCAGGCCAGTAGTTGGCGATGTCACTTTGTGAAGAAACACTACGCCTATAGACTAAACACTAAATATGCATGTGCATGACGTCACCGTGTACACAAATTTACAATTGAGACGCTAAAGGTATCGGTTTCAAAAACGTGCAGCTTTGAAACCTATTTTCAAAAGTTAGCATTTTCAGGCCCCCAAAACGTTAGCCTGGTTAAAACCAGACCATTCTCAGTAGTAACTGAGTTATGGTCTGGCAAAGCTTCATTAATAACTCATTTCCAAAGGGGCGTCACCAACGGACGTCGCTCAAATGCCTCTGGGCGCAATTGGATAGACCTAAAACCAATCAGAGCGATCGTCATTGTGTAAAGCCCTATGCTGCGTCCCAATTCGCCTAAGTTACACTACGCCATAAAAGTATGTACGCTTTTTGTGAAGAAAAGGTATTTACTTTTGAATGTGTAGCAAAAAAGTAGGCAAGCTTTGGGACATACTACTTCGTCATCTTTATCGGACGGATCTGTCGCGTGCATCCTGTCACGTAAACTGCCCTGTCAATCATCTTGTCACAGTTAAAATCCTCTATTAAATCTAATTAAATTTCCTACCGTTTCAGAGAGAAATGTAGTAGCACGTTCATCTGCCAGTGGGTCTTTCATGGAGACTGTCCTCATGTGTTTGCAATTTGAATATAATAATGCATTTAAAAGTTGGTGCGCTTCACCAACGGACGTTGCTCAAATGCCTCTGGGCGCAATTGGATAGACCTAAAACCAATCAGAGCGATCGTCATCGTGTAAAGCCCGCCTCAACGTTTCTGATTGGTGCTTCGATTTGACGGATTAGAAATCGGCTTGAATGGGCTCTTTGACAGACTACTTGCAGAGCAAATCTAAATTTGCCGGAAGTTTGTCTGGGTTTTCCCAGGCTACCAAAACGGCATTGTTGTGTAAAAAAATGGCCTCCTACTAGATATGTCTCGGGTTCCCTTTTCAATGTTAGGATTTTTTTTTTAACCCACCAAAAATTAACTTTTTTCTGTTGACTTTTTTAAGTAAAAGTACTTAAGTGAAATATTAGTTAAAAAAATAAACTGAAGTGACACTTGTTGCACACTGCAGTGAGCTAGATCGATATTAGGCATGGTAAATATGGTACTCGTGGTAAATCAAGAAAACGAGATTTAAACAAAAAAGACTTACTGTGTTGAGCTGTATAACAATGATTCATTTTCTGTCGATTAATGTATTCAAACAGTTGCTCACCTGTCTAATAAAACACATCATATTTTAAAGCGTCTTTGGTATTTCCATGGTTTCTACAAAATAAAACTGGAAATTGAGGGTAACGCGGGTATGATGTAATTGACAGGCGACACACGGACACGGTTCGTGTCCTGGTTAAAACTGCTCATTTCATTCTGAGAAACATTTGGGATAATTTAAGTACACATCAACAAAATATATAACATTGTTCTAGTGGTTTTTGGACATTTTAATGACATTAAATGACATTCAATTCAAGAGACTAGACAGTCATTCCATCTCCTCTCCTTTGTTTCTAAAACACAAAGTTTGGATCAAACAGTTTAGAAAGCACCGTGAGCTGGGGTCAATGAGTCCCTCAATGTTGTTTTTGTTCAGCAATGGCACCTGTTAAACATTGGCTAGGATGGAGATGCTCTGTGAGGCTTTTCCTAGAAACTCAACTCTCTCTGGTTAAGCTGAAGAGGCAACCTTCTGTATGTACAGTATGTGCTCATGTGGACACTGAGGGGCTGAACACAGGGGGCGGAGAAAAGCCCTTCATCCCAGCCTACCAGACGCAAGGGGTGATCCCACACACGTGGACCACACTCCAGGAAAATTCATAGAAGTACAGAGACATACTGTACATGAAGACACAAATGGAAAATAACAACCACTCAGAGACAGGAGGGGTCAGAGAATCTAGACCCAAGTCTGTGTTTCACTCCGGGAATATAGACTGAATATGATTAAATCTTATTTAGCTTACTTTAAAAGAATAGTTCATTCTAAAGTCAAAAATTCTGTCATAATTTACTCACCTTCATGCTGTAATATGACTTTATTTCTTCGGCCGGTCACAAAAGCAGTAGCTTATCAGGATTTCAGAGGTTCTCTGTACTGTGAAAGTGAAGCTGTCAGTGTCAGGAGCTTAAAAAAGGGACCTAAAAAAAGCATCAAATTCCAACTTGCATGCTTTTTTTTATTTTGCTGTAAATGCATTCCTCTCATCAGGAAACTATGGCTATATAATGAAGCTCTTATGTGACATTTTTAATTACCTCAAGGAAAAACTGCTTACACAAGACGCTCTGCCCTTGTTTCGCTGTAATTTAGCGTTCTCCAGCATGTGTGGTCTGTGACTAGCCAACAAGCCTGAAAATAGAAGCCTTGAGAAAAGTTCTGTGAAATCTGGGAGACCAAAAAAAGGCAGTTTAGATGAAAATAGTAACATCTCCTAACCATTCCATCACTATTACTTTGCAATAATATAGTTATGGTTAAAACCATTTACATCAGTAAGACCATTGCCATGCAGCTCTGTGCATAGTTTTACGCAAAACTCACGTAATTCATGAGTTGTGATTGTTTAACACACACAAAAGTAGTTTGCCTGTGTAAAACTTAGTCATGACGCCAGGCTGTTGTGTTGTTACTAGGGTGCTCTGGGTGGTTGCCAGGGTGTTGCTAGGGCGTTCTACATGGCTGCTTACCAAGACAAAAGATCTAAGGTCCCAATATGACTCTGCATTGCAAGTCTATCATATTTGTTTGGTCGTTTTATTGCGCATTGTGGGATGAGTTAATAACTTTATTATATTAATACTTAGGATTTGTTTAAATCCCTAACCTTAAGTATGACCAATGATACTACCGACACTCGACTTAGCGAGAGAGAGAGAGAGAGAGAGAGAATACATGACGCCCCTTTAAAAAGGTTCATTATTTCAGAAATGAGCTCTAAATTTGACCTGGGCCTCATGGGTGGGTGTTTTTGAGCCGAAAACTTCCATTTCTGTCATGTATGTCAGATGATAAGTCTTGTTTTTGCAAGGGGGCTTCCCCTTGTACTGTGTTGGTGTCTGACAACTCATCTCTACCTTCAGCATGATCTGACCGATACAGTAAGTGCAGAAGCACAGGGATCATAAGACACCACAACACCATTAATGAGCTCATTGAAAGTCTCAGAGCTTCATAGATCATTCATTTTCATACCAGTTTTACTGGTGGTGATTGATATTATTAGTTGGATGTTCTTGTCATGCACGATCAACTGTGAAGACAGTCAGACTTGGTTAGATGATTGGACTGATGGTAGATCATAACACACTCAGCACACACACACACACACAGGAACCCGATCTCTTTGAACTCTTCTGGTAAAAGGGTGGGAGCTTCAGGTGGTTGATTACTCATAATCTTCTGATTTCAACCAAACAGTCATCAGGATGTAAAAGTGTGCCATTCCCATAATATACCCTTTAACCCAACTGTTCTTGACCTCATTGTGTTAAGACATCCGCTAAGATTTCACACTTGACACCTCCGTCTATAAATATGTAGCATCATTTGTTTACTGTTGGAGCAACTTTATGGATTCACAAGAGCTTTGTCAACACATTAAATGGACACATTTAAAAGCCAAAGGGTTCTATATGTGTCGTTTCAGCTTAAAGTTTTATACTGTATTGTTAAGAAACATCAAACAAGTTAAAATCAATGTAAAAATGCATCTGTTTTATAGAGAGAAGATGAAAACATAAAGCCCTGTTCACACCAAGAACAATAACTATATCCATAACTATATTTGCAATGCATCCACACCAACGGACAGTATTGGTCTGTTTATTCTAAGCAAGCGCTGCATTTTTTTCGTCTGCCCCTTTAAATGCTCGAGCTCTGAAAGTAGAATTGATTCTGATTGGCTGTCAATGTTTTTATCGTTCATCAGGAAAAAATCGTTCTGAAAATGATTCCAATGATATCATTTCTCCGTGCCATCGTTATTGTTGTGATGTGGACTCTGCGATTCTTTTATATTTAGAATAATTTTTAGAACTATATCTTTATTGTTGTTGTTATAGTCCTTGGTGTGAACGGGCTTTAAAGCTGCAATAAGAAAGAAATGCAGTAGGTTAAAAACAACAATAATGTATTGCAAAATCGTACTTGTGTGCATATACTGACCCAAAAAGCATTTGGATGCTAATTTGGACACTTAAATAACATTAATGTTTTGCTTGCACTATCTTTCTTTCAAAAAGGCTATTTGATTTCATATTTTGTTACCTAATGCAATAACATTCAGACATGCGTTGGATACAATGGGAAAATAAATGGATATTTTGATTATAATATAGCTAATTTCAAATGAGCTTTGTCCTGTTTTCAGCCAATGCAACATGAGATTAACAGAGATCTGTTAATTAACATCATTTCATAATTTCTGCACAGGATGTAAGCATCCTTAAATTACCTCCTAAATTATTATACTATGCTGAAAGATTACGAGTCACATTTTATTGTATATTTTCATGATTACTAAATATTTACTTTTTTAAAAAATGCTCATGAAATATATGATACATCTACCATTGAAATAACACATATTTGTTTCTGCAACATTTTATTCCCACTCTGCATACATTTTTCCAAGAAAATAGGTCCATGGAGTTTGTATTCTCTGCACACAGTATAAATATGAGATTTGACAAACTCAATTGACTCAAATTAATTAAATTAGTTCTCTCATAATGACCAAATAAAACCATTCAAAAACATGTACTTCCTGTTGACTTCTGTTGAAGCAGATTAAATCCAATTATATTATGTAATTGTAACTCTTTGGGCCTATAAACACTGATTTTAACATCAGGGTGGAAATCATGCAAATGAGACAGACGTGAAAGAAACACTGGCAAGCGTCAGGAAACGTTCCTTTTTTATGTTAAACCCAAATGGGGAGCTTCCCCTGAGTTTCCTGTGAGTAAAGTGCTAGCTCAAGCGCTACAACAGAAAGTACGGGGTGAATACCTACATATGACATTCATGTGAAATTTCCCTAAATAACTACATTGTGTGGGCCTCGCTGATTTCTTGATGCGCTTCAAGTATTTCAGTGTGAACAACCACAAATTAGAATCGCTCAAAGAAGAACTCGAGTCACATTTTACAAAAACATGCATAGCAATCAGGATTATGTTCATGCACTTTGTAGGCGCCTAGGCGGCCCGATCTTGAACTTAAAACATCAAAAAGCCTTTTAGCATCTTTAAACGTTCAGGAAACGCTGTTTGCGTTTTCTGTTAAAACTGCTAACGGCATCAAGACGATGTTCTCCAGATAAATGGCTAAAGGTTTTGGTTTGTGCATGGCCTCCGGTTCCGTTACCTCTATGAGTGATGAGTGTTTCCACAGCGCATGCCTCTCAATGGGAGGATTTCCCCTTGTTGTTCAAAGCTGCACTCATGACTCACTCTCTTTCACTCACTCTCTTTCTCATTCCATCCCTCTGTTATTCTCTCAGGCTGAGGGGGCTTTTCTTTGTTTTACCTATGGAGAAACGGCTAAAAAAAAAAAAGGGGGGGGGGGGTTGCTTTCAAGAGTGATATGACTAAACTGCAAAGGTGCAAATGTCTCACTACAGGCAGGTGGTTAGATGCACTTCAGTGGTCTCAAAAGTGTGTTTTCAGCCCCCACGCACCTTACTGCAAAGTATGATGACGTTTGAATCATGGGAGTTGTTAAAAAAAAAAACTCCAGATGCATTACAGTAATGGAAATTGGGGGTGAAATGTCCATAATTGTCATGAAACTTGTAAAGTAAGGCTGAACACTTCTTTCTTTCTTTTAATTCTAATTTCTTAAAGCATGTGATTCACCTGTATATTCATTCCAGTGGGAAACACTGGATCATGGACATTTTCAGGATCACCGCAGGCATGCATTTCTCAGTTTCTTCAGCTTGTTCCTACACCTGCAGAGATCATAAAAACATGATAAGCTCTTCAACACACAGGAATGTGACAAGATACAGAACAATTTGCCTACAGGGGATTATTCAAATTTATTCAAATAAAGCTGATGGCAAAATAAAGATGGTGGAGAGCAGAATGTGAAGTATGTTTACGACTTAATCTGTTTTGCCTCAGGTCAGAATATACACATATAGGTAATATATTTTTAAAGGTTTGACCAAGTAAAATTAATGTCTTTCCAAGTATCCATGAGATACACATGTCACTGAATTAAAGGGACCAAGATCTCCTACTAAATACTGGGACAAAGTTCAGTAGTACATGATTAAAGTGCTCAGCAAAGCTTGGTTTACATTCCCTGGTGATTGATATGCGTGTGTGTGTGTGTGTATGTGTGTGTTTGCTTGGTGGCTGACGTATCACTATGATTTCAAGGCCAGATGACTTTCTGCGGAGAGGACAAACACGAGACCGAGTTCAAATGATTGCATATGTGTGTGTAGTTTGGAAGTGAATTGGATTGATCGGGTCATTGTATGAATGCCAGCTTGATGAAAATGCAGAAATACAAAGATAGTAAGTCTCGGCTCTGCTTTATATCCACTCTGTTCCATTCTAGGGAGTTCTTTCTGAGAAGTTGGATTCCTCTATATTGACCATGTGGCACACAGAACCCTATCATAGAGGTTAGTCAGAACGAGTCCTCATGTGACACAAGCACATTTCGGTCAGATAGAATTCCTTGATGTCTAGATATAGTTCCATGAATGCCCGATGCCAAATTTCAAGCATGTCGCAGTAAATTTGGTTTTCAGGTAATAAAAAAAACAACTCGTTCTAAATTCATGAACTGCATTTCTCTTACCCCACTGGCATTTTTTTCTTCTTCCTTTTAAGCACACCCACACTAAATTTAGCAAGATTTATGCTTTATAATATGAATAATTTGCTAATGGGATAAGAAAAAAAAGTTAATTCATAATATCTTATGCTGCTTTGCTTCTCATGTAAATTGACCACTGTTTTAAAGGTGTTAAGACTATTCTAGTGGAAAACAAGACAAAAGTATTGATTAAAAAGGTTATTTTTTCAGTGTGATTAATGCAAATGTAAATGCAAATTAGTTTCAGAATGTTTGATTTCACAGTATGTTAAACTTAAATATTCAAATAATTCTTGTTTGTTTGCATTCACAGTTTGAAAAATTCAATTAAAATCAAATTATTTTATACAAATCATAAGCAAATCAACATATGCTGTTTGTAAAACCCCCAACCAAACTCATTTCACTTCTGTAATATGATATATTTCTGACTAAAATAAAATATTTAACAAGAACAAATTTAGGATGGCATTTGAATTTATCCTTCGGAAATGAATTGGATCATAAAAAGCGGGCATTTCCATACCAGAATGAAGATAAAACTATAATATAAAATAAATATTTGGCTATTGGTTAACGTTATGTGACGTCAACAGAAAAAGAGTCATTTCAGAGGCAGAGCGAGTTCAAAAATAAAGATTATTAAGACAAATGATATATTTTTTTAATAATGTTCACCAGTGAATCATTCACAGTAGACCTTATTCACAGCAGCGCTATCTTTGAATGAAAGCGAGGCTGTGAGAGACAGACATTCATCTCTTCAGTGAGTTGTACTGTTATTTAATGTGTTTTTAGACTGTTCTACAGACAAAACACTGCAGAAATATCTTTCCAAGAAAATTCAGAAGACAAAAAACTCCAGAACACATGAGAGCTGTGGAAAGTGATTTAGGAGCTTTATATAGCTTTATACAGCGGATGTTATTTAAAACATGATAAGTCTATCCCACACAACCTCGCTTTCATACCTGTCATGGCGCTGCTCTGAATAAGGTCTATAAGAACAGAAACGTGGTCAATTTTAATTTTATGTCGACTTCAGACTTGTCAGAGTTTAATGCGCGTGCTGTGTGTTTCTGTCACGTGTGTCGGAGGGAACATGTGCGTGCGTGGGAGATTTGTGGGAGAATGTCCTGTGACAGCAGCATGAAATGGGGTGAGTGACAGTGGACAGCTGAGGGACGTCAAACGAGACAAAAAGGACAGTATATATATATATGTGCCGGAGTGCGTGAATGTGTAAGAGGAGAGAGTGCATCTGTGTATCTGTGTGTGTGTCTGCAGTGGGGCAAACCAGTTCACATTCCTCAGACGCAGTTGTGTTTTGCGTGATTTATAGTTCGTCTGAAGCGGTGGCGAGTAAAAGGCATAATTACAGAACGTTCTGTAGAGGATTTTTACATATGGAAATACAAAGGGTCAGGTCTGCGGATGAAAACAGATCATTCACTTAATGACTGGCTGAAAAAGACATCTTATTTACAGAGCCTTATACTATAAATCAGCTAGGCCATATTAACCCATTCGTGCCCATGAGCTTGATGAACAAGGTTTGGCTAAAACACATCATCCTTAAAGGGATAGTTCACAAAAAAAGAAATTCACCCTGACGATGTTCCAAACTGTAATTCTGGAGAATGTCCACACTCGTAGGCCGTTTACACTAGTGCGTATAACTTTTGCTGCGGTTACACCTGGCATCCACACTACTCCAGAGTTTTTGACCCTCAAAAACTGAGACTTTTGGAAACGCTGCAGAACTTTTAGAAAACTCCAGGTCGCGTGTCAGTGTAGACAGGCCAAAACGGAAACTTTTGAAAACAAAGGCTTGACTGCCCACATTCGCTCCTTGATTGGGTCTTCTGGATCATTGCGTATCCTTCACCGATTCGTCAAGCCCCTATCATGTGACCATTACGCTACCGGAACACGACAATAACAGACCAGAGCCGTCTCTCAACGGCTCTGCAACAGACCAGCCTCGACGGCCGTGTAAACAATAACATGGAGGCGGAACTACAAGCTTTGTTGTCCTTATTAGCAGCCACTGTGCAGTTAAACTCTGCATTTTATAATACTGCAGCTGCCTATATGAAAGATGCAAGCTATTATTAGAGCAATCGGCAACAAATGGCAACGGTTTCCGCTTGTACGCGCATGCCCAGTGTGCATGAATAGTCATGTGACTTGCATTTTCGGTCATGTAGGGTGGACTGAGATCGCTTCTGAAACGCCAGTATGGACGAGGATCGTTTTCATTTGTAAAAGTCACGTTAAAACGAAAACGCACTGTTAACAGGGCCTATTAATATAGAACTATAAATCGTTTCAGGTATAGAACTTTTTAGGTGTTCCCATCATGAGATCATTTTATGCATTTAGTTTTAATAAAGTTTTTATTTTGGATCATTTTATGAATTTACCAGTTCATAAACATACATTATCACTAGAAAATCTGTTAACCATGAAAGTATTATACAATCATTTAAGACATTTAGAACCTTTCTGGCATAAAGCACTTCGGAGCATTTTGGATATTTTTACTTTCGTTAAATTCAAATGAGGGTTTAGGCTATTCTTTTGAAATTCTCCATTTGTGTTCTACAGAAGAAATAGCATCACATGAGTGTGAAAAGACACGTGGCTGAAGTAAATGAATGATTTTTGGGTTAACAAATGAATGCTTTCATGAGTTCAGCACTTAAAGTTTCATGCTCTGTTACAAACTCCAAAAGAAAAATATTTCTTATCTGAGTCTAGATGTAATCAGTGTGGTCCTGAATCAGGTTTTACAAACAGTTAACGGTTTATCACACGACTGCCAGCTGAGATACGTCAGGAATCTGAAGTTCACTGAACCCTCTTTGTGCAGTAATGAGGATCCATTAGCACGTAACTCGACACTGTTCTTGGATCAGAGGCAGCAGATGCTGATGTCTTTACACGGCTATTAGCAGGAGGGGTAATCCGCACTCTCAACATTAAATGAAATTAAGAAGAGCTGAAAACTGGAAAACTTGCAGAAAGGGAAAGCTTGTTTAAAAACAACATATGTTGTGTTATAGATGCTGGTCCTCAATAGACTTCATAACTAGCAATCCAGTAGACTTCCTTGGTGAACCAGTCTCATCTGACAGACATTGCTGGCTAACTTCACCAGCATGGTTATGATGGTCAACTAGCTAGACCAGGACCAATCCACCATGCAAATGTAACAGACGAAGGCCAGTGAGAGCTGTGCGTGTAAACCTCAAGCAGCGCTCTAGCGACTGACACTAGAGACTGCTCTCTTTAGCCTCTTTGTTAAAGCGCCCGCCTCCCATGTGGACGGGCCTGGGTTCGAGTCCCGGTTCGAAATGGGGAAACAAAATCAATCTGTAGTTATTGGTATGCCGAATAGAATATTGATACCATAAAATATTTATTCAGTAATGGTCAGTAGCAATAGAAAATAGTTCCATCTAATTAATTAATTAATTAAATTACCAAATAGGACCTGATCTGACCCATATAAATTTCTTTTGTTCACTCTCAGAAAAAAAGGTACAAAAGCTGTCACTGGGACAGTACCCTTCAAAAGGGTTCTAATATGTACCATTTAGGTACTAATATGTACACGTTTGGTACCAATAGGTACCTTTGAGGGACTTAAATGCACACATGTTGACGAGTGTTGATGTAACCTAATATAGTGAAAGTGATTCAAATATGTTAAATTATATATTGGAATCAATAAAAAAATAAAACATTTGATTTAGATGTGACCACATAAAGCACATTTCCAAGTAGCCTGATTAAACATTTTTATAGCATATTAAAGAAATGATAAAACACTTGCAGCGTAGGAGTTGGGAAACCTGATTATAAAGCACTTGGTAACCAATCACTCTCAACATTTAAATGAACTAGAGCAATCATTTAATCTCTTTCCACTGTTTCTAGCATTTTTGTTTAAAAAAAATCCCCATCTGTACACAGAAGAGCACTTGCCACTTTCTGAGTTTTGACCTCCCCCTGTTGGAGAACTGTATACTTGAGAATGTCACTCAGGACTGAGGTCAGGAGGTGAGGTCACTCCTTAAGGAACCAACCAAAGAGCAAAGACAAAGAGCCTCCTTCTTTAAAAGACCAAAGGAAAGGAGACGAGAGCCAGACAGATGCACTATCTGAGGTTTTAAAAGAATAAAGTGCAGCCTTTATCAAGTGTACCTAAAAGACAATTCGTCTTTAACTTCTCAAACAAAGAGCTCACATTGATGAAGTAGTCAGATTGCATGAATCAAAAGCATTTAAGCTGATGACATCTTTTCTTATCTTTTAAACCCCCTGAATTGGGTGTTTAGTGATATTTAAAGGAAAATGTTGTTATTGCCCAATGTTTTCCTCTCAGTTTAAATGAGCATGATCAATACGCTTATGTAAGAGCAGTTATGCCAATTCTAAACACACTTGAGGTAGGTTGTCAAAAATTGTGTACACATGTACAGTACTGCAATATCAGTTATAACTTGCTTAACTTGGTTAAAGCTGCAATGTAGTCACCGGGTTAAACTCATCGTTGGTGGATGAATCATGAGAACCACAAAGAAAGTTCTGCATGTGGTTCATTCTTAGAATCCTTCTGAGCGTTTCCCTTCAGAGAATTTGCATTGAGGTCATAATTTCAACTCCAGTATTAAAACAAATTAATTGATATGATGATACATAGGTGAAGCTTACATTAGCATATAAGGGTCAAGAAAAATAAAACAAATACTATTTTGCATAAAGAAATAAAATTTAAAGACCATAAAGATTATTTTTATGATAGTTAAGCACATTTTCACCAATATTCTATCACCCATTTTTATTATTGTCACAAAAATATGAAAACCTTTTCTTTTCTGTCTCTTTTTCTTGTAAACACTAATAAGGTAATAATTAACATCCATTTTGTTATCCAAGTTAATAAGCTCCACAAATTGATTTAATTTAACTCAAAATCTTGGTTTTACTACACAAGCATGTTAATTGCACTAACTTGAAATTTTGAGTAAGCTAACTCATACAATTTGATTGATTCCTCCCCCTTCCTGTGGTCCGTGTGTCCAGTCCATAAATACACAAGTGACATTTATAGGGGGCATGCGACGAGAGTGTCTCAGTACTCAGGTTTTGAAACACATGCATCTAGTATATACCTGTCTCAAAATAACTTGGTGTGGTTCAGACGTCATCACTACAGAGGGCGGACCTCAATAAGACAGTGTCAACCTTTGTGAGCATGCATGGTAACACTGAATTACATTTACATCCCCAGATCTTAGCTTGTGTCACATTATGTGTGCTGATGAACTGTCACCTTGTTCCCTGCGGAGAGAAGCTCCTGTCCAAACAAAATCCTGTTATTGCAGGGAGCTCATCTGGACAAATGTTTGTCTGTGTCCCTTTCGGATGTCGTTTCTCTTAGCACTGTTGAGATAAACGAGAGAGGGAGAGTGATGGAGACAGAAGGGAAAGTCAAGCATGAGCGCTTCAGGAGTGACCCTTTAATGAAGCAGCTCTGATCACCTTCACAGATGCTGTGAGCTGTTTTTTAGCATGTTGTTATGTGGTTCCTAAAGCCTTACTAGGTCAGTGCTCACTGGCCCAAGTCAAAAGGACCAAGTCTATGATATTCTGGTCTCTATGTAACCGGTCCTACTCAAACCACTCCAAGCGGGATTCGAACCTAACAAGGACGCTAACAAGGATGCTAAAGACTGCAGTCTCTAGAGTCAGTTGCTCATGCACCTCTTGAGGCCAGGGGAGTGGGGTTTACTCGCACAGCTCTTACTACCTGGCCTCAGTTACACTCACCACCTTAATCCTCACTCCTATCCGGGTCACGGCACCAAATGTAACCAGTCCTACTCAAACCGCTCCGAGCGGGATTTGAACCGGAGTTTCCTGCATGGGAGGCGGGTGTGCTAACAAGGATCCTCGTGCAACTCTTGAGGCCCAGGGAGTGGGGAGCGAGGTTTACTGATATTTAGATATGGCTCAGGTCTCTCCTTCAATGCAAGTCTGTATGAGTATAGTATGAGTACAGTAATATAGTTAACTAAGCAAACACCAATAAAACTCCCAGAACACTCCAAAATATGTAAATGACAAGAAATTAATAAATGTTTAAACCGTCCAACCTGAACTTCCTGGACTCCAAGACTCTCGTCACGGTAACCGCATTGGAAACTTCCTTGCAGACCTGTAGTTCAGTGGTGAGACAACAGAGCGCAGCCCACAATGGTAACACAAACAAACATCTCCACATATATGTGCGATTTCCCTTTAGTGTAGGCATTTGCTGTAATACGTAGGCCCTTTGTTGTTTGTTGTGTAGGTTCTCTCTCATTAACCACAGACCAGTGCTCTATTTTCATTCATGCCTTCAGTTGGCTCTTTCTCGCCAAAGTGGTGCAGAGGAGGATAAATTCACTTTCTGAAAGAAAGATGGAGACCATGAAATATTAAGCACGTCTGTAAAATGCTGTATGATCAAAGGACGTTTGTAGTGAGTCGGGTCTTGTCTTCACACATTTTATAGATGGCTGCCAATTCTGTCTCATGTTTTACAACAACTATGTGTGAACGCCTAGAGAAACATGGCCAAGATGAAAGAGGGGCTTGCGTGAATTGATCTGTGGTGTGAAAAACTGTGTGAGGGGTCTTAGGGTATGTGCATTAATTACGGCAGCAAAAATTCGGCTGAATTCCCCTCGTTTGAAATGCCAATATTATTGTAACTTACTCGCACATCATACTCAGCACACTTGATCCAGAGCATTTCTGCCACTTCAAGTGGTAAACACTGTGCTTTTATAGCAACTAATGCTGTAACTGGTAACTTTATCTAGGCCGAGCGGAGGAGAATTTTTGAGCCATTGTTCAACCTACAGTTTCTTCATAACTCTGTGTTTTCCCTTACATCTGTTAAGACCAGGTTAAAAAGTCAGCATTATAATGCCCTACATTCAGTCATAACATATGTAATGCAAGACACAACAAAACTTATGCAAATTTGACTCACTTTAATGTAAAATATGTCCCACCCAACAATGCTATCATAAATCTAGTACCTAGACTTTGAATAAACCATATAAAACATTTGATCTGATTGACATTAACATATTATAGATTACAATTTATTAATTCAAAAGTAATTTTCACCCTATTTTTCTTATAGTAAAAAAGCAATATTCTAATTAGAAAGTGAGAAGTCCATTATCATCACATTTAATTTAAAAGTTTCCTGCAGAATTTCATATAAATCCACAGCTAAAACTGATCTGTCCGCATAATACAGTGGATAATCAGCATTGATCTATGACAGAGCAAGGTCACATATAGTAAAACTAAATTCATCCAGAATTAACATGAAACCGCAGAAGCCACATAAAAACAGGAAGTACTCTCTTCGCTGACAGGAAGTGGGTGAAACGCATGCGAATGCTTTGCTGCATGTGTATGTACATTTGGAGGTATACGAATTTGTGTGTTAGATCTAGAGAACTAGTTGTTGCATTTATCTGGTAAGATTGGAACTGTCATAGTACTTGTGTTGCAAACTAAATCTGAGAACTTCTGAGCCACATCCTCTTTCCTGATACACCTTTCCCTGCAGCGTTATTGGTCTCATAGTACTGCCTAGTGTAGTCATTTTACACACTTTTTGTTCAGTATTAAATGACAGTAACAAAGCACACATTACTATTAAAGGGACAGTACACTTTGAAATTAAATTTTGGTATGTTTTAGCTTACCTCAAGGGCATCCAAGATGTAGGTGTCTTTTTTTCCGCAGTAGTTTCAATTTTGATATTTTTAGGTCAAACCGTTCTTGTCTGTCAGTCATATAATGCAGGTCTGTGGTCACTGTCTCAAAGAGCATGCACAGAGTCCAAATTAAAACAATTCCCCATCATCCAAATTAAACAATTCCCCATCGTAAGTACACATTGATGGCCTAAGACACAAAACGAGCGGTTTGTGTGAGAAAACGAACAGTATTTATATCGTTTTTACCTCTTATACACAGCCACGTCCAAGTGATCTGAGGGCGCGCGCGCATCCTGGTGTGTGACGTGTACGCAGACTGGTGCATAGATTTATACACTAGATGTCGCATTAAAGACATTCGTTCCAATGAACTGCCATAGACAAGGCGACATCAAGTGTCTTCGTGTCTTAGGCCATCAATGTGTACTTACGATGGGGAATTGTTTAATTTGGACGATGGGGAATTGTTTTAATTTGGACTCTGTGCATGCTCTTTGAGACAGTGACCACAGACCTGCATTAAATGACTGACAGACAAGAACAGTTTGACCTAAAAATATCAAAATTGAAACTACTGCGGAAAAAAAGACACCTACATCTTGGATGCCCTTGAGGTAAGCTAAAACATACCAAAATTTAATTTCAAAGTGAACTATCCCTTTAATATCACTCATGTGTAGGTTAAGGGATTTATACAAACAACGAACCTTAAGCAACCTTAACTATCTCATCTTACACCATTTGTTGAGGATAGGTGTGCTGTTACTTTTCTAAGTGATCAACTTTACGATTTCACCTAACAGGTGAAAAAAAAAAAAAAAAAAAAAAACACAGCACAGACAACCACCACCAAGAACATCTCATATCTGCACTGCAACGCTTCTGGCAACCACTCAAAACACTATAGCAACTGCATAGCAACGCACTGACAACCAACCAGAACACAATAGCAACTGCATAGCAACAACCTGGCCACCTAGAACATCTTATCAACTATCTAGCAACGCTTCTGGCAACCCCCCAGAACACCCTAGCAATTGCATAGCAACAATCTGGCCACTCAGAACACCCTAGCAACTGCATAGCAACAACCTGGCTACCAAGAACACTTTATCAACTGTATAGCAATGTCTTGGCAACCACCCAAAACATTATAGCAACTGCATAGCAATGCCCTGGCAACCATCCAGAACACAATAGGAACTACATAGCAACAACCTGGCTACTAAGAACACCTTATCAACTGTATGGCAACACCCTGGCAACCACCAGAACATCCTAGCAACTACATAACAACAACCTGACCACCTAGAACACCGTATTAACTGTATAGCAATGCCCTGGCAACCCCCCAGAACACTCAAGCAACTGCATTGCAAAAACCTGGCCATCCAGAACATTCTTACATCTCCATAACAATGGCCTGGCAACCCCCCAAAACAATGGGATCTGCATAGCAGCAACCTGGCCACCTAGAACACCTTAGCAACTGCATAGCAACACCCTGGCAACCACCAGAGAATCCTAGCAACTGCATAGCAATGACCTGGCAACCACCTATTACATCTTCAGATTGTGGAATGGGCAAAAACCGACTCAATCGTTTGTCTTTACAAAATGTAAAAATCAAGTTGAAAATGTTATACACATTGAAAACGGACAATATGGATACAAAAGAAATTTGCAACACATATAGACTGTCCAAATTAAAATTTAGTTTGATTATGAAGCCCACTTGTAAATTTAATGTATTAATTAATTTATTAACTACAACTCCATCAAGACTGTCATCATGAAAGTAGGTCAATGAATTCCCCTCTGCCAACACAACTGTCACTGTGTCCTTGCTGCTCCTTGTCTAAACAGAAGGGAGATTTTCAAAACGATTTGGTTTGTCCATTATGTTTACACTTTTGAGTCACATTAGTCACAGTTCTATGGCTAAGGCAGATGACTAGCGCTCAAGCGTTACAATATACAAGGATCCTGTTTTGACCTCCCATTAGCCGGCTGTTGAGCAGAGGAGATTCTCTCTCGGGGACTTCACCTTACCTGTGGCACAGATATCGCCAACGCCTTAGCGATGGATATCTTGACCTGTTGTATTTTACAGTCCTTCGGTCTGGATAATTTGCCAAGAAATATCTATTGCCTCTTATTGCTCTACTGTTGCTCACATTGTGTTCTTGAACCTTAGCTATCAACCTTCTATAATAATATTTTACAATTTATGTGTTGTTGTTCTCAGAAAAATGAGTCATCTAGCTTCCAGATGCTTTCTGCTGTTGTCCTTATCTTATTCTAGCTGGTTGTTTATGTCTATGCTAACACGATAGGGTTTCAGATGCCTCTGGCCAGTGGAGATATAGATAACTAAAAACCTTTGTCCTTAACTGAATCTTTAAAGGAACAATCACACAGAAACGAAACGAAACATTTACTCACCCTTGTGTCATCCCAAAACTGACTTTCTTCTGCAGAACACAAAACCACATAATTGAAAGAATAACAACTATTTCTGCCAAAATGACAATACAACAAACAGAGAAATAGAGGGATGTATCAATATTTTCACACACACACACAAAAAAAGTGGTCATTTGACTGACACAATTGGTTGTCCTGTGTCATGCCAAATTTTGAATACACGAAAGCGCAAAATGAGATTCAAAAAAGCGTAGATTATCAGTGAATAATGACTAAAATGGACATACTTTACAATAAGGGTGTATTATGAAATAAATTCTACATTAATACTGTAAAAGATTAACAAAAGCTGTAAAAATTGTAATAAAAAAAAAAAAAAAAAAAAAATTGTTCATTGTTAGTTCATGATACCTATAATGTACGAACTTCGAAGTGTTAATGTATACATAATAACATATACGTTTTATGGTTTTTTTTTTGTCCTTTTTGGGGCTTGAAAATATAAAATCACCACTTTTCATGATTCACAGAAGTAAAAATACAGGTTTGGAACAACATGAGGGTCAGTGAATGATGGCAGAATGTCATAAATATGAATCTAATCAATAATCAGTGTGTGCTGTGAGAGATTTGCACTTCTGTGGCTGCTGGAGTGGACTGCTCAAGCTGTTGAGCTGCAGGTGGTTTCAACTGAGGTTTATAGTGAGAAGACAAACACATGATGGGCTCATAAACACCCCAGCAAGTGTGACCAGCAACACATGAGAGCATCATAGACTGCTTTTACCGCCCTCCCCCCTGCGATTGTAAATGAGGCAATGACGCATATTAAAAGGAACAAATTGGCCAAAAGACACTCAAAGAGATGCTCACGCACACACACTGACCCGCCAACAAACTAAAGGTGTGAGCTGACAGACCTTGAGAGGAAACAGGTCAGAGATAACACACCTACGATGGGAGTGAAAGTGTGTGTGCTGTTGTGGCCTTAAAGGATGTGGGTGTGTGTGAGAAAAGCATATTTGCCATGTAAATAAAACAATAAACATCTGACAAACCGCTCTGGACCTTTTCCCGATTTTGCGAGATTGCGGCTTGTGGCATGACATTCATTATTGAAAACATGCATTTCCAAACAGTCACGAGACAAAGAACACTGCTATCAGCAAACACATCTCGCAGAGTTTCTCAATCCCAAATCCTTCACTTCTAAAAACCGGTTTCAGACCAAACCCTAGTATGTTGAATACAAGTTGGTACTGCTCACACCAATCAAACACACTCCCACAGAGGCTGGAATTCCTCGAACCGGACTCAGATTGGTGGAAAGCCAAAAACAAACCATCAATGTTCTGTTAGTACATGCCATCCTAGAGCTTTGAATGCCTCCAAGCCCAGTTTTCCTGTCCTCTTTCATGTCTTTCCCACACTTTTTTTTTTTTGTTGGGGGGTCTGAATGATTCATGGTTTCGGTGAGCCTTTCCTGCATAATGTACATTCAAATCACACACACACACACAAAAAAAAAAACATGGAAGTGTAGCATGACATCTGTGATATCTTCTAAGGGTATCACTTTAAAAGCATAAGTAGGCGGAAGCTGGTGCTCATCTTACCTCCCTAGTTATATTACAACCAATCATATATCTTTTCCCCAGCTTCTATTTACAGTTATCTGACCTTATACTTTAGCAACATACTATTATCTTGTCTGGGCATTAGAACTCAGCTTAAAATTCTGTTTATTGATGTGTTTTTAATATTTTTTTATACCAGGGGTGCCCAATCCTGTTCCTGGAGATCTACCTTCCTGCAAAGCTCAGCTCCAACCCTGATCAAACACAACTGAAGCAGCTCATTAAGATCTTCAGGAGCTCTTGATAATTACAGACATGTGCGTTTGATCAGTGTCAGATCTGAACTCTGCAGGGAGGAAGATTTTCAGGAAGAGTTTTGGGCACCCTTGATTTATACCATGGCCTGATTGAACAATCGATTCTGATTGGCTGAATGGTGTGTATTAAAAACGTTTAATGCACAGGCAGTACCAGTCAGTTTAATCACCTTTCTATATTAATGTGCTGCTTTCATTGATGCACATACTTACACACAGACACACGTCACTCGCACACAGAGATTGCATTGCGCACACGCACACACACACACATCACTCACACATAGATTGAGCTGCGCACACATAGAAACATTCAGGAGCACAGAAACTTATCAATGCGGCCCGCAACTTTTATTAAATAAATAATAGCTTTGCTAGTGAATCGCTAGATTATATTTCTCAGCAACAAGGGGGTGGCATTGCTGTTTTTGAAGTAATTAAACTCACAGCTTTATCGTTTGTAGAGAGAGACGCTGCACAGATGCAGGTAATTCACAACTCTCATCTCTTGCTCTCTCTCTCTCTCTCAGTAATTAAATTTAAATAAATGTTATAATTCATTCATTCAAATAATGCGATCTTACTGCACTTCTTCATCTGTGTGTCTGATTTAAAGCAGGCAGAATGCTAGATCAAACGAGCCGTAACTGAGGAAAATAAAATAATTTTTACCCTTCTGGTCAAATATTGCGCAGCAAAACAGCTTGAACTTGTCAATGCTGGCAAATGACCATGGTATAAGTGGGAGAATCCCCAACTAGCTGTGCATTAAATAATCTGCTTTGCGTTGGGTATTCTTGTGCCCCCAAGTCGTGCATTAAAAACGTTTAATGCACAGTTAGCCGTGGATTATCCTTTACTTAATATTTAATGTAGTCAGCACAGTGGTTCAATTTTAATTATTAAATTTACCAAATGCATATCATATTTATTTGGTATTTCAGTTCAAATGCACACTATGGCTATGTAACCTAACATCTCATTAAACAGAATATAAATGCCTACAAAATTTAAATCAGTGGTTCCCAACTGGTTTTGCTTCATTAATCAGATTTTACACGTAACATCAAATTTGCTACTCATTGCAGAACCAAAATAGTTTATAATATATCATACAAAAGTAAACAAAAATGTCCTTAAAATCAAACCTGAGAATTATCAGTATTAGTAGTAATTAATATTAGAACTGCATAAGACCAACAATATGCAAAATGACTGACATAACCCACCAGTTCAGAATCAGCAAAATACCATTTTTAATATTTCCAACATTATAATTTTGTGTTTAACTGTTCAAATATTTGAACTTAAAAGTGCACCAAGTAATTTTTAGTTTGTTATGTTACTGTTGTGTTGTTCAATAGCTGATATGAAAGTGGTATTGGACTTACACCTCACATGATTGCAGCATCATGCAAAAGCGGAAAGACTTTTGAAGACTGATCCACCAATCGAAAAAGCCGCTGTTATCATGAAAAAAGTCAAGTGATCACCAACTCCCATGAAGCATTGCGAAAGATGTAATCGAGTCAGCCTGATTATGATCAGATAGCCTTGATATGCTATCAAACTTCTAATATTCTTTCATATTTTGAAATAAACTTAAAATGCATTGTTTCTTCATCCCTGTAGTCATTAGTTTTATTACTGTGTCGATTATGATTCAGTCACTTTACAAATTACCCTGTGATTTTGGTGAATAACTTTGGCAGATGAATCCCAGTCCAACAGGTGGTAAAGTGTAAAAGATTGAGAGTGAGTGAGTGAGTGAGAAAGAGAGAGAGAGAGAGAGAGAGAGAGAGAGAGAGAGAGAGAGAGAGAGAGAGAGAGAGAGAGAGAGAGAGAGAAGTAAGAAACTTTCCTGCTGAGGTTCAAATGGGTTAACTGACAAATGAAGACTGGTATTACTTTCATCCTGTTCGCATTCAAAAGAAAATTATTCAGTTACTTAAGCAGTTAAATCATTGTTCATGGCACCTCTGCAGAAAATGACACTCATTCAATTCAGTAATAGCACTTTAAACTGTGATGTTGACTCAGAGAAACCACAAATGCTGCATTCATCCCACCAACCCCTCCCACTCCAACACAACCCACTACACGCACTCCACCTGAGACTGTGTATCAGTTAAAGCACTTACACAAAGCTTTAGTCACTTCACCTGGGTCTGTACTGCACATGATGCTTGCCTGATTATGGCTACTCTAATAGAAATAAATATTTCTCTGTTGAGTACAGCTCCGTTTTAAAACCCAGAGAGATTCACAAGACACAGAAACACATAAACTGAAATAATTAATCAAACTAAAACTATTTAGAAATATTTTGGGGAAAAAAACTAATAAAAATGTCAAAAGCAGATAAAATGACTAAACCATAAACTAAAATTAGACTTTTAAAAATAAAAGCTAATTCAAAATAATGGTATGTAAATAATAAAAACATAGTAGATAAATAATACTAAAACAACACTGAAACTTGAGAGAGATTAAAAAAAGGAGAAAGAGAACATAATCCAAGCCGTTTTAGCTTAAATTGTACCCAGCGTTACTCGTCGTAATTGCATTTTTACTAGTAAGAATTCAATTAGAGAGCTCTACAATTCAATTCTTACTAGTAGCAATTACAATTAGAGAGCTCTACAATTCAATTCTTACTAGTAACAATTCCAATTAGAGAGCTCTACAAATGAATTTTTACTAGTCATATGTCTCCATTGACTTCCATTCATTTTTAATTACAGAGCTCTCTAATTGAATTTTTACTAGTAAAAAAAACGAATTAAAGATATGTATAATTGCAGAGCTCTGTAATTGAATTAAAGAGCTCTGCAACTGCATTCTTACTAGTAATAATTGAAATAGAGAGCTCTCTAATTGTAATTCTTACTAGTAACAATTCAATTGTAGACTAGTTTTTAATTGTTACTAGTAAGTTGTTACTAGTAAGAATTGAATTAGAGAGCTCTGTAAATGTAATTCTTCAATTGTTTTCAATTGTTACTAGTAAGAATTGAATTAGAGAGCTCTGTAAATGTAATTCTTCAATTGTTTTCAATTGTTACTAGTAAGAATTGAATTAGAGAGCTCTGTAAATGTAATTCTTCAATTGTTTTCAATTGTTACTAGTAAGAATTGAATTAGAGAGCTCTGTAAATGTAATTCTTACTAGTAATAATTGAATTGTAGAGCTCTCTTATTGAATTCTTACTAGTAAAAATGCAATTACGACGAGGAACGCTGGGTACAATTTAAAATAAAACGGCTTGCCATAGAAGATTGTTTTATTAACTATGGTAGCTTAAACATTACAACCACTCCTTGAGAAATGCAAATATTCGCCCACCTTTACTGCAGGGCTCTCTCTCTTTCTCTCTCATCACCTTCTCCCATTTGGAAATTTATCATCACCTATTCACACCCTCATGTCTTTCCTATGGGAAATTCTTGCTCTACCAAGGATACCAGTTAATCCAGTTGAATGTAATCCAACTAAATGATATGCACTTTGCTATTATCCAACGTGGAACTGGGAGAGGCGGCGGTTTATTGGTTTACTAAGGCCTAAGGGGTTAGTTATTTCACAAATGACATGAAATAACAGTAAGAGTATCCAAAAAACACACACAATGTGTGTGCGGAGCAGTACATGAATAGGTTTGGCATCTACAGGATTCTGCTGGTAAAACAAGCCCGTACAGCTCAGCACTGAATCACACATTCCTAATGGAGCTTGATCTGTGAGAATAAACTTTCACTCACTTTCTCACTTCCCGTGCACCAAACCTCATTCCCATTCTCGCTGTATCATCCTCTAGAGTTATGCATTCACATCAAACAGCACCATGGTAATATTATGGTACATGTCCAAAAATATGATATCATCATGTAAAAGATGTCAGTCCTTCAGAGGGACTTGTGTCCTCTCCTCTCCCAGCTGCTAGTATCCGTTTGACCCAGTGAATCATTTACTGCATACATTTGCCTTTCTACTGTTTATTTAAGCTGTTTATATGGTTAAGACGACTGCCCTATACATAATGTCTGATGATTCAGCCAGCACACTAACCCCAGCAGCCTCCATCCATGCTGAATAACTGTTACACCCTCACAATACTCAAACATTACTACATGAACAGAACTAGTGTTTTACACACTCTTAGAAAAAAGCTTCCATGGGGTTCTTGATTGAATTTTAAAGAACCCTTTATGCTAAAAAGGTTCTACATCAGGAGAAATGTCCTAAGTGACTGCATGTTCAGTGTCATTTCAGTTTATGAGCCGTTTAATTCATAAAATTGAACGTATTAAAAGTGAATTAAAATAAAATGAATTAATTAAAAACTAAATGCATTAAATGATCTCATGATGGAAACCCCTAAAAGGTTCTATATGCACCTGACAGAACCCTTTAAAGTTCTATATAGAACCTTTTCTTCTAAGATTACACTAGATTTGCAGGTCTATTCTGAGGGCCAGAGGACAGCAGGGTTAAACAATGCTAAATTCAAACAATAAATTGCAACTAACTTTATAATTGTGCAAAAATAACAAACACATTACAAAAATAAATACATACCATTAAAAAGTTTGGGGTCAGAAAGATTTCTTTTTAAAGAAATTAATACTTTTTTTTTCAGCAAGGATGCATGTATTGGATCAAAAGTGTCATAAAAAAAGACTAAATATTTCTATTTCAAATAAATGCTGTTCTTTCAAATCATGTGACACCGAAGACTGGAGTAATGATGCTGAAAATTCAGCTTTGCTGCACAGGAATACATTTTAAAAATATATTCAAATAGAAGATAGTTATTTTGAATAATGTTTTAAAATATTAATGTTTTTTTTTACTGTATTTTGATCAAATAAATGTAGTAAAAGCCTTTTAAAAGGAAAAAAATAATGCTAACTGATTGCTGTTGATGTTCAAGGCTTTGCATCCAATTAAAAGGTTGTGCAAACAGGTTGTGCAACAGGTTGTGCAACATCATCTCATCCTCCAAATCTATGAACAAAACTACATGTTAGAATGGTAAATAGCACTTCTGCTGTGGTTCATGCACTTACACAATTGTCAATTTTTCTATTACTACCGATTAGGCAATTGCAAATTATTGAACGGACCTATGCAGTGAATGGCAATGTGTCATATTTAAAGTCATCACTTATGCATGATAAACATTATTAATTTGAAATTTAGCATGTTTTATAATATGTCATTGCTTTGCACACTGATTTGAGACTTCCCCATTTAAGCAAATGTGAGCTGTACTTCCATAGAAAACCAAGACAGCCGTCGAGTGAACTGACTCAACACAACATTCACTGAGAGTTGTTAAACTCAAGTTTAGCGGCTTCAAGATTTGTTTACTTTAGTTAAACAATGAAAGCTGTCAATCTTAGACAGATATGGATGTAAATTCATGTGCAGGATATTCAAAGCACTTACTCAGCACTGTTAAAAGAAATGACTGTTTACATACTTCATTAAACCACAGTAGTGAGCTGTTATTGTCTGCTTTCTGCATGCCTGACTCTTAAAGGAACAGTTCACAAAATTAAACATCTTTCATCATCTACACACCCCCACGTCGCCCCAAACCTGTTTGATTTGTTCATTTCTTGGGTAAATGAAATGAACAAAATGTTCTGCAGAATGTCCAAGCGGTTGAAATGGATTTGTATTGAAAAATAAGTCTAGATATTGACTAAGCACTGCAGGGGTCTTAACAACTACAGAAAAAAATTGTTTACATCAGTGTTGTTATGGTTAAATAAAATTAAAAATCAGTATTTGAAATAATTCTACATTTCTGCTGCAGAGCAAGTACAGGACTTGATACTGCCAATACACATACACAATACGCCAGGGGTGCCCAATCCTACTCCTGCCGAGCGACTGTCCTGCACAGTTCATCTCCAACCCTAATCAAACACACCTGAAGCAACAATTAACGTCTTCAGGATCCCTTGAAAATTAAAGGCAGGTTTGTTTGATTAGGGTTGGAGATGAACTGTGCAGGACAGTCGATCGGCAGGAGTAGGATTGGGCACCCCTGGTGTACATGAACTAACCATAGTAGATCTATACAGGTGGAGCTGGAGAAGGTGGAGGGATCCTGAAAGCACACTGCAAATTGCTACATCATACGCTGACCAAGTATTTGAAAGTTGAGCAGCGAGCTCATTGGCTGTTGATACAGCAGGAAACAATCAGCTGTGCGATGTGATTGCAAGAAGATTGAGTTTGATCAGCCTGTGCTATCTAAAGTTTCATGACAGAACTTTGCATAAATTAAAATGTATAAAATATAAATTAAGAGCTAATTCAAAATTATAAATAATAATAATAACACTAAAATAACACTGCTTGATTTTATATTATACTAAAGATACAAAAATTCTTGCTTTTTAATCAATCAGTGTACGCAAAGTAAGCCAAGATGTTTACTAAAGTAACCATAATGCTAATACTTCATCATAGAGAATGTAGCGTGAACTTTTAACTTGAGCCAGCAAGTAAACACCTAAAACATTTTCACATTATCACTATTTCTTTTTTAGAATGTTTAAAAACGTACTATTATGACAAAATGAGGATCATGCCACATTTTACAGCCATTTATGAACTTTATGATTAACCAGACAAGTAATGATTGACATAACACCCTCATACACTGTGAGAGAGGGAAGGTGTTAGTATGGCATGTCTAATAGAGCTCTGGACTTTGAAGAAGCCGGCAGCCAATCAACTACACAGGCCAGTCAGATACGTAATCTGGCCTATCTCACAACACGACTCAGAATAGCTCCAGCATGATGGGAAAATATGTCCTCATACACACATGCATATGTGAATGATTGAGCGACAGAGAGACTCCATGTTTAGCGAACAACTCTAGTGTGAGCCAACAGCATGTAATATAAACCAAATGACCTGCTTCTGCCACCATCTATCTCAACTTCGGTCCTGGAGGGCCACTGTCCTACAGAGTTTAGCTTCAACCCTAATCAAACACACCTGAACAAACTAATCAAGGTCCTCAGGATTACTAGAAAATTACAGGCAGGTGATTTTTTTCAGGGTTGGGGCTAAACTCTGTAGGACAGTGGCCCTCCAGGACCGAAGTTGCCCATCCCTGATCTATCTGATCCGCAGAGTTAAATGAGTCTGTAGTTAAAGCAGTGATCTCAAACTCAATTCCTGGAGGGCCACAGCTCTGCACAGTTTTGCTCCAACCCTAATCAAACACACCTGATCCAGCTAATCAAGGTCTTCAGGATTACTAGAAACTTCCTTGCAGGTGTGAGTTGGAGCTGGTTGGAGCTAAACTGTGCAGAACTCCAGGAATTGAGTTTGAGATCACTGAGTTAAAGGAACACTAGACGACATTCATTAGACCCCATTTAGATCTGATGTTTTAAATCTACTGGTTGCTCTTTTTCATAAAATTACAACAAATGGCACAAAAATGCACCAAAGCAGGGGTACATATACTATTCTGAGCATTATAACAGAGTGAAATTTAAGTCACTGAAAATCTGACCAAACTCTCCTTTGAAATCTCATGAAAGAAATTCCAATGCTTCATTTGTGAAAAAACTTTTTAAACCTATCCAATAAGTTGGTTTGTTCTAGTTAATCTTGTCTAAAAATGCTCTGAAAGTTTAGTTCACAAACCAGTTCAATTGACTGACTCAGTTAACAGCTCACTGGAGGGGACGATTATCAGTGAAAACCAGTGAACTACTTTTATGACACTTTACACATTTTTCAACAACAGTCCCTGTTCTTGTTATGTAAATGATGACAGAATGATTTTTTAGGTAACCTGATAGTCATATTCATAGTTATGCAAACTCAGCGAATGACTATGATGTAGGTCAGTCATCACACCGGCTATGATAAAAGTGTCAGTGTTGTTTACCAGCTCTCTGACTTGATAACAGATCATGAAGGGCTAGAATGAGACTGAGTGATGTCATTGGTCAGAGTTTGATATCTGTTGAATTAACCAACATGATAAGGTCAACAGATGCACTTTCTCACATGATGGCATACGGTAGTTGTGTAATGGTAACTAGAGCAGTGATCTCAAACTCAATTCCTGGAGGGCCACAGCTCTGCACAGTTTAGCTCCAACCAGCTCCAACTCACACCTGCAAGGAAGTTTCTAGTAATCCTGAAGACCTTGATTAGCTGGATCAGGTGTGTTTGATTAGGGTTGGAGCAAAACTGTGCAGAGCTGTGGCCCTCCAGGAATTGAGTTTGAGATCACTGACCTAGAGTGTGTGTATTACAGCGGTAACAGTACATTTCCCTTCATTTTTTAGCTAGCTGTTATCACATACATGAACAAACACTGTCTGGTATTCTCTCAGTTTTCATCATGGCGTTCTACCGATAAAGGTTCATTTTCAATTGATGAAGTGACATGTCCCTTGCAGTGTCTCTCTGACATTGGTGTGGCCATTGATCGTGTTATTGGTACATGACATTCACCAAACATGGTACAAAAGTCAGGACAGAATGACCATTAAACAATGACCTACTTTGATGTGTTTTAGTATGGCATGGAAATAGGGTCAATAAACTTGTTTTGGGTTATAAGGCTACAGATTGTTTTTTGAAAGAAATCAATATTTTTTGATTCAGCAAAGAAGTGACAACAAGGACTTTTACACTGTTACAAAGGAAATCAATGTCAAATAAGTGCTGTTCTATTACATTTTCAGCTTTGCCATCACACGAATAACTTACATGTACTGAAAAAAGAAAACAGTTCTTATAAATTGTAATAATATTTCACAATATTACTGTTTTTACTCTATTTTTGATTAATTAATGCCGCCTTGGTGAGCTGCATTCATTTTCTCATTAATTTCAGACTTTTCAAAAATATTCAAAATTCAAAATTAATTTTTTTTCATACATATAGTGTTGATGTAAATGATATGGTTCAAATATTTGGTAGTGCATTATTAGTAAATATTGAGTAAGATAATTATTTAAATTTAGCAACAATTATCTTAATCTTACCACTTATCTTACTCAATATTAACTCATAATGCACTACAAATATTTGAAAATGCACATTTATTCATTCACATGGATGTTGGTAGATGTTGGAACTAAATGCTCTGATGCTAATCATGTAAAATGGACTGATATCGGCCAATTAATCAGCATGCACGTTTATATATGAGTCTCTCTAATTATAAAAGAAACCAAAATGTAACATTCTTTGCTTTGAACTTGGTAAAAGAACAAATAAACCTCATTTTCCATTGAGCTCTGACAGGAAGAGCTGTGTTGAGGTTTAGCATTAGAAAGCTGTAAGCAAAGAAAATGCATCAGCAAAAAGCTTTTCTGACGATCTGAAATACTTTAATAATGTTCCCAGTTCTTTCTGAGATTTAAATTAAACCAAAGCTCACGATTTGACGGAAACCGCTCTCTGTGTACGCTTTGGTAACATGCAGAGTAGGGTGTACAAAACCTTTCAACCGCCCATGAAGTTTTCACTGCCTTTGCTTTAAATTCCAGTGTGAGAGCGTGCATGCGTGTGGCATACGTACATGTTTGTGTGGGGCGGCTGTGTGGCCTGTGAGCGACAGCTTTTCCATTCTTTCACCCGAGTCAGGGAGGAGTGTGTGTCAGTGTGATTACAGACTACGCAGTATCCTTCCTCCCCCTCGGTGAGCTTCACATACTGTGGTCTCAGAGGCCTTCCGAGGATCTTCACTAACTGTGTTCCATCATGACCCTTTAAGCCCAGACTTAGATGAGTGTGCAGACACACATGTTGTGCATTATGCGAACTCACACACAGTGCACAACAGGCACTTTGAGTTCCCCGGAGAATGTACGTGCCGCTCTGATACCTGTAAAGCAGAAACACATACAGTCTTCCATTAAAACACACATACTCCTCCTTGTAATTCCAGATGATTCTGCACTTTTTGAAACTCATATTTTCCACACATTTTTAAAGGGAAAGTGTGTCTGCAGCACCAAACTTAATTATAAAAATAACCGTATTCGTGTTTTCCGAAGAAAACTTTAGATGTGTTTGCTCGTGCACAACTTGCCATCACTATGCCATCACTATGCGGTTGCCAAGATGTTCTTGTTGGTTGCTAGGGCATTGCTAAGCTCTTCCAGGTGGGTTCTCACCAAATCATAAAATTCTGGTCTCTAGAAATAGCTTGACTCCCTTTCGAGGCATTTTTATCCCATTTATCATCTTTCAAAAAATGTTTACAACTTTAAAAAAATGCTTAGTATTAGTTATTTTAACAAACTTTGGTGCATAACCATTGACCCTGCAACATGCACATGCAAGCACCACTCACATCTTCTTCTTAAAAATTTGACAATCATATATATATATATTATTATATATATACACAGTACCAGTCAAAAGTTTGGAAACACTACTATTTTTAATGTTTTTGAAAGAAGTCTCTTATGCTCATCAAGCCTGCAGTTAAAAAAAACAAAAAAACAACAAAAAAACACTAATATTATGAAATATTATTACAATTTAAAATAATGGTTCTCTTTTTTAATATACTTTAAAATGTAATTTATTTTTGTGATGCAAAGCTGAATTTTCATCAGCAAGTACTCCAGTCTTTGGTGTCTTATGATCCTTCAGAAATCATTCTAATATGATGATTTGATACTCAGTTATTATCAATGATGGAAACAGTTGTGCTGTTTAATATATATTTTTGGAATACTTTTTCAGGATTCATTGATGAGTAAAACGTTAACAGCATGTATTCATAAAAACAGCATTTATTCAAAATAAAAACATTTCTAACAATATAAATCGTTACCATCACCTTTTATCAATTTAACGCATCCTTGTTGAATTAAAGTACTAATTTCTTTAAAAAAAATAGTTATTGTTCCCAAACTTTTGAACGGTAGTGTATATTGTTACAAAAGATTTCTATTCTAAATAAATACAGTTCTTTTTAACTTTTTATTCATCAAATAATCCTGAAAAAAAGTATCTCAGGTTATAAAAAAAATATTAAGCAGCACAACTGTTTCCAACATTGATCATAAATCATCATATTAGAATGATTTCTGAAGGATCATAAGACACCAAAGACTGGAGTACTTGCTGATGAAAATTCAGTTTTGCATCACAAAAATAAATTACATTTTAAAGTATATTAAAAAAGAGAACCATTATTTTAAATTGTAATAATATTTCATAATATTACTGTTTTTTTTTGTTTTTTGTTTTTTTTAACTGCAGACTTGATGAGCATAAGAGACTTCTTTCAAAAACATTAAAAATAGTAATGTTTCCAAACTTTTGACTGGTACTGTATATATATATATATATATATATATATATATATATATATATATATATATATATATATATATATATATATATATATATATATATATATATATTTATTTATGAATATATATGAATATATATATATATATATATATATATATATATATGCGCATTGCACATTCTCTCTAAATCTCTGTCCACCCAGATGTTCTCTTTAGTTGTCATCAAGCCAACCACCATTTGCAGCAAAAAGCCCTTATACGGGTTTCTCTGTATGCTACGCTAATGACAACTGTTAGAAAGATCAGATGTCTCAGACACGTTGCATTACACTGTGAGAGAGAGAGAGAGAGAGAGAGAGAGAGAGAGAGAGAGAGAGAGAGAGAGAGGAAGTGGATGACAGAAAAGATAAAAATGGGTTAGTTAAAGGTACAGTTTTCTTTTTTTTCTTTTTTTTAAAGAGTAGTGACGTTACTTATTGGAAAGAGGAGGGTCTTCGAAGTCACACCTGGGAGTTCACACGTGCAGCACACAGCGAGAGCGTGGTGGGGGTATTGATGGAACTGTCAGTCATAAATGGGTGGGATCAAGTGGAGGATCTTGGGAAGGGGGTGTTAAGGCATCTTTCGACTCGCATTCGTAATGTGAGAAGGGGGAGGTGGGTTTTTCTGGGTAAACGAAGAGACTACTCGAGTTCTTCCGTGGAAATGTGACACGTTGACTGTTGACAGAGCCAACGGTACTGCAGTGTGCTTCTGTTTGCTAAAGCTGTTTGACTTTGGAGATACTGCCAAAGCTGCAACCCCATTCATGCTGTCTCACGACTGGATTTACTACACAGTGAGCGAGAGGCCCATGCTGCCCGTTTCAAATCCTCATCCGTAGTCTAAACACTTCTTTCTGGAATTCCGCAACACACATAGTTCTGAACTCAGTTCAGCTTTAGACTGTAGCACACTTTACGAAAACGTTTCTTTTTATGCACAATAAAAAGACAAAAGACCTCTATCTATACTAACTGTCTGACCGGATGTGCGGTGAACCACTGCTGACGAAACACTTAACTGTCCAACTTAGTTTTCAAACGGAAAGGGAGAAAAAGAACAGCCAGCACAATACAGCCGGCATGCTTCCTCATTCTAACCCTGTGCTTCTCACTCTCTCAACTTCCCTCTAAAGGAGTCTTTCTGTGAGGAATGCGATTGGAAGACTGCCAGTGTTTTTGCATAGTGCGGGAACAGGCCCTCCCTTTGACAGAACTGTATGCCATTGTAGTATTCTCTTCCAGCTGCCGCACCGTGCCACGATTGGCTGACGTTTCGCGCGCTTCCCCTCTCTCACAGCAGAGTAGGAGAGAACAAAAGGTCAACGAGTCCACAGTGCTGAGGACTCACGTGATACTCCATCTTACTCTCTTGCTGGCTCACTAACACTTGTTCCAGAAGCATCCACCAATGAGCCTACTTTTTTCTCTCTGTCATACAAAAGCATACAGGTTTGATATGTTACTGTTCATGGACAAGGACAGACAGACAGACAGACAGATATGGATGGATTTGATGGATGGAGAAACAGAACAATAGAATGAAAGACAGAATCACAGACAGACAGACAGATAGAGCAACAGAATGAAAGACAATGACAGAAAGATATATAGAAAGACAGACAGATAGATAGAGCAATAGAATGAAAGACAAAGACAGACAAAGACAGACATATAGATAGATAGATAGATAGATAGATAGATAGATAGATAGATAGATAGATAGATAGATAGATAGATAGATAGATAGATAGATAGATAGATAGATAGATAGATAGATAGATAGATAGATAGATAGATAGATAGATTCTCAGAAAAAAGGTACAAAAGCTGTCACTGTGGCGGTACCTTTTCAAAAGGTACACCTTTGTACCTAAAAAGTGCATATTAGTCCCTCAAAGGTACATATTGGTACCAAAAGTGTACATATTAGTACCTAAATGGTACATATTAGAACCCTTTTGAGGGGTACTGTCCCAGTGACAGCTTTTGTACCTTTTTTTCTGAGAGTGTAGATAGAGCAACAGAATGAAAAACAGAATGACAGACAGATTCAGACAGACAGAACGATGGATGGATGGATGGATGGATGGATGGATGGATGGGCTAGAGCTGAACTGAAGATAACTAGTAAAGAGCCAAAGCTGGAGTTTCTACCTGTGTGGGAAACCTGTTTTCAGGATCACAAAATAACACACTCCTGACTAACATTACAGGGGCCTCTAGTGGTTAAACGGCACCATGACGACGAACGGCTATTATTTTACAGTACATTCACTGACTGCCAGTGCCAGTGTCTATTAAAGGACCTTTATATTTCAGGCTTCATTGTGAAGATGTTGTTTGAAGTCTGAGAGGGAACATGCAACTCAATGAGCACTGAGAGGTGGTGAGGGCTCCTGGGGATCTGCCAAACTTCATTACCTCAGCATGACACACACACACACACACACACACACACACACACACAGAGTCCATGTGGCACTGACTAACAGCATCGGAGTGTGTGGCACTGTAATTGAACACACAGAACGGCCTCCTTATTCACGTGGCACAGGCTCCGTCACCATGGTTACCAGGACACTAGATACAAGGCCAGCTGCGTTTTGGCGGGAAAACTCCCTCAGAAAAACAAAGCTTTTGTGTACTTTAATATTCTTTGTACTGAAAAGAGGCGAAGAGAATATCTGATTTCGTCTCTGAGAAGGAAGCAAACAAGACAAGACTTTCACAAATTGTTTGTAATATGCAAAAAGTTTCTTATAAAGTTCATTGTTAGAAAAAAAAAAATACTGTGGTGATACCATGGTATAGTGATTGTATCAGATGGTAATGCCATGGTGCTTTGATACCATGCACTTACAATAGAGTACCATGGTAACAATTTTGGACATTTACCATAATAGTACTATGGTGTTATGGTATTTGTGAACATACCATGGAGGACAATATATAAACCATGACACATGAATTTCATTACCATGGTATATTTTTTAAAGTACTATAGTACTGCCATCTGATACTATCACTGCATCAAGGTGTGGTATGTTTTTGTAAGTGGTACTATGTCCAAAAACTTACGCAATACTGCAGAACTTTGAAATGGCACTAAAATCATATACCATGATGTGATACTCCATGGCACTTCCCAGAAAACATATTTTGTAAGTGTGGTAAGTTAAATATTTTGTGATGTAATTGTGTAACTAAGAAATTTAATTAAAAATAATTTACGGCCACAGTGTGTTACAACGAGAAACACATGAAATGAATCAGGCGTTATCTCAATTTGAGAAATTGTTAAAGCAATTTTTAGGAAGGGTGTAATAAAACACACTCCACTGACAAACTGTCAAACCGCCTTTTTAAAACTGGGATAAAGTCCAAGAGCTGTTAGTCACATGACACTGCTTACCACAATATCTAGGGGACATTTAACCGATTCATACTTCAAACATAACTGTGGATACTTATTAACTCATTTATTGTACAGTATGTGTAATAACACAGATAGACACAGCAGAGTTTGTGTTGAATAAGTTAGCAAACAGAAACTGTGTGCAAGGCTCAAAGAATTAGTAAATCTAACCGTTAGGGCCATAAAAGCATTTCCTCCCTTTATGTGTCGATTGCAACAGATGCTTCGGGGTAAGGTGGGGGGTAAACTCTCATTCATAAAGACATAATTCTCAGTTTATGACCAGGCGCTCATTACAAAGACTTATAGAGATAGTCTATCAAAGAATGAAACTTCTGTCATCATTTACTCACTGTCATCTCATGACTTGTCCCAAACAGTCTGACCTTCTTTCCTCTGTGGAAAACAAAAGGAGAAAATATGAAATGCAATTATAATTTCCATGCAATTATAAGCAATGAAAAAGCACTATAAAACGTGAGAAACACACTGAAATGTATGTCTGGTTCTGTGGACTGGATCAATCAATTCACTGAAAACTCCCAAAAGAACACAAGAAAGACATCGCTACTCTTATGAAGGGTGGATGTCAGATAAACATGTTTCTCATACAAAGATATCACATGACTTCAGAAGATGCACAAGTTATATGGACCGCTTTTGTGGCACTTTTGCATTGTTTTTGAAGCTTCACAGGATTGCAGAAATACACAAACTAGCATTATATAGTCACTTTATTCTACACACAAGTCTCCCCATGTCATAACATGTTTTTAGCATGAACTTTTTAATGGAGTGGCCAGAGGGGCATAGTAAAAATCCTACAGTGGCACTAAAACATACTCTGGAAAAAAGTGGTAGCCTGCAATTATAATTTCAAGGATCTATTTCACTTGATCTAAACCACAAAAATACTTTCTTTGATGTAATTTGTCAGGTTGATATACTCAGATAAAATTACATTTTGATTACACTGTTTTACAGTTCTGTTTCGCATATACATACTATATACTTATTGTAATAATTACAATATCTGGGTAAAAACTAGGTACCTAACTAACCTTGAATAAAACGGTGAAATATGTTGTTTACAAGATTACTTGTCATCATGGGCTTGGTGGATGGACTTGACCAACCAGCCCCTTTGGAGGCGCCACTGATAATGTATTTCCCTAGCAACATAACCAAGTGTGAGAGAAGTCACCCACAAATTAGATTCGGACGCCTCATGATGCCCTCACACTCACACGTACAAACACACAAACATGGAAGTGTTCACAGAAACAAGGATGGAAAGTAGCACTACAGTGACTCAAGTGACGTCAAACACTCAACAACAGCTTTCTAAATTTAAGTATTCATGACATGCTTACATGCAGTACCATTCATTCAAAGGCTTGGGACCAGTTAGACTTCTTATGTTAAATGGATAGTTCACCCAAAATTTTTAATTCTGACGTTAATTATTCACCATCGTGTTGTTCCAAACCCGTAAGACTTTCGTTCATCTTCGGAACACAAATGAGGATCTTTTTGATGAAATCTGAGAGCTTTCTGTCCCTCCATTGACAGCTACGCAACTGACACTTTGACACTTCAAAAAGTTCATAAAAAGATTGTAAAACTAATCCAAATTTTCTGAAGAGACTCGTATATGATGAACAGATTTACTTTAGGCTTTTATTTACATATTAACATCGATCAGAAAACAAACAGAAGCTCAACCGAACCTGATTGACACGCAACAATAAATCTCATTGGTTCTTGCTGAAGCTCAAACAAATGCGTAACACGAGAATGAACCTCATTGGTTCTTGCTGAAGCTCAAATGTGATGCGCAACACGAGAATGAACCTCATTGGTTCTTGCTGAAGCTCAAATGTGATGCGTAACACGAGAATGAACCTCATTGGTTCTTGCTGAAGCTCAAACACGCTGCGTAACATGAGAATGAACCTCATTGGTTCTTGCTGAAGCTCAAACACGCTGCGTAACACGAGAATGAACCTCATTGGTTCTTGCTGAAGCTCAAACATGCTGCGTAACATGAGAATGAACCTCATTGGTTCTTGCTGAAGCTCAAACATGCTGCGTAACATGAGAATGAACCTCATTGGTTCTTGCTGAAGCTCAAACACGCTGCGTAACATGAGAATGAACCTCATTGGTTCTTGCTGAAGCTCAAACACGCTGCGTAACATGAGAATGAACCTCATTGGTTCTTGCTGAAGCTCAAACACGCTGCGCAACACGAGAATGAACCTCATTGGTTCTTGCTGAAGCTCAAATGTGATGCGTAACACGAGAATGAACCTCATTGGTTTTCGCACGTCACGCGAACATCATTGAGCTTCCGTTTATCACAACTGATGAGCGAGTTGATGAATGTTTATATGTGAATAAAAGCTTAGATTCAATCTGTTATCATATAAAGCGATCGAGTCTCTTCAGAAAATTTGGACTAAACCGCTCAATTCTTAGTTTTACGATCTCTTCATGAACTTTTTGAAGTGTCAGAGTGGTAGTTGCACAAGTAGTTTGTGCTCCGAAGATGAATGAAAGTCTTACAGGTTTGGAACGACATGAAGAATTTTCACTTTTGGGTGAACTATCCCTTTAAGAAATTAATACATTTATTCAGAAAGAATTAGATTGATCAATAGTGACAGTAAAGGCATTTATAATGTTACAAAAGATGAACAAACTGACTTTTGAACTTTCTATTCATCAAAGAATCCTGAAAAAAGTGAAAGTTTCCACAGAAATATTAAGCAGTACAGTTGTTTTCATAACTTTTGAAAGGGATTATTATTTGCTATATGCAGTTACCTGCGGAAGTCAAAACTATCAGAATTGAATTTTCTAAAATTCTTA